>NW_022631057.1:1592216-2149050 GCF_010015895.1 Lontra canadensis | reverse complement strand
TCAGTTTGTTTTGTGAGATTAAGAGTCACTTATGGTTTGTCTCCCTCACAATCCCATCTTGTTTCATTTACTCTTCTCCTACCCCCTTAACCCCCATGTTGCATCTCCTCTCCCTCATATCAGGGAGATCATACGATAGTTGTCTTTCTCCGATTGATTTATTTCGCTAAGCATGATATCCTCTAGTTCCATTCATGTCGTCGCAAATGGCAAGATTTCATTTCTTTTGATGGCTGCATAGTATTCCATTGTGTATTTATACCACATCTTCTTGATCCATTCGTCTGTTGATGGACATCTAGGTTCTTTCCATAGTTTGGCTATTGTAGACATTGCTGCTATAAACATTCGGCTGCACGTGCCCCTTCGGATCACTACATTTGTATCTTTAGGGTAAATACCCAGCAGTGCAATTGCTGGGTCATAGGGTAGCTTTATTTTCAACATTTTGAGGAACCTCCATGCTGTTTTCCAGAGTGGTTGCACCAGCTTGCTTTCCCACCAACAGTGTAGGAGGGTTCCCCTTTCTCTGCATCCTTGCCAGCATCTGCCATTTCCTGACTTGTTAATTTTAGCCATTCTGACTGGCGTGAGGTGATATCTCATTGTGGTTTTGATTTGTATTTCCCTGATGCCAAGTGATATGGAGCACTTTTTCATGTGTCTGTTGGCCATCTGGATGTCTTCTTTGCAGAAATGTCTGTTCATGTCTTCTGCCCATTTCTTGATTGGATTATTTGTTCTTTGGGTGTTGAGTTTGCTAAGTTCTTTATAGATTTTGGACACTAGCCCTTTATCTGATATGTCCTTTGCAAATATCTTCTCCCATTCTGTCAGTTGTCTTTTGGTTTTGTTAACTGTTTCCTTTGCTGTGCAAAAGATTTTGATCTTGATAAAATCCCAATAGTTCATTTTTGCCCTTGCTTCCCTTGTCTTTGGCGATGTTCCTAGGAAGATGTTGCTGCGGCTGAGGTCGAAGAGGTTGCTACCTGTGTTCTCCTCAAGGATTTGGATGGATTCCTTTCTCACATTGAGGTCCTTCATCCATTTTGAGTCTATTTTCGTGTGTGGTGTAAGGAAATGATCCAATTTCATTTTTCTGCATGTGGCTGTCCAATTTTCCCAACACCATTTATTGAAGAGGCTGTCTTTTTTCCATTGGACATTCTTTCCTGCTTTGTCGAAGATTAGTTGACCATAGAGTTGAGGGTCTATTTCTGGGCTCTCTATTCTGTTCCATTGATCTATGTGTCTGTTTTTGTGCCAGTACCATGCAGTCTTGATGATGACAGCTTTGTAATAGAGCTTGAAGTCTGGAATTGTGATGCCACCAACTTTGGCTTTCTTTTTCAATATTCCTTTGGCTATTTGAGGTCTTTTCTGGTTCCATATAAATTTTAGGATTATTTGTTCCATTTCTTTGAAAAAAAAAATGGATGGTACTTTGATAGGAATTGCATTAAATGTGTAGATTGCTTTAGGTAGCATAGACATTTTCACAATATTTATTCTTCCAATCCAGGAGCATGGAACATTTTTCCATTTCTTTGTGTCTTCCTCAATTTCTTTCATGAGTACTTTATAGTTTTCTGTGTATAGATTCTTAGTCTCTTTGGTTAGGTTTATTCCTAGGTATCTTATAGTTTTGGGTGCAATTGTAAATGGGATGGACTCCTTAATTTCTCTTTCTTCTGTCTTGTCATTGGTGTAGAGAAATGCAACTGATTTCTGTGCATTGATTTTATATCCTGACACTTTACTGAATTTCTGTACAATTTCTAGCAGTTTTGGAGTGGAGTCTTTTGGGTTTTCCACATATAGTATCATATCATCTATGAAGAGTGATAGTTTGACTTCTTCTTTGCCAATTCGGATGCCTTTAATTTCCTTTTGTTGTCTGATTGCTGAGGCTAGGACTTCTAGTACTATGTTGAATAGCAGTGGTGATAACGGACATCCCTGCCGTGTTCCTGACCTTAGCGGAAAAGCTTTCAGTTTTTCTCCATTGAGAATGATATTTGCGGTGGGTTTTTCATAGATGGCTTTGATAATATTGAGGTATGTGCCCTCTATCCCTACACTTTGGAGAGTTTTGATCAGGAAGGGATGCTGTACTTTGTCAAATGCTTTTTCAGCATCTATGGAGAGTATCATATGGTTCTTGTTCTTTCTTTTATTAATGTGTTGTATCACATTGATTGATTTGCAGATGTTGAACCAACCTTGCAGCCCTGGAATAAATCCTATTTGGTCGTGGTAAATAATCCTTTTAATGTACTGTTGAATCCTATTGGTTAGTATTTTGGTGAGAATTTTTGCATCTGTGTTCATCAATGATATTGGTCTGTAGTTCTCTTTTTTGATGGGATCCTTGTCTGGTTTTGGGATCAAGGTGATGCTGGCCTCATAAAATGAGTTTGGAAGTTTTCCTTCCATTTCTATTTTTTGGAACAGTTTCAGGAGAATAGGAATTAGTTCTTCTTTAAATGTTTGGTAGAATTCCCCCGGGAAGCCGTCGGGCCCTGGGCTTTTGTTTGTTTGGAGATTTTTGATGACTGTTTCAATCTCCTTACTGGTTATGGGTCTGTTCAGGCTTTCTATTTCTTCCTGGTTCAGTTGTGGTAGTTTATATGTCTCTAGGAATGCATCCATTTCTTCCAGATTGTCAAATTTGTTGGCGTAGAGTTGCTCATAGTATGTTCTTATAATTGTCTGTATTTCTTTGGTGTTAGTTGTGATCTCTCCTCTTTCATTCCTGATTTTATTTATTTGGGTCCTTTCTCTTTTCTTTTTGATAAGTCTGCCAGGGGTTTATCAATCTTATTAATTCTTTCAAAGAACCAGCTCCTAGTTTCATTGATTTGTTCTATTGTTTTTTTGGTTTCTATTTCATTGATTTCTGCTCTGATCTTTATGATTTCTCTTCTCCTGCTGGGTTTAAGGTTTCTTTCTTGTTCTTTCTCCAGCTCCTTTAGGTGTAGGGTTAGGTTGTGTACCTGAGACCTTTCTTGTTTCTTGAGAAAGGCTTGTACCGCTATATATTTTCCTCTCAGGACTGCCTTTGTTGTTTCCCACAGATTTTGAACTGTTGTGTTTTCATTATCATTTGTTTTCATGAATTTTTTCAATTCTTCTTTAATTTCCTGGTTGACCCATTCACTCTTTAGAAGGATGCTCTTTAGTCTCCATGTATTTGGGTTCTTTCCAAATTTCCTCTTGTGATTGAGTTCTAGCTTCAGAGCATTGTGGTCTGAAAATATGCAGGGAATGATCCCAATCTTTTGATACAGGTTGAGACCTGATTTAGGACCGAGGATGTGATCTATTCTGGAGTATGTTCCATGTGCACTAGAGAAGAATGTGTATTCTGTTGCTTTGGGATGGAATGTTCTGAATATATCTGTGATGTCCACCTGGTCCAGTGTGTCATTTAAGGCCTTTATTTCCTTGTTGATCTTTTGCTTGGATGATCTGTCCATTTCAGTGAGAGGAGTGTTAAAGTCCCCTACTATTATTCTATTATTGTTGATGTGTTTCTTTGATTTTGTTATTAATTGGTTTATATAGTTGACTGCTCCCACATTAGGGGCATAGATATTTAAAATTGTTAGATTCTTGTTGGACAGATCCTTTGAGTATGATATAGTGTCCTTCCTCGTCTCTTATTATAGGCTTTGGCTTAAAATCTAATTGATCTGATATAAGGATTGCCTTATATCTTATATCCTGCTTTCTTCTGATGTCCATTAGCATGGTAAATTGTTTTCCACCCCCTCACTTTAAATCTGTCTTCGGGTTTAAAATGAGTTTCTTGTAGGCAACATATAGATGGGTTTTGTTTTTTAATCCATTCTGATACCCTGTGTCTTTTGATTGGGGTATTTAGCCCATTAACATTCAGGGTAACTATTGAGAGATATGAATTTAGTGCCATTGTATTGCCTGTAAGGTGAGTGTTATTGTATATTGCCTCTGTTCCTGTCTGATCTACTACTTTTAGAGCTTTTCTTTGCTTAGAGGACCCCTTTCAATATTTCCTGTAGAGCTGGTTTGGTGTTTGCAAATTCTTTCAGTTTTTGTTTGTCCTGGAAGCTTTTAATCTCTCCTTCTATTTTCAATGATAGCCTAGCTGGATATAGTATTCTTGGCTGCATGTTTTTCTTGTTTAGTGCTCTGAATATATCATGCCAGCTCTTTCTGGCCTGCCAGGTCTCTGTGGATAAGTCTGCTGCCAATCTAATATTTTTACCATTGTATGTTACAGACTTCTTTTCCCGGGCTGCTTTTAGGATTTTCTCTTTGTCACTAAGACTTGTAAATTTTACTATTAGGTGAAGGGGTGTGGACCTATTCTTATTGATTTTGAGAGGGGTTCTCTGAACCTCCTGGATTTTGGTGCTTGTTTCCTTTGCCATATTGGGGAAATTCTCTCCAATTCTCTCCAATATACCTTCTGCTACCCTTTCTCTTTCTTCTTCTTCTGGAATCCCAATTATTCTAATGTTGTTTCGTCTTATGGTATCACTTATCTCTCAAATTCTCCCCTCGTGGTCCAGTAGCTGTTTGTCCCTCTTTTGCTCAGCTTCTTTATTCTCTGTCATCTGGTCTTCTATATCGCTAATTCTTTCTTCTGCCTCATTTATCCTAGCAGTAAGAGCCTCCATTTTTGATTGCACCACATTAATAGCTTTTTTTTATTGCAACTTGGTTAGATTTTAGTTCTTTTATTTCTCCAGAAAGGGCTTTTATATCTCCCGAGAGGGTTTCTCTAATATCTTCCATGCCTTTTTCGAGCCCGGCTAGAACCTTGAGAATCGTCATTCTGAACTCTAGATCTGACATATTACCAATTTCTGTACTGATTAGGTCCCTAGGCTTTGGTACTGCCTCTTGTTCTTCTTCTCTTTTTTTTTTTGTGGTGAATTTTTCCGCCTTGTCATTTTGTCCAGATAAGAGTATATGAAGGAGCAAGTAAAATACTAAAAGGGTGGCAACAACCCCAGGAAAATATGCTTTAGCCAAATCAGAAGAGATCCCCAATCGTGAGGGGGGAGAAAGGGGAATAAAAAGAGGTTCAGAAAGAAAAAGAAAAAAAAAGAAAGAAACAATTAAAAAAAGAAAACCAATAAAGAAAAAATATAAAAAGGAAATATATATATATATATTAGATAAACTAGTTAAAAAACGTTAAAAAAGAAAAGAGTAAAAGTTAAAAAAATTTAGCAGAAGAAGAGAAAAAAAAATTGAAAAAGAAAAAAAATTAAATTAACTGCAAGGCTAAAGAATCATGGGGAGAAAGCCATGAGTTCCGTGCTTTGCTTCCTCCTCCTCTGGAATTCCGCTGCTCTCCTTGGTATTGAAACTGCACTCCTTGGTAGGTGAACTTGGTCCTGGCTGGGTTTCTTGTTGATCTTCTGGGGGAGGGGCATGTTGTAGTGATTCTCAAGTGTCTTTGCCCCAGGCGGAGTTGCACCGCCCTTACCAGGGGCCGGGCTGAGTAATCCGCTCGGGTTTGCTTTTGGGAGCTTTTGTTCCCTGAGCGCTTTCCGTAGAGTTCCGGAGGACGGGAATGAAGATGGCGGCCTCCAATCTCCGGCCTGGAGGAGCCAAGAGCCCAGTGCCCCACTCCTCAGTGTGCCCTCAGAGAACAGCGCCCAATCACTCCCGTCACCCTGGCCTCTGGCCGCACTCCGAGCTGATGGAGCCTGCGACCGGTTCAAGGTAAACCCGAGCTTAGAGCTCACTCCTCGGCTCTGTCTCTGTAGTTGGTTTCCCCGTTCTAATACCTGCAAGCTCTGCGACACTCAGACACCCCCGATCCTTCTGTGACCCTGCGGGACCTGAGGCCACGCTGACCCCGTGTGGGCTTCACCCTGGTTAAGCCTCTGGAGTGATGTCCCTCAGTGGAACAGACTTTTAAAAGTCCTGATTTTGTGCTCCGTTGCTCTGCCGCTTGCCGGGAGCCAGCCCCTCCCCCCGCGGTCTATCTTCCCGTAGCTTTGGATTCACTTCTCTGCCAGTCCTACCTTTCAGAAAGTGGTTGATTTTCTGTTTCTAGAATTGCTGTTCTTCTTCTCTTCAATCTCCCATTGGATTTGTAAGTGTTTGCAATCTTTAGATAAGCTATCTAGCTGATCTCCCGCTACCTGAAATAGTCTCAGCCTGCTACTTCTCTGCCATCTTGACTCCTCCCCTAATTAATATTTTTTTAATTTTATTTTTTCATCTGCTGAATTTTTTTAACTTTTACCCTTTCCTCTTTAAACTTTTTTTAACTAGTTTATCTTAACAATATCTTTCATTTAAAAAAACATTTTTGAACCTTCATTATTATTATCATATTTTATCATTATTTATCATTTTTCATTAATATCAATTCATATCAAATTTATGAATTTAAAATCAATTCATATCAATTTATCATTATTATCATATTTTATCCTTCATTGTATCTAACTTTATTTTTTGTATACACATAGGGCTTTTTCTTCCAAAAAAATTTGGGGTACAACTTCTAATAGATCAAAATACACCCTAAATCTAGCACAGAGCTTTGTTCTTGTCTCCAGCCTGAGCAAATTCTCCCCACTTTCTTTTTCTTTATTCTCCCAACCAACTTATCTTATCAACTCATTTTTAGAAATTAAAAAAAAAATTCATCTTTATAGTCATAGTCCATCCCTTCATTGTGTTTACCCTTATATATGTTTTTCATTCTTTTAAATTTTAGGAGGTAGTTTCTTCTAAGAGACCAAAGTACTCCCAGAATTAAGTGGGTGACCCTGTTCTACTCACCAGTCTAATATATATATATTTTTTTCTTTTTTTGTTTTCTTTTTTTAATTTTTTTTTTTCTGAACTTCTTTTTACCTCCTCTCTTCCCCTCACAATTTGGGGTCTCTTCTGATTTGGTTAAAGCACATTTTCCTGGGGTCTTTGCCACCCTTTTAGTATTTTATTCACTCCTTCATATATTCTTATCTGTATAAAATGACAAGGTGGAGAAACTCACCACACACACACACACACACACACACACACACACACACACACAAAAAGAACAAGAGGTAGTACCGAAGGCTAGGGACCAAATCAATATGGACATTGGTAATATGTCAGATCTGGAGTTCAGAATGACAATTCTCAAGGTGCTAGCCGGGCTCGAAAAAGGCATGGAAGATATTAGAGAAACCCTGTCTGGAGAAATAAAAGCCCTTTCTGGAGAAATAAAAGAACTAAAATCTAACCAAGTGGAAATAAAAAAAGCTATTAATGAGGTACAATAAAAAATGGAGGCTCTTACTGCTAGAATAAATGAGGCAGAAGAGAGAATTAGTGATATAGAAGACCAAATGACAGAGAATAAAGAAGCTGAGCAAAAGGAGACAAACAACTACTGGATCACGATGGGAGAATTCAAGAGATAAGTGATACCATAAGACGAAACAACATTAGAATAATTGGGATTCCAGAAGAAGAAGAAAGAGAAAGGGTAGCAGAAGGTATATTGGAGAGAATTGGAGAGAATTTCCCCAATATGGCAAAGGAAACAAGCATCAAAATCCAGGAGGTGCAGAGAACACCCTTCAAAATCAATAAGAATAGGTCCACACCCCATCATCTAATAGTAAAATTTACACGTCTTAGCAACAAAGAGAAAATCCTGAAAGCAGCCCGGGACAAGAAGTCTTTAACATACAATGATAAAAATATTAGATTGACAACAGACTTATCCACAGAGACCTGGCAGGCCAGAAATAACTGGCATGATATATTCAAAGCACTAAATGAGAAAAATATGCAGCCAGGAATAATATATCCAGCTAGGCTATTGTTGAAAATAGAAGGAAAGATAAAAAGCTCCCAGGACAAACAAAAACTAAAGGAATTTGTAAACACCAAACCAGCTCTACAGGAGATATAGAAAGGGGTCCTCTAAGCAAAGAGAGAGCCTAAAAATAGTAGATCAGAAAGGAACAGAGACAATATACAGTAATAGTCACCTTACAGACAATACAATGGCACTAAATTCATATCTCTCAATAGTTACCCTGAATGTAAATGGACTAAATGTCCCAATCAAAAGACAAGGGGTATCAGAATGGATAAAAAAACAAAACCCATCAATATGCTGTCTACAAGAAACTCATTTTAGACCCAAAGACACCTCCAGATTTAAAGTGAAGGGTGGAAAACAATTTACCATGCTAATGGACACCAAAGAAAGCTGGGGTGGCAATCCTTATATCAGATCAATTAGATTTTAAGCCAAAGACTATAATAAGATATGAGGAAGGAAACTATATCAGACTCAAAGGGTCTGTCCAATAAGAAGATCTAACAATTTTAAATATCTATGCCCCTAATGTGGGAGCAGTCAACTATATAAACCAATTAATAACAAAATCAAAGAAACACATCAACAATAATAGAATAATAGTAGGGGACTTTAACACTCCTCTCACTGAAATGGACAGATCATCCAAGCAAAAGATCAACAAGGAAATAAAGGCCTTAAATGACACACTGGACCAGATGGACATTCAGAACATTCCATCCCAAAGCAACAGAATACACATTCTTCTCTAGTGCACATGGAACATACTCCAGAATAGATCACATCCTAGGTCATAAATCAGGTCTCAACTGGTATCGAAAGATTGGGATCATTCCCTGCATATTTTCAGACCACAATGCTCTGAAGCTAGAACTCAATCACAAGAGGAAATTTGGAAAGAACCCAAATACATGGAGACTAAAGAGCATCCTTCTAAAGAGTGAATGGGTCAACCAGGAAATTAAAGAAGAATTGAAAAAATTCATGAAAACAAATGATAATGAAAACACAATGGTTCAAAATCTGGGGGACACAGCAAAGGCAGTCCTGAGAGGAAAATATATAGCAGTACAAGCCTTTCTCAAGAAACAAAGGTCTCAAATACACAACCTAACCCTACACCTAAAGGAGCTGGAGAAAAAACAACAAAGAAAGCCTAATCCAAGCAGAAGAAGAGAAATAATAAAGATCAGAGTGGAAATCAATGAAATAGAAACCAAAAAGACAATAGAACAAATCAATGAAACTAGGAGCTGGTTCTTTGAAAGAATTAATAAGATTGATAAACCCCTGACCAGACTTATCAAAAAGAAAAGAGAAAGGACCCAAATATAATCATGAATGAAAGAGGAGAGATCACAACCAACACCAAAGAAATACAAACAATTATAAGAACATATTATAAGCAACACTATGCCAGCAAATTTGACAATCTGGAAGAAATGCTTGCATTCCTACAGACATATAAACCACCACAACTGAACCAGGAAGAAATAGAAAACCTGAATAGACCCATAACCATAAGGAGATTGAAGCAGTCATCAAAAATCTCCAAACAAACAAGAGCCCAGGGCCAGATGGCTTCCCAGGGGAATTCTACCAAACATTTAAAGAAGAATGAATTCCTACTCTCCTGAAACTGTTCCAAAAAATAGAAATGGAAGGAAAACTTCCCAACTCATTTTATGAGGCCAACATCACCTTGATCTCAAAACCAGACAAGGATCCCATCAAAAAAGAGAATTACAGGCCAATATCCTCGATGAACACAGATGCGAAAATTCTCAACAAAATACTAGCCAATAGGATCCAACAGTACATTAAAAGGATTATTCGCCACGACCAAGTGGGATTTATTCCAGGGCTGCAAGTTTGGTTCAACATCCACAAATCAATCAATGAGATACAGTACATTAATAAAAGAAAGAACAAGAACCAAATGATACTCTTAATAGATGCTGAAAAAGCATTTGACAAAGTACAGCATCCCTATGGATAAAGAAGAGTGGTATATATATACACAATGGAATAATATGCAGCCATCAAAAGAAATGAAATCTTGCCATTTGTGACAACGTGGATGGAACTAGAGGGTATTATGCTTAGTGAAATAAGTCCATCAGAGAAAGACAACTATCATATGATCTCCCTGATATGAGGAAGTAGAGATGCAATGTGGGGGGTTTGGGAGGTAGGAAAAGAATAAATGAAACAAGATGGGATTGGGAGGGAGACAAACCATAAGAGACTCATAAAACAAACTGAGGGTTGTTGGGGGGAGGGGGGAAGGGAGAGGGTGGTGGGGTTATGGACATTGGGGAGGGTATGTGCTATAGTGAGTGCTGTGAAGTGTGTAAACCCGGCAATTCAGAGACCTGTACCCCTGGAGCTAATAATACATAACATGTTTATCAAAAATATTATGAAAAAGAAAAAAAAAGAAAGGAAGAAAGAAAGAAATGGGATCTTTGTTCACTTCCCCAGAAACTATTTTGGCTGTGAGTTGCTTGTAACCAATAGAATGCATTGGAAGTGATGTGTAATCTAACTTCTAAGAAGAGGTCAGAAAAGGGAACACAACTTCTGTGTACAATAAGGACATTCTTCTTTGGAGTCTTAGTAGAAGTCCAGCCACTGCAAGACTGCAGTGAGCCAATAGCCCAGCTGTCTCAGCCAACCAAAAGGCTCTCCTGCCAGGTACACCTTTAGATTATGTCAGCCTTCAGCCATCTCGTCACACCCAGACTTAAATTTTGTCATCTGAGGCCACCAGACATTGTGGAATAGAGTTAGGTTTCCCCCCATAACCTCTGAATTCCTGCTCTATCAAATCTGTGAGCAACAAAGAAACACAAAGCTTTGCAGTAGCTCATTATAAAGCAATAGTTAGCTTGAATACTACTAAGGATTGGGACTATAACATTCATGTTTTATTCTCCAAGTAAAGTGTTCGATATATGTTGATGGTATAAATGAATGAATGTAGTTTCTTTTTTTTTTTAAGTATGTCCAATTATGAACCAAGATTTGATGTGTAGCAAGATTGAAACTTCCAACACAAAACAGCTCCTAAAATGCTGAACCCTGGGGAAAATAAGAATAAAAGCAAAAATATTATCAGAATTTATCAAATAAATCTGCCTTCTGCTGGTCAGCAATGGACCTTGCTTTAGGATAATAGAGATTTGCAAGCTGGATAAAAAATGTTAATTGTTGATATTTAATAATTTATAGATTCCTTGCCTTGCAATTTATTTTATGGCTTCTTTAATTTGGGTGGAGATTGCAAAGAAGCAGAGTAAAGATCAGGTATGGCACGTTTCTCATCTCTCTTGGATAGGTTCCCAGAGGTTCAGACTGAAATGGCTCAAGGTCTTTCCCTATGTAAAAAATTTTGCAACAGATGGCTAAATGTTTGATATTCTCTGGTTAAACAACAAAACATAGGTTATCTTTTTAAAAGAAAGAAAGAAAGAGGCAGAAAAGGAGAGAAGAAAGGAATAGAAGAAAGAGATCCATTAAATCATATTCATTTCTGAGTATATCCTTGTGGAGGGATGGGAATCAAGAACAAAGAAGAAAAAAGAAAATGAAAAAACAACAACAACAAGCATTGCTAGGAGCATGGTTTTGTTTTTGTTTTCCTTTTTTTTTTTTTTCTTATTCCCCCCGGGGCTAATTAGACACTGGAGTGTATCTAGAGGGAATAAGCCAGTAGACACTGTCATACTTAGGATTCTGAGTTGGACCACTGTTCTTATGCCAAACTTTATAAGCGGGCCTGTCAATTCTGTGATGTTGGGGAACTATCCCTCTAGGTAGAACAAATGTTGTTTAATTTGCTGCATGAAAGTTTTGTTAAATAAATCATACATTCATGGAGTTGAGAAAATTAACAAGAAACTTTGCCTGGGAGGCTAGACATATTGTACAGAACTTCAAATAACCTGGAGCACACTTTGCAATTCAGAGGATGTATATCTGCCTGGGTGTGTGAAGGAACACTGTTTTATTTATATATATATCCACACAGTGGCAGTGGTACTATATACAGATATCTGTGTGCATATATGTATGAATACAAATATGATCTTCATGCATAGACACATTTTGTCTTTCTCTACAATAAAGACCCTTCCAAAAAAGGTCCATGTTTCAGTGAATGTTCACAGCACGCATAGGTCTGAATCATTTTAATTCATTTAGCAATCATGTGAGTGACTGGTAAGAGTTGTGCTTGGCGCTAGAAGAACAAAAACAAAAACAAAAAAACCCCATGGTTTCTGAACTCCAGCATTCAATTCTAGTTGAAAAATGGAGAAGGTTCAAGCTGTCCTTAGGACAGACCCTACTGGGCAATAACCAGTGGTCTCAGAGTTGTATTCAACTCAACAAGGATTTACTAAACACCTATTATGTGCCAGTCCCTGCACTCAGTGCCGTAGTTACAAAAAGGAGTAAGGCACCATCCCTTTAAGGGCTTATAAAATGAAAGAAGGAGATAGAAATGCAGACAAATAATTATAATACAGTGAGAGATGTAATGTGTAGAATGTGTACAGCAGGGAGGTAACATGAAGGAGGGAGTGATTCACTTAGACTGGAGTGTGACAGAGGAAAAGAGGGGGGTGAGAGGCACTGAAAAACCTCAAACAGTGACATGAAAGCTGGGTTTTAAAGAATAAATAGGAGTTCCCCTGGGGAAGTTCGTCATTAAACATTCCATGCGGAGGGAATGGAGTACGAAATGGCTTAACAGTCTAAGAGAGCATGGTTGTTTAGGAAACTCCAGAGTTTCTTGTTGCCGGAGTAAAAACAATGTGTGGCTGTGGCAAGGGGGAAGGAAAAAGAAAGGATACGAGAAATGAGGAATGTGGGGGAATTGCTAGAGAAATAGGGAGGGAGCTGGAGGGTTTAAGCATGACGTGAGTATTGGCAGTGACCGTCCTGGTCTTGAAGAGCATCTCCTTCGACTTCCTTCATAGTGAGAAACTGGAACATGTTGGAAGCTCCAGAGGCCAACCAAGTTAGCAGAGAGTAGGAAAACCAAACAACTACACAAGTTGGAAGAATCAACTGTGTTGATCCTGAAGAAGTGAGTCGTCAGAACAGCGGTAGCTGTTCACATTTGCAGAAGAGCAGTTAGGCTTATTTCCTGCGCCTCGAGAGGGCCGGGCTAGGAATAATAAGTGGGACTTCATGAGCAAGTACATTATCATTCCACAGAGGGCAAAACTTCCTCCCTGACCAGAGCTCCCTAGTCACGAGCTGGGCTCTGCCGAAAGTGGCATGCGTCTGCAGCTGACGTGGCCGAGCAGAGCTGTACCATACCTCTCAGGGACGCTATCGAGGGAATCATCACACTGAGGGCCGACTGGACAGAGGTGACCTTCGCCAAGGTTCCTTCCCAGTCAAAAATTCAGTGATGAGGATCACAAGTGCAAATATCTTAAAGGGCAGGGTAGGCAACGGCAATGAGCAAAGTGCCCAGGTAAGAAAACAGAGAGTCGCGGCTAACTATAGACACATTTTTATAACCATGTTTGCATTTCTTTTTTTAAATAATCAAATGACATATGAGTCTAACAAAACCTGTCTGAGGACCCAGTTTGGCCTGCTGACCTCTCCTGTGGGTCTTCAACCCGTTTTCTAAGTCCTGAGGTCTAGGTTCTGGTCTAAGTTCCATCACTTATTAGCTGTCTATGTGTATGTGCCTTGGTTATATTGACCTTTGGCCAGTCCTCCCCTCGTAGATCTCTGTGTCCTCAGTGGTTCTGTGGGGGGCTTAGATGATGACGGAGTCCTGTGTCTGCTCTGATTTATCTTCCAACTGTGGGCTAGAGCAGAAACTTGGGAGGTTAGGATACAACCCTGGGTAGACAGGAAACATTATTCTTGTTTGTGCCTTTATTACTTAAAAGGGTACTGCTTATTTACAGAACTTTGTGCTGGGTTAAATAGGGATGAGTTCTTTGTGAGCAAGGACTGCATCTGAATCAAATTCCTTGTTGTTGTTGTTTTTAATTTTCTATTTTTAACGTTAAAAATATACTGTGGAAAAGCACAGAGAGTAATCAACCAAGAGCCCCTGCACCCAACACCAGAATTAATAAATGTAGGTGTGCATCACACAGCTTTTTTAATAACAAAACATGAAAGATGTGACTAAATGTCCCATGTCTGCCTCTATAGTCCCAGTCACCCGCTTCCTCTCCAGCAGCAACTGTTATCTTGAAACTGGTTTGCATACTGTCTTTCATGTACTTATACTTCAATGATATACCTGCATGCCATAAAAACACATAGTATTTTATGTCCTAAAAACTTATATAAATGTTATTATATCCTACATATCTGTATGTACTGCATAATACTTCTTTCACCCAACAGTACATCTTAGAGACTCATCCAAGTTGATACACATAAATTTAGTTCATTAATTTTAATTGCTAAATGGAATTACACCCTACAGTATACTGTACCGTATATATCCTACAATATACCACAATTTCTTTTTTCCCTAACTTAAACTCTCTTTCATTGCTTGATTATTTCTAAAAAGCTGCATTGAACAATGTTGTTTATTTTTCTTCATACACGACTAAACCTGGAAGGGAAATTCCTGGGCCGTCAGGTACCTCCACGGTGTCGATTCCCCTACAGACTGCCAACTTGCTCTCTACAGTTTGATTGCCAACGTGTACTCCCTTCTGCAGAATATATGAATACCTATTTTGTCAAATCTGCTCACCATTTGGTATTCTCAGACTTTTAAAAATGTTGCCAATCTGATGGGTTGGAAACATTAAGGCTTTAAATTACATTTCTGTGATTAGTGAGGTTGGGCACATTTTCATCCCTATTGGCAATTCTAGTCCCTCTGCCATGAATAACTTGTTCATCTCACTTTCTTGTTGTTCTGCGGGATTGTTTGTCTCTTTCTGGAGGTGGCGGGGTGAGGCAGGAGAGGGGGAGGGAAGTTCTACATACTCGTTAGCCTCATGTAATCTGGAGCTGGTCAGCATGAGTTTCAATTCCAAATTTGTCACTTAATAGCTGCTCATACTTGGGTGTGTTACTTAACTCAGTAGTTCAGTTTCTGTATCCTTAAAATGGAGATTAACGTAGTATCTCATAATGTTATGATGGTGGTTAAGAAAGTTAGTACATACTAATCAGTTAGAACAGACCTTGGTATATAGTAATTGTTCAACAAATGTTAGGTATTATCATTGCCTTATGAGTAATGTCCTTTATATATTCTGGGTGGGTTCTTTGTCTATTAGGTATGTTGTAAAAATCTTTGTCTTTTTGGTCTTGATAACTTCTGTAATGTAGGTATTTTAAGTTCTGATGTAAATTTGTCAGTTTTCTTTATGATTTTGTTTTTTTCCACTTAGCCAAACATATTTTTCTTCATAGAATCATAGAAGTTGTCCTCCTATATAATATTTTAAAATCATTTTAACAAGCTTAGGCCTTTAATCTACCTGGAATTTATTTTTATATAGAGGTAATGCTCTAATTCTCTTTCTTTCCATACAAATAGCCAGTTATTCTGGTAAATTCTGATTTTTTAGGTCACCTATATCATAAATCAAGTTCCTATGGAAGCTAGGATTTATTCCTAAATTCTTAATGCTGTTAAATTAAACTATTTTTAACTCTGCTTAATATCATAGCATTTAATCACTATCTCTTTAAAATAATTCTTGATATCCAGGAGAGCAAATTTTCTTAGCATATTGTCCTGTCTATTCCTGAATATTTACTTATGCACGGGAATTTTAAAATAAGTTCACCAAATTTCATTAAAAATTCTATTAGGATTTTTAGTGAATTTCTTGAATTTTTAGGTCAACTTGGGGATAATTTACAGTATATATTTATGATATTGAACTTGAATATGCATAAACAGGTATTTTTTTACTTTGTATTATTTTATAATTTTCTTCTATAAAAGTATTAAATACCATTTGTTTGATTTTCCCCCCAGGTACCATGTAAATTTGAATGAAATTATAAATGTAATATTTCTAAAATAACTTTTTTCTAATTTTAAATTACTGTTAAATAAAATCTCACATTATAGTCATATTGTATGTTGATTTTATTTCCATTAAACTTCCCAATTTTTTTAATCCTAAATGGTTTGTCTGTGGATTCTTCTGCTTTTTGTATGCAAACAATATTATACTGCAAATAACAATTGTGCCTCTTTCTTTCCAATAATTATATCATGTAATTTTTTATTGCATTTTTTAATTGGCTAGAGCTTCCAGTAACTGCTGTATAAAAATGGTCTTATTGAAGAATTTCTTGTCTTGAGTTTAGAATGCTTCTAAAATCTGACCCTAAGTTATGGCCTTTGTTGTGGTTTTGAGACAGATGCTCCTTATCAGATTAAGGATGTTTCTTTCTATTTTTAATTTACTGTTTCTTTTTTCCCTTTACTTTATGAAGAGGCATTGACCATCTCCACTGAGATGATCACATTTTTCCATTTGTTTGGTTAATGCATTAATTTGTGTAAATAGATTTCTTCTTATTTATTTAATTATTTCTAATGTTGATGCACCTCTATTTTCTCAAGATAAACTCTGGTTTATCATGATGTCCTTAAATACAATTCTGGATTTGCTGATATGTTATCATGATTTGTTCATCCACAACATAGTGACATTGGACAGTAAATTCCATTTCTTATACTCTTGGTGCCTAATTTCGATATCACATGATAGAGCCTTTGCTCTTTTTGTCCATTCACTGAAATAAGTTGGATAAGATAAGGACAAGTTACAATTTCTGTTAAAGTTCTCCCTAAAACTGTCTGGAATTGATGCCTTTTGGAGGGAGAAATTTTAATCACTGATTCAATTGTTTTTACCATAGATGATTATTTGTCCAACAAATGCTTGGGAAAATCCAATTGTATTCATTTTGTTGTACTGTACTAGGACAAAGTGTTCTGTAAGTGCTAAATTATTTGACAATTTTTGAAACCTTTTATAAACTTGTACATGATCAACTTTTTAAAATGATACCCTTGTGCCTATGATTCATACGTGTGCCCCTCTTCAACATAAGAATATAGCTATGTTAGGTTATGCGTCTTACATTATGTTACGCTGCGTATGTTATGTGAGAGAGAACAATTATATTGTTCAAGTCTGTATCCTTACAAATATTGACTTCTTGATCAATCAGTTTCTAAAATAAGTGTTAAAATTGTTACACAAGTATTATGTATTTTTAGATTTCTTCTTGCAATTCTACCAGCATTTACGAATATATACCCAAATGTAGTACCTGGTTGTTAAATATATTCCTCTTCCTCTCACTGTATAACAGCAGAGTTACCTACTTTTGCCAAGATGCTGATTCATTTTACTTGCTGTTTCTCTGGCATGGGCTTCCAAAGTGTGCAGGCAGCACCCAAAGTCAGAGCCCCTCAATGCTGGCAGCCTTCCAAATCATCTGGTCTGTGGCCCAGGCAAGTATTTCCAGATAGGATTCCTGGGTATGAAATATGCTGCCTCTAGAACTCAAAGAGGCATACCAGGCATTTTGCTTCTCTCTTCATGCTGGGAAGTTTCAATAATCAGTTCTTTACTGGAGGAGGAGGGACGATTCTCATCACGCCATAAACACCAGACACCTAAAATTTTACTGTTGTGCCAGGCCCTGACTCTTCATAGGGTTTATCTCCAACTCTCTGAAACACATGCTTCTAAACAAAGCCTCCAACTGGCATCTGGTTTTTGCTCTTCTGGTTCCATTAGCATGATGTTATCAATGAACAAGTGGGATATAACTTCTATGTGGCTATCCTGATAGTCTACACGTCTTCAGACTATTTTGAAAAAGGCCCAGGGTGTTAACATAGCCCCAGCATAATCTTGTTAGGTATCCTGTTGTACTTTTTAGAGAAATGAAAGTTCTTTCTTTTCCTTGTTTCCTAAGGATGGAAAAGAATGTGTTTGCCAGATCAATGCCTCCGTACCATATATCAGATATTAATGTGTTCTAGCAAAGCTACAACATCTTCCATTGGGTCTGATGTCTGTGTTTGGAGTAATCCACTGTAAAATGCTCAGGACATGTTTTGCTGTTGCAGTGTCCTGATTGCTGAATTAAGTGGAGACCAATGGGCATCACCATTCCTGCATCCTTTAATGTATATTAATGTATATACTTTAATGTATATTAAAGTATATTAAATTTAATGTATATTATATTAAAGTAATAATTTCAGCCATTCATATTGGACTGTGATTTTTTTTTTAATTTACAATCTTGAAACAGGGATAGGAGATGAGATAGTTTACAGGCTTCTACTTGGTCCTTCCCACAAGGAAGCTCTCAACTCAAAGACCAAGGACCCAAGGTAGGGGTTGTGCTAACTCCTAAGTAGACCTATTGCAATTACAATTTGGGGCCTGGGGAAATGACCAATGGCTGGGTTCACAGACATTGTGTTCACCTACTGTGAACTTAACTTGGCTATCACATGTCCCACTCTAACAGAGGGACCACAATGACACCTTGACATTGATAGCAACTTGAATCTTGTACCCAATATTCTTCAAAATGTATATTCCTCTTTCCCTAGTAACATGATAAGTGACAGTAGATCCCTTTGGGAAAGGTCTGAGGAAGTTACTGTCATGTGTATTTGCCACAATATTTCAGGATACTTACTCTGAACCAGTTTCTTCTCTAGTCAATGGGTCTGAGTCTGAAAACTGGATATTGGATAGAGGATTGTTATTATTAAAATGATTGTCCTTAGCCTTCTGATCATCATACTCAACTTCTTTTTATTTTACAGAGAGGATAGTACTCATGTTGGTGACCATCTATGATGCCCCTAGGGATGCCACATATTTTTTTACTATCTACATAATTTTCTGCAACTCAGCCCCCCTGACTGCCCTTCCAACCTTGCCACTTATTGTACTAATTGTGCTCTTCTGAGTACAAAACACAGCTGCCTGGCCTCTACCATTTGCAGTCAGAGTATCCTAGGTTCTCCTTTGCTCTGTGTTAATGAGCCTCTTCTGTAATGGCTTCTATGATCAAACCTAGCTTACAGAAGAATCACTACTGAACTTCCTACTGATGCTGTTTTCCCACCAGGTACATTTCCCATTTTTCTGGGAAATGATGTATTTTATTAACCCTCACATGAGATACAGCTATCTAATAGGATTTCTTATCTTATATCATGTATCCACTCTAACTTGTCCACTTCTCTGAGTCTTTTCATTTTTTCCCACCTCCCATCATGCTCAGTCTGACTCTTCTTCTTCATAGAGAGCATCATTTTTCCCATGTTTCTAGCAGCCACAATGCTTGCCCTTTCACAACTTCTCCTGAGGTCCTGGCCAGGGTGTTAATGCCTGTATCCCTGCAAACCCATTGGATTCCCAAACTAATAAAATTTCTTTCATCCAAATTAGTGGTTTTTTTTGGGGGGGGTCTAGTAACCTCAAAATGCAGTTTTAAGTATAACTTCCCAATTCCTGTGCTACAAGGCCCTGAAGTTCTTTTGGGGGTTAGTTTCTTTTCCTTTCCTTGTTGGTTCAAGTATATCATAACCTAGGATGGCCAGGTTATGTTTTGATTTATTTAATCTTGGTTATTGACCCACTGACCTGGAAGGGAGATGTGGGTAGAATCTGGTGGCAGGGAGGAGGCTACTTATGTTCTCTCTTCAAGCAGTGGGGAAATACTAGCTCTTTGTGGGGAAGGACCACTTCTGAAGGCTTGCCATGTTGAATCCCCATCTGGGCATTCAAGATTTTCAGATGCATCAACCTGGATGCCCTATGTCTTATGTCCCAGCTACAGCCTTGACCTTGGCATGGCAGACTTACCTGGGTTAGGAATTTAAACCTCTTTAGAACTTGATTACTCTTACAATTAAGTCCTGGGCCTAGTTCTTAAATTTCTTTGCCATCCTGCTATAGGAGATGAGAGCCTCCTTGGTAGTACACAAGGAGGCTCTCTAGTTTTACTCTCAGCTTTTAACTGCTAATTAGTCACTCTTGGCTTTTTGTTCTTCTTTCAGAACAGTCCAATGGAGCATAGCAACACCACCAAATTCTTCTCTCCTTATAGTCAGGATTTCTCCCGTATTTTTCCAAACCCCATACTTCCCACCAGTTAATGCATCTATCATTATTATTATTTCTTTTAATTAATATTCGCCTGGCATATCTTTTTCTGACTTTTAAGTTTGTGTATGTCACTATATTTTAGGAATTCTTGCATATAGCAGAAATTTTTTTTGTTTCTAATTTCCAATCTACCTCCTGACGGTGAATATAAGGAGAATATAGGGGTACTGACCCCCTGTACAGTTGAAAATCTTTTGACTTCCCAAAAACTCAACTACTAATAGCCTACTGTTGAACAACTGGCTTACTGATCACATAAATGGTCAATTAACACATATGTTGTTTTATTATCATCTACTGTATTCTTACAATAAAATAAGCTAGAGGAAAGAAAATGTTATTAAGAAAATCATAAAGAAGAGAAAATACATTTACAGTGCTGTACCATAAAAAATCCACATATAGGTGGACCCAAGAAGTTCAAACCTCTGTTGTTCAAGTGTCAACTTTAATATATTCTAATTTATATAATTTCTTTTTCTTTAATTTTTTAAAGGATTTTTAAGGATTTTATTTATTTATTTATTTATTTGAGAGAGAGAGTGCATGAGAGACTATGAGAGAGAGAGAGAGCATGACCAGGGAAGAGGCAGAGGGAGAGAGAGAAGCAGACTACCCAAAGAGCAGGGAGCCCAACATGGGGTTCCATCCCAAGACCCTGGGATAATGACCTGAGCCAAAGGCAGACACTTAACCAACTGAGCCACCCAGGCATTCCTACAGTAATTTCTGATATATGTGTATCTATATATCACCTTGACATTCTCTGTTTACCAGGTTTTTTTCTTGTTGGATTGGCTGCATTTTCCTTATATCCTTCCTCTCCCTTATTGGTTTTGAGATTAAACATTCTATTTCCTTCCCCCTTCTTTTTTTTTTTTCTGTATTTACCTTCAGAGTTTTAATGCACAAAGAGCCAAACGTAAGACTAATCAATATCTCCATCATGTTACTGAACAAAATGAGGACTGCAGTGTTTGAAGTCTGAATTTCCCCCTCACAGCACCCATGATTGTTGTCTCACAGCTTGCTTCTACTTTGTTGTGATGCTGCCCCTATCCACCCTTAGGTGCATAATTGGTTCATTTATCCCCACAGGCGTATGTTATTCTATCACTCTGGTTCTGAGTTTCCTTTTTCATTTCTAGGACTTTGTGATTTTTTCCACCCCTTTTTTATTTCAATTTCAGCTATGCACGTTAAAGAAAAATCTGTGCTTCATCTTTTTCATCTTTTCTGTGTATTTGGAGCAGGACAGAGAGTTTCCCATTTCTGCTTAGTCCACCATATTGGCTAGAAGTTTCCTTTTTATTAATCTTTATGCTTTTCAATCCTTGAAAGCTACCCAAATGCAAAAGATCATCAAGGCCACCCATTCAGTCAATAGTTATTTATTGAACACCTCCTGAAGGCTGATGCTAAATTGTGGAGTTAAGAAAACTTGTTTCAGTATGTCTGGAAAATATTTATTCTGTAGTTGAAAGGGTGTGAGAGGGTGTGCTTTTCCCAGGGGGTTCTTGTCATCGTGTCTTTTAGTTAAACATTCCTGGGGACAAATGTTCTCCTAAAATGAGGTAGACTGACTGACTAAGAACTTCCACTCTGTTAGAGATGACAGCAGAGTTTTGATTCTCTGAAGTAACATGCCTCAGGGAAAGCCTGTGTAATTGAGATTCGCCAAGAAATTGAAAATTCATTTCCACCAAGATATTCTACCTCACTTTTCATCCACCCTTCTCTCTCCCCTATACTCTCTAATGCATCAAGCCTTTTGGCAGGGTCTCTCTCTCTCTCTCTCTTTCTCTCTCCATTTGGGAGAGCTCTAGGGAACAGAGAAATGGTTAAGAAGTGGCAGTGCTGGAGAAGCTCAGGGCTCTGTACAAGCCACGTGAAGCCCAGTGACCAGACACAGTCTTTGAAAAGGCTTCTCCAGCTACAGCTTTGGTGTGGCCCCACATACTCCCATGGGGATCTGGGCTTGACCTAGTATGAAGACAGCTCAGGTGTTGTTTTACTTTAATTTTGTATTTTTCATTGTTCACAGTGTTTATTTGTCTGTCCCTTCCAGAAGCCTTCAACCACTGAGTAAGAACATGCAGGAAATCAATGTATCTTGAGACAAATGCTAAGCCTTTCTGGGAAGGGCAGCAAAGCAACAGAAAAACAGGGAGAGGAGGTCTCCCAAGATTTCCTCTCTCCACACCTGCTTCCAGAAACACTTGACTCCTGGAACTGGCCCTCTGGTTTTCCAGAGATCCACAGCAGGTCCCAGGTGGTAAATACCATTTCTACTTGTGAGAATTCTGTTCTGTCTAAGCAGGTTTTTGGAAGCAGCCTCTGAGAGCTTGTTTTCCATCAGCGCTTGACACTTCTCACCCCCCTTACAGAGACCCAGTAATTGGGACCTCCTGGATCTCGAGTTACAAGCACTTCTCCACTTATTTACAAAGATTGTCTTTTTTTCTTTTAAAATACACAAGTTTGTGACTGAACTGTGCTTTCTCCACACCAAAGACAGGCATATAAAATCATCAGATTTTCCTTCTGGTCCTTGGTTCAATAATAAGAGTCCCGATTTTTGCCTGTCTCTGGCCTTGGTGGCCTGAAGAGCTTTAGAATTGCCAAGTGAACTGGTCTTTGATGTGACCTTGTTTGAAACTATACATTTTAAAATATAGAATGAAATTTCATCGTAAGTCTTCTTCCAACTCAGATTTGTTCAACATTGTGAATAATGATGATAACATGATGTAATAACAATGAGATGATAAAAGCTAAATACTAAATGTATGTGTCATTGGCCCTTTCAGAATGCTTCCCTTTGCTATCCCCATTCATACCCACAGCAACCCTATGAAGTAATTACTTTTCACCTTTTTAAAGATGGGGAATATGAGGCTTAGAGAAATAAGTTACTTTACCACAAGTCACATAGGCAGTAAGTAGTGAACCCCCAAACCACCCTATCAAGCCACCTTCTGAATATCAACAAATATTTCTTCAGGTTGGGCTCAGTACCAGAAACACCACAATTAGTAAGACAAGCTGATGACTGGCAAGGAGTTTACACAAAAAGAGACCATTGAGTCTTAGGATTAGTTAACCAGGCAAACATTGTCAAAATTACAGGACAAAGACTGAATGGCTGGAGATTTGGCTGGAGGGATGGAGAGGAGCAAAATAATGAAGGCATGTTGGTCTTTGAACATAAACAAAGTGTAAGAGTTATCCTGGTTTGCCCCTTACAGATGATTCAGGAGTGAATACCATTGGGTCCTGATACGCTTCTGCTGGTGCTAAAATAGCACTAATTGCTGTGGCAGAGAAGTTAAAAGTCTCACGCTGCAACTGAGGGTCACTCTCCTGGAGGCTGGAAGACTGGGGATGGCTCCTGGGCTTTTGTGGGATAAAAGGACAGTGAGACCAGAGTTCTAGGTTGAAACTAAAATAGAAGGACTCTTCATTCAACAGACCTAAAAAAAATTTTTTTTGTTATGATGTGTTCTGCCCTATGACAGTTGCTCAGGACAGTCAGTCAAATAAGAATGAAAGCTGCCATTTAAGCAATTTAAAGATTAATAGAGGATGAAAATATATAAAAGAACAAAGAGACCACTGTGTGACATGTTCACTGATAAGAAGTAAGCTTATAGTATAGGAGCAAAGAGGAGGGAGACAGCAGAACTCTGGGGAGGGGGTTTCTGTAATGGGTTCAAGCTCTGACTCTGTTACAATTTTTAGTTCTATAACTTTAGGCAAGAAATATAATTTCTTGGGGCCTCATTACCTCTATCAGCAAAATGAGAACATTGGATGATATCCAAGTAAACTCTCAGTTTTAAAATTAAGTGATTAAAAATGCAATCATTTTTATGATACTAATGACTTAAAAATACAGATTTACAAAATCCAACACATAAAAATGTAAGCTAAGCATCAATTTCCTCTCCTAACACCCACCCCCTCAGGAGGTCAACTGCCTTTAGTATATTTGAGGATGAAGCACTCAAAAGATGCTTTGCAAATTGAAGCTTTGAGCCTTAGAATTGAGCCCAAATTCTAAGTTGCAAGGTCCTTGTCTAGTCCACAGAAGTACAACATAATCTTTTAGGCATAAGCTTTGGAGACCAAGTAGTTTTCTGACCATGGGAAAATGACCTCACTTTTCTGTGCTTCAATTTCTTTATCTGTGAAATGGGGATAACAACTGGATACAACTTTTTTGATGTTTGGAGCAATAAATTAGATAATGCATGTAAAATGTTTAGAGTAATACCTGACACATGATGGCATTCAGTAAATATGACTCACATCAACCTGTAGTAAAGCTCAGTGGTTTTCCATCTGTCTTAAGGGGCGTGACAACTTTCTACCAAAAAAAAAGTTCATGCAATTAAAGTTGTACATTGTAATCCCTATGGCAACCACTGAAACCATTTTAAAAGTGATATAAATAATAAGTCAATTGAGTAAATAAAATGGAATCATAAAATTATTCAATTAACCCAAGAGAAGGCAGATAGAGAAGAAAAAAGAAATAACGAGCAGATGGGAGAAATGAAAAGCAGCTAATAAGATGGTAGGTTTTAATCCAACCATATTAATATTCACATTAAATATGAATGCTTGAATGCACCAGTTAAATAAGACTGTTAGATTAGATAAAAAAGCAAGCCCCAACTAGATCTTTCTCTCAAGAACCCAACTTTAAATACAAATTTAAATATAAATATGCATGTAGGATAATTTATCAATATAGTATAAATTCATAATAAAAGAGAAAACATACCATGCAAATATTAGCCCAAAGGATATCTGTAATAACTATTTTGATGTCAAACAAAATAGACTTCAGGAAAAGAAATATTATCAGGGATAAAGAGACATCACATAATGACAAAGGAATCAATTTTCAAGAAGATATAACAATCTTAAACACGTACAACCATGACATTAGAGCTTTCAAATACATGAAATTAAACCAAGTAGAACTGAGTGGCAATACTAGTTAAAACTGCATTAAAGTATCAGGAACACAGAGTTTGTCAAGAGCCAGAGCAGCAGGAATTGGGGAGAAAAAAGTGGCACCAAGACAATGTCTACATTAATGTCCTCCGTCAAAGTTGTAATTTGGACAAAGTCTGATCTCCAAAGAATATGACAGAAGGGCTCTCTTTGTTTTGTGATAAGATGTCCTAGTCTTCTCTTACTCCCTAGGGAGTCCTGGTGGTTCAATTATTTAGGAATTTTCAGACTGGGTCTGTAGAGCCCTGCAGACCAAGCTTCTGTGTCTACTTCTTGGGCCCCACTGCCGGAGCGACACCTGTGTCTGCTTTACATGATGGGCTTCTGAAGAACCATTCGTTTAAAAAAGAGTTGCACTGAAAACAAATATATCTATAGCTTTCTATAGAGATATGTATCTAGAAAAAAATAGATGGGTATGCAGAGGGATATGTAGATACAGATACATACATAGATATCTAGAGAGAAGGAGAGACAGGAAAAGAGAAAGAGGTGGTAGGTCCCTTCTAAAATGACTTACAATGATCCCTGCTTCCTGCTGTTCATGTCTTTGTGTAACCCCCTCCTCTGTGTATGGGCTGGACCTAGCCTGCCTTATGAAAAATTGAATATAGAATAATTGATGAGATGCCACTCTCCAGATTAGCTTAAAACAAACTGTGTCTTCCTCTTGCCTGTACTTTCTCTGCAGTTCTTCTCATTTATTTGCTCTAATTGAAGGCAGCTGCCATGTTGTGAGCTATGTTATGGAGAAACCCACCCCATGGCAAGGGACTGAGGGAGGCCTCCAGCAAACAGTCATAAAGGAGCCAAGGTACTCAGTGCAACTACCCATAAGAAACTGAATCCTGCCAGCAACCACGTGAGTGATCTTAGAAAGAGATGTCTCTCTGGTCAAGCTCCCAGATAAGATGACAGCCCAGCTGATGACTTGACTACTATTTTACAAGACCTTGAGCTAAGTGGTATCCAGGTTCCTGACCCACAGGAACAATAAAATAATAAATGCTTATTTTAATCTACCAAGTTTTGGGTAATTTATTATATAGAGATATAGATAACTAATACAATTACTGGTAAATTATGTGACTTAAGTATATTTACATTTTTGTATATGTAAATATATATATATATATATACACATATATATATACACACACACACACATACACACACACACACATACATTTGGTATATGTAAATATACATATATTTTTATAAACTATTATAGGTTGGCCTGGGAACCTGGAATCCTGTCATAATGCTGTTCCTGCAGGAAAATATGCCAGTGTGCTCTGAATTATAGAAACTTATCCTTACAAACTATTGAAACACTGGGACATCTCAATAGCTGTCAGTTAAGCATCTGCCTTTGGCTCAGGTCATGATCCCATGATCCCATGATCCTGGGATCGAGCCCCAAATCAGGGTCCCTACTCAGCGAGGAGTCTGCTTCTCCCTCTCCCTCTGCCTGTCACTCCCCCTGCTTGTGCTCTCTCACTCTCCTCAAATAAATAAATAAAATCTTGGAAAAAAAAAAAAACTATTGAAACACCAAAATACAATTCATTTGTAAGTTGAGGACTTTCTAGATTCAAAGGACACTCTTTTAAAAAATTTAATTGATACTTGCATTAATCTTTGTAGGCAAAAGTTGAAAGATTATATGCAATTTGATATCCTTCTTGTGTTTTTTTCTGCATTTTTCTAATTTTCCTCAATAAATGTATCTATTTTTTTTTAATTTTTAATTTTTTTTTCTGCCCTTGGTAGATTTCATACCAACTGTTCATGGATCAACCCAACCAGTACTTCACCTGAGCTCTTTCTGCTTCCAAGTCAGGACATAGCACCCTGAAGTTACTGCGTCCTTTTTGGTAGCCCTTCTCTCTTAATACTGATCACACCTTATCATAATTTATCTTTTTAACTTGTCTTCCCCACTGAGCTGTATCTTAGTCATTTCCATGTGCTCTGGGTCTAGCAAAGTGCTCTCTCGCAGATTAGGTGCTAAATAAGAGCTGATGAAAGAAGGAATAAACAAAGGAATTTGCAAAAGAAACTTAGGCACTGGGAGATGTTACTGTTTTTATTGTTGTTTTTAAGATTTTAAAAATTTATTTATTTGAAGAAAAGAGAGCATGTGCACAAGCAGGGGAGGAGGCAGAGGGAGAGGGAGAAGCAGATTCCCTGCTGATGAGGGAGCTGTATGTGGGGCTCAATCCCAGGACCTTGGGGTCTTGACCTGAGCTGAAGGCAGGCACTTAACCCACTGAGTCACCCAGGTGCCCCAAGATGTTACTGTTTTTAAATGGTTATTTACATGGGTATTGGGATGATGGAGACTGGATTAAAAGAAGAAGAATGATCTCTTAAAAACAAAATCTGATTGGTGATCCTTGCTTCAACCCTTCTAGTAGTTCTCACTGCTCACAGGACAAGGATCAGAATCTTTATGGCCTGGCCGCTACCTATATCCACAAGTGTCTAATCTTTTCCAAATCCATCCCCCCTCCACCTGCATTCTCCTCACACTGGTCATCTCTCACTTTTTTGCTATATTCCCTCCCAAACATTCTGCATATGCTTGGAATGGTATTTATCTCATCTTCTGGCATTTATCTCATCTTCTGGAATTTTATTTTATAATATTCATGACAATTTCAATTTTGATTAAACTTATTTAGGGTCACCAGGAAGGGATGAAGCCCTAGAATCTGTACCTATCAAACCCTACCATCACCCCAAGGCTCTAAGTTTGGGAAACATAAAAGAGGATATGTTGACCAGTAGATGAAACTACCTTCGTAAAATAATCTTGAATCATATTAGCTAAAATATATTGAGTGCTAAGCACTGTTTTAAGTGGGTTACATGCATCATCTCAATCCTTACCACAGTATTTTGAGGCAGTAACCATTACCTGAATTTTACAGATGAGACAGAGGCACATAGAAGTCAAGGTCACCCAACTAGAAGGTGGCAGACCAGGAATTCAGACTCAAACAGTGCAGTTTAGTGGCCCTAAACTTAAATAATGAAAACACAGACTGTCTTTTGTTAGGAGGGAAGGATCTTGAAGGTCCAGCAAAGATTTCTTCCAAGGACTAGGGCCATTCTGTGTCTGATTAAAAAAGATTTATCATCCCACTTTGCCACCTGAACCCAATCCTCTCTTGCATCCACATACTTCCAGCTGTATATTTTATTTTCACTGTCAGAGAACACTCAGCCTGAATTTTGCAACCAAATTACATAGATTAGGATCCCAGCTCTACCACTTATAAGCTGTGTGAACTTAGGTAAGTTACCTGAACTCTCTGAGCCTTAGTTAGCTGTATGGAAAATGAGATTAGTATCTGTATAATGGTGTAGGGAATATTAAATTAATCAATGCATATAAAGTTTCTAGTGCAGCACCTTCCCCATAATAGGCACGGAATTAGCTGTGGCGATTACTGTTGGACAACCCCTTTGTCCAGTTTGTAACTCAAGATTTTGGCGATATCACACTGTTGGGGGCAGATCTTTTCCATGGTCATAAGAATCACTGTGAAACAATACAGATGTGTTTATTAATAGAAATTATTTTCACTCTAAGCCATTGGGTCCATGTGTCCTTCAGTCGGCTGGATGACTGCAGAATGAGTTCAGAGCATGCCACTCCAAAATATGGCCTCCTGGCCAAGGATTCTTCTGAGATGAGAGCAATGGAGAAAAAAAGCAGACACAGGAAAAACTCTACCAGGAAGGACAGGATGATTCTTAATCACTGGAGACAATTCTATACTCCTATCAGCCCAGAGAAGGCATGAGGGACATCTACATAACAGTTTTTACTGAAACTATCTCTGTCTTCCTTAGTTTCTCCCTGGAGATTTCCCTTTTCAGCAAGACACTCTAAAAGCCTAAACCCTTTTTCTTTTCTCTTGTCACTTCTCCACAAATGCACTATTCTTTTAAACATGCTATGTGAGCTCCAAGTTCTAAGCAACCCTTGGAGTTACTCGTCACTGGGTTTCTCCTGTACTTATGCAGGTTGATGAACTTCTGGGTTTTGTTTGTTTGTTTGTTTGTTTGTTTTTTCTTGTTAACCTGTTTTTTGTCAGTCTAAAGTGCTGGGCCCCAGTTGGATAACCTAAGAGAGTAGAGGAAAAGGTTTTCTCTTCCCCTGCAGAAGAAATCCACAATCCTGGTCTCACTATAATTTTAATTTTTATTTCTAGAAGTATGTTTGTGGTTTAGAAGTACAGTGATTTTTCTGATGAGCAGTGTTGAATGCGACAATCCAGATGCCTGAGATCTCATTTCTCCACCACTTCCAGCTGGGGTGGTTGCCTGGGCCAGTCCCTTTCTGTCCATCATTGCCGATTTCTGATGCATGAAACTTTCGTGGATCCAGGGAACAGCATCAAAGAAAGGTTGTGGAACTTATTACTGTGTGTAAAGTACCTTGCAATCCCTGGCTGAAAGAAACTATAGAAACGCAGAGAATTCTGTATGATTTTATCTGCAGAGTAAGTTCAGGTCAGAACATCAGGCAGGATTTAAACCATATCTCTTCCTTCCTTTGCCACTGTGGATTAAAGTCAGTCCATTTTAATGTTCCTAAAATGTAATTTTTTTTCTGGGAATAGCTAGACATGTGATCCTGAGAAGGATTTAATTTGCTGTGTTGTCACGGGGATGATGATGTTGGCTCAATTTTGAATGTTTGGAGAAAGCCATAAGATACTAAACTCTCCCACGATTGCAATCCTCACAATACAATATAATTAAGGGGAAACAGGAGGGCACCTAAGCAAAATGTTAGGATGCGGATAGTTTGAGAGTAGGGTCAGAGAAGGTTGAACTTGGCAGAATGGCTCCCTAGTGTGAGGTGTTATCAGGCCAGAATGAATGAGGAAGAAGAGAGAGAGACACAATCAGCCAGAGCACTGCAGAGTGTGGTTAACTGCTGGAGGGAAATTCTGAACAAACCACAAAGTATTAAAAAAAGAAAAAAAAAAAAGGACACCCTGGGATTAATTGTCATTCTACTGGCCTGTGAGGCAACTGATACCAAATATAATTGAATTACTTTGTAATTATTTCTTTTGGAGTATTTAACCTAAGCTAGGCTTTGGAGATGGATTTTTTTTTTTTTTCCTCTCTCTTGCTTTGTACTGCAAATGGTTTTGCATTACGGATATTTTTCTGCTGTACTGTATTATCTTGTGCAAACTACTCTGGTTTGTTTTCCCCCTCTTCCTTGCCAATGGGGTTGTTTACCTATCGGAATTAAAGTCAGAAGTGAGCATCTCTTGCCAGCAGGACAGAATTTCTAATAAATATGTAAATAACACCTCTCTCAGCTGTGGCTGCGGGCTCTGCTCTCACGTGGCAACACCCGGGCCACAGTCTGGGGCTCAGGCAGGCTTGGAGAAGATGAAAGATTTTCATCAATCTGCAGATCAGAAAGAAATGAAATTAAGCCCAACCTGAGAGGGCAAAGGAACAAAGGTGAGGTGGTAGAAAAGGGCATCTGTCCTTGTGGTTGCAGAAATGGGTCATTTCCTTTGGCCTGTGGGTGAAGGCATCTGAAGGTTGACATGGCTTGTCATAAGAAAGGGACTTAGAACATTCAAGAGTGGCTTGGGATGGAGAGAAATAGATGTCTCCTCTGCTTGCAGGCCATGATCATTTTATTAATAATAGTGGCAATGCTGTCACCAATGGCCAGCTACACCTGCCTTATTTCCATGCTTGTGGTAATTAACACCTGATATCTACATTACACCTTGAACTCAGAAATATTTTGGGACATTTAATAGATTTATCTTCTAAAAAAGGAAATCAAATCAAACTTCTGCAGAAGTCAAGGACACACCACGGAGTAATACTTAGCATTAGCTCTGGAACCAGAATGCAAGGGATTGAACTTTACTTTGTTAAAGCAGTTACTTGTTCTGTGTCTCAGGTTTCTCATGTGCAAAAAATGAGTCCTCACTCAGCAAATATTGATTGAATGCGTGTTGTATGCCAAGCAAGTTCTAGATGGAGATACAGCAGAAAACAAAACAGAGGCTCTGCTGTCAGAAATGTCCACTCTAATTAACAAGAGTGAGTTCTCATGAGCATCAAATGAATTAATAAATCCCTGGTATAGAGTGGATTCTCAATAGACATGAACTAAATTTAAATTTATCCTTTAAAGCCATACAAGAAGGCGGACTACAGATTAGCAGACTGCTGAGCCCGCACTAGTCACCGGATGATGTCCACTCTTCCATTATGCAGGGCTATGGCCAGATTATGGAAAGACCCTTGTTGATGCTCTCAAGGATTTGGATATACTTGAACCGGGTCAGCAGGCTCCAAGAGAGAGTGGCTTGGTGAAGGGTGACCAAGTGATGCTCTCAGAAGGTGTGTAATATGCAGAGATGCACTCTGGAAAGCCACTTGATTTTCTGCCGCCCTCTTCTTTTCCTCTGGGAACCAGCCTCACAGCCTTAGTAGAATGTCAGCTCTTTGTGCACGTGCCTTGGCTGCAGTTAGAGGCCCAAATGGGTCCTCTTGAAGGAGATGTAACCTCAGTGAAAGGACACAATCAGATTTTTTTTTTCTGTTAGTCTATTTTTTCACGAAATAAAGCAGAATGGGGGAGGGATGGCTTTCTGGATCTTTGGCCAGCTTTAACGAGTTTTGCAAAATGACTTTCCAGCAAGGAAATACAGGGCAAGAGTGGAGCAGTGTGTGCAAGCGTCAGAGTGGCTTGCTGGGATGAGTCTCTCTCCATGAGGAAGGGAAGAATTAATTAAAGCCATAAATTATGGATAACTAATCACTGTGCATTGTAATGAAAAGATACGCAGCCAGGTTCGGGTTTTCTGAGGGCCATGTGTATGTTTGCAGAGTTCAGCATAGCATTCTCTGGGGCTTCTTGGCTTTTCCCCTCTTCCCTTCTCTAAAGGTGTCTGACCTGAGTGACATCCTAGAGGCACTATCAGTTTATCCACTAGAAAACCAAGAATACATTAACTTTAGAAGCCTCAAGGAGTAAATATCGTTAGAAAGTCCTGGAATCACCAAGCAGATTCTCTGCTACCATTTGGATTGAGGCCATAGCCAGAGAAATGCAATTTTGTTAAATATTTAAACAGCAGCCTCCAAGTATCATCAAGCCATGGAAAGAGACCCCCAAACTACCACCAACCCTACCTCCCCCCAACCCCAAAAAGTGGAATAATTCATTTTAATATTAGGCAAGAAGACGAATTTCAAAATGAAATTTCTAATATCATAGAATGTTAAGCAGCTATTAAAATGATATTTACACAGGGTTTTTAATGATATGGAAAGAATCTTATAACCTTAAGCACAAAAATGGGATAGAAAATTACATTAATATACAGAATGATTTTAATAAGGTTTTAAAAGCATTGGGGGAAAATTTGAAAGAAATAAGCCAAAATTTCAGGATGGTAGAATTAAAGATGATTTTTTTTCCTGCTCTTTAAAAACTGTGCATGTTTTCCAAATTTTTTAAACATGTGCATGTATTGCATTTAAAAACAATTTGAGAGTATGAAAATTTTTTTTCACCACATACACAACTCCAGATTAGCAATAATGATCAAGTTGATCAAAGGCCACTTTCCTGATCCTCAAATGGTGCCTTTGACATTGTTCATGGTGGAGGTAATGAGCAGCTAAGGAGAAGACACGTTCCTATCATTGCATTTTCTTTGTTGTTCCTGCCTTTAGGAGAGTTCTGGCTGTCTGGGGATCCATGCCAGTGCTTCTAGCTTAGAACTGGTGATTAGTGAGTGTTTTTGAAAAGATCATCCTGACAGCAATGTGAAGAGTGTATCAGAGGGGTGCCAGAGTCAAGCAATTATTACAAGGCCATACAGGCAAGAAATAATGGTAGTTTGGACAAGTGTAGAAGCAGTGAAGATGAGAGAGAAGTGGACACATCTGAGAGATATTTAGGAGTTTAAATCGATAAGTCTTAATAATGGATTTCAAATGGGGAAATGAATAAGAGACAGCTAGTAAACAGGAGTGACACCTCTTTTTCTGTAAGGGGTAGATAGTGAGTAAAATGAAGCATCAAAAGAGGCACGAGAATATGACCTGGTTGTTTATTGCATGGGGAGAGGGAACGTATTATCTCTCTATTATTGCATAATAGATTGTCCCAAACTCAGTGGCTTAAGATAATAAATAGTTATTATTCCAGTTTCTGAAGATCAGGAATTTGGAAAAGGTTGTGTGACTTTGGCTCAGGATGATGCCATCAAGATGGTGATCAGAATTCCATTCATCTGAAGGCTTGCCTGGGGCTGGAAAATCTATTTCCAAAGTTTCCTATGTGGCTGTTGGCTGGAGGCCTCACTTTCTTACCACGTGGGCTTCTCCATGGGGGATATTATAGCTGGCTTCCCCAGCATGAATCATCCAAGAAAGAGACAGAAAGCAGGAAGCTGAAGTTCTTTTTATGACCTGGTCTCTGAAGTAAAACACCATCATCTCTCTTCTTATTCTATTTAAGTGAGTTGTTACATCCAACCCATGCTTAAGGTAGAATTAGGTCCTACTTTTGAAGGGTGTGTCAAGTAATTTGTGGACATATTTTAAAACATCATGTGAGGGGACTGTTAGATGAACTTAGTTCTTGACATACTAAGTTTGAAGTGCCTTTTAGAAATTCCAACCTCAAGTAGATGTAAATATGGAGCCCAAATTAAAACAAAACAAAACTTGGGCTGTTTTACAAAAATCATGAATCTTATAGATTTACATGGTAATGAAAACTTTGGATGAGATTTCTTAAGAAACTACATTTAGAGTGAGATAAGAAAAAAATAACCCAAGGTTAGGGAATTCTAACACTTAATGTCTGTATAGAGGAAAATGAATGTGCAATAGAGACAAAGAACAAAACAAAAACTAGAGGGGCAGGGGAAGAAAACCAGGAGGAGCTACATCACGAAAGTCAAGCAAATGGGGATGCCTGGATGGTTCAACCAGTTAAGCGACCAACTTTTGATTTCAGCTCAGGTCATGATCATGGGGTTGTGAGACCAAGCCCTGTCCTGGACTCCATGCTCAGGACAGAGTCTGCTTGCTCCTTTCCCTCCAATCTCTCCCTCAGTCTCTCTTACTTTCAGTCTCTCTTACTCTCTGTCAGTCTCTAAAATAAATAAATAAATAAATAAATAAATAAAATCTTAGGGAAGAAAAAGTCAAGCAAATGGTACTATGAAAGTACAAGAATGGAGTAAGAACTAATTTGGTGAATATGAGGCTGGAGGCCAGACTCAAGTAAATTGAATGTCTAAACGTAGGCACTGATTACATGTACTTTTTTTCATCTTCTTTGTTTTGAACTAAATTTAGACTTATGTAAAATTTACAAAATAATACAGCTAATTTCCATATACCCTTCACCAAGCTTCCCCTATTCTTAACTACTTATGTAACCACAGTACAATTTTTACTGTTAACCCTGGTGCAATAATGTTAACTACACGAGAGGTCTGATACAAAATTTCCCAGTGGTTTCGGCAAGAATGTAACAGAAATGATGCTATGTTCTTATCAAGGGCCTCATTCTGTTGATAGACCTTGGAAATGTTGATATTAACTTTAATCACCTGGTTAAGGTGGGGTCCTGCTAGATGTTTTTTCCTCTGTAAAGTGACTTTTTTCTCCTTTTGTGATTACCAAACATCTGTAGGAGATACATAGAGACTGCACGCATATCTTATTTTCCCTCAAATTTTCTCCCATTGTCTTTAGCATCCACCAGTAGATCTTGTTTCCAACAATTATTACTTTGGTGTTGGCCTGATGGTTCTTTTTCTCTTTTCCTATTTCCTTCTATGTTTACTCATTGAATTTTTTGTGTAAGGATGAGCTCTCTTTTCCCCATCTCTTTATCTATTCAAATATTTATGTCAATATGACTTACGGGTATTGATTTTATGCTATTTGTTAAAATCTAATACTGTTATTATTTATTTTTATGATCAAGTATTTCCAACTTAGACCATTAGGAGAGCTTTCTAGTTGATTCCACTGTCTTTTATGAAAATATGAAAGCCTACTCTTTTCGTTTGAGCACTTCTTATTTTGTGGCATCTAAAAATGCTACAAGCTCAGATTTTTTTTTTTTTTTTTTTTTTTTTGGTCCTGCCTCTGATCTGGTATCGAGATCTAGACACTGGCTGTGTTCATTGCAACTGGAGTGTCTTTGTTTCTAGAATTTCTCAGTGGTCAAAGTAGGAAATGCATGTATGTATGCTAACCCACACACACACACACACACACACACATCTGTACTGAACTGTGTTTGTGTCGTGTGCGTATAGATGTGGGCTGGTATATGCACGTGTGTGTGTTCATATGTACACTTGTTTATATATGTATTTATATGTAGTGTGTGTGTGTATGTATATATTTACACATAAAAACCATGGGTTTATACCAATAACTGATTTCAATGCATTCCACAGAGTTTATTTTAGTTTTCCCCCTTCATTTGTAATTTCTTTCTCCAATGGCAAGAAAGCTGTCTCTCATGTATATAGTATGTTTAATGATGTCATGGATTCTGCTGTGCTCCTAAAGTTAGTTTAGAATCATTAACCCATATTCCAGTGAGAAACAATTAGACTGATGAAATCCAGCATTTGTGCACAGTTCTTTTTGTGGATAGCCTTGTAGTATCCTGTCAAGATACTGTTCACCAAAGTGAGTTTTTTCTCCTCTACCCTCTCCAGTTTAACTGTGTTACTCGTTTGTTGTAGACTTTATAGAATCAAGTTAATTTGTTATTTTTGTATTCTATTTTGTTCCCTCATCCCCACCCTGGTTGGTTTGTTTATTTTGGTGACATTTAAAGGGTGTGTGAAACATTAGTGTGATTTAAGAGCCAGAAGTTATGCTCAAAGAAGTAAACTCCTTCCTCAGTCTTATAAGCCCATTTTCACCTTTTTAAAAAATTTCCCCTTCTTTTTGCCCAGTTCTCATGGCCTCTCCTCCTAGTGGGCAACCAATTTCCTTATTTTGTGAATTACCCTTCCCTTATTTCTTTTGTATGAATTAGTAGATACATGTGCTTTTACCTATATCCTCTTCTTTCATACAGAAAGGTAGCATACCATACATACTCTTTCACACTTTACTTTTTCACTTACCAGCAGGTCCTGGAAATCATTTCATATCAATTTATAAAGATCTTCCTCATTTTTTGTTACGGCCGTGTAGCTCTTCTTTGTGTGGGTGTAAGCTAGTTTATACAAGCACTAGTCTATGAATGGACACTTGGGTCATTTTCAATATTTGTAATTGCAAACAGCTATAATAAGTAGCTGTCTGTGAGTGTATTTTCCTATTAATAGAGGTTAATTCCTAGCCATGGTTGTCAGCCCAAAAGCAAGTGCATGTGTAGTTTTGTTAGATATTAACAAATTTTTCCCCAGAGAAAATGAGTGTAGTTTCACTAACAGAATGTGGAACATTCCTTTTTTAAAATTTTTTGCTAGTCTTGCCTGGTGAGAAGTAGCATCTCAGAGTTGTTTTAATGTGTATATCACCTATTATGAGCAAGCTTGAACATTTTTTCATTATCTGAGGATCTTTTTTGTGAATTGTCTTTGTGTGCCTTTTTTTACATTTCTCTCTCAGGTGTTTGGTCTTTTTCTCTTCAATTCTAAAAATTATTTATTTAGATATTAGCTCTTTGTCTGTATTATCTGCCTTGAATATTTTTGCCCAAGTTCACAGTTTGTTTATGGCATATTTCGTGATGCAAACTTTGTTTAAAAATTCAGATTTTCCTTTAGTTATTTCTGGAATTTTAGTCACTCATTATGTATTTACTGACTAAACCATGCCCTTATTCCCAATCCCAGCTAAATTTTCACACGAAATACTCTTAATCAATCAAAGAAGAAATAGTCTATATTTAGTTCTTAGAGTCCTGCTCCCACCTTCTCTAGAAATAAACTAGAATTGCTCCGTTCTCTTCACAGAAGGTTCATGGGTTTGCTAACGTCTCCTTAACCATTTCTCATTTGCCAACTAACCTTGAGTCTCAGCTCAGAGTGATTTCTTGGCTCTCTTTAATACGTGATTTCACCTAGGACTAGGAGTCATTAGCCACCCAGAAGAACAGAAATCTCTTAGCAGTGAACTGCCACCCATCTACCTAAGAGTTGGCAAACAAACGTTAAACACAAATTATAGCCAATAGATTTCATGTAGGTATATAGGCAGCTGCTTTACAGAGGCCAGAGTATAAGCAACAGTCAATGAATTGCAGCATGACCGATTCTGCTTGCAAATGAGTACTGTGCCAGGTGCTATGGGTCTATAGGAGAATTATAACACAGCCTCCGTCCTTATGGAACTCACTGTTTCCTCCAAATGCTAATGTGAACATACATCAAAGAAGTAGATTACAATAGAACACTGTCTATAAACAAGAGCCTGCTGTAGGTTGCAGAGCACGGATTCAAGGTGTGGTGGGCATCAATTAAAAGAAGGGAAAAACCACTGAGGTCTGAAGTAACGTGGTAAATCTTCAGATAAGCTTTGAGGTATGGGTCGGATTTGGATGGGTAATGCAAAAAGAAAACATTCAGTCATTTCACTGAAATGTACTGAGTTGGACACTTGCTACGTGAGAAATAGTAAACATGAGCTCCCTATAAAGTGCAAAAATGTTACCACCCAACGTCTGTTTTAGAAAGTAGACACATCCTTATGCCACAGGATTTCTTCCTCATTTTAAAATTTTCAAAGTACTTTTTGCTGAAAAGCTTTGGATGAGATTTACCCAAAAACATTTTCGAAAATGTTAGAAGTGGTCTGATCTGATATCCTTGCAAAATGTACGGCAAATCATTCCTTTCCATTTTTTTTATTCTTCAAAGACCTTTCACGTTTGGGCCCCTCCCCTTTCCCCCTTTTCTCCCCCTTAACAATAACACTGAAGAGTGAGTATTATGATCCCCATTTCACTGTTGAAAGAACTCAGATGTATGAAGTCCAAATATGCTTTAACAGAAAAGATAAGAAGATCCAGGGCCAGAGTCGTGAACTTCCAGGTCATGTTAGCTTATCTTTTCCTAGCTAGAGATACTGATTGTTACACTGAGATGAACCTAGAGTGTAGACCATAATTCCCAAGCACTAGCTATGGAGTCTGTACATCCACCAACATGGTCATTAACTACATCTGTGTTGTGAACAGGTCCCTTTGTTTTCCTTCCTATAGCTCAGCCTCATCATCTGAGAAAATAGAGGGGTTGGACTGAACATTCTCTAATGCCCCTAGAGTACCAAGTCTCTGATTCTAAGTGCCTAGCCAGCACTTGGTCACCAGGATGTTCCACAGAGTCCAAAGAGGAGAAGGCACCTGGCCTGCCGACCTTTAGAATCATCTCCACCTCCACACATGTGCAGAGGAGTCCCTACGAGAATGCTGTATTCACATCACCCCAGGCACCTTTGATGTAGTAACTGGAGGGATGTGGGCAGAGGGAGGAAAAGTAGGAGTGCAGCAGAGGAAAGAATTTCAGGAAAGAATTGGCCTGTGATGTAGATATCTTGGGTTAGAGAATTTTGTACTCGAGTAGCAGGAAATGTTATAAAAGAATCACTGGGGAGAGTGAGGTCTCCTAGCCCCTGCTCTGAGCAGCACTGTGAAAAATGAAGTGGAAAAAGCCAAATTTACAGATCATCTAGGGAAGCGGAAATCCAGCAGTAGGATATTAAACACAAAAGAGCTGAAGTTAACATGAGGCGTTATTGGTTTGGGGAGATGGGCTATTTCCCTAAGGTCCATAATTAGAACCGGGAACCTTTTGCATGTAATTAAGAGTAAGAGATTGGTTTAACAACCACAGCTGAGCAAGTCTGAAACATTTTTTTTTTCCCAACTAGCATTTGGGATTAGAAATTTTTTTCTTTCACTTGTAAAATGTGAGAGTTTCCTGACTCTTTAGGAAATTGAGGCTAATTCTACTTCCACAAGCATTTTTGTTGCTAATAATAATAGGATATGTCTTGAATATGTGATGTGAAATCAACAAGACTCCCTACAGAAGCAAGATGGCCTTGGAGACACTTTTCCCCCCCTCAAGGAAGCTGTCACTGAACAGCTGATTAATTACTGTAATAATCATAATTTTAAAAAATTTTAAAAATTCCTCTTTCCATTCATTAGGTACACCGCAGATAGGTGCCAGAGGTAATTATTGTCTAGAAGTACTTCCGAATTATCTTTTCTAATCCAGCTATGCTGACATTTTTGAGAGAAAAAAAAGTGTTTTGTCTTTCCTCTTATGAACGGGGTGACATTTGAATATGCAAACAGTGTCACAGACTGCCCTGTGGATGTTTTCTGGAGGTATGATTTATGAGGCCAGCCTATTGTATTTGTTATCGCACGATGAAAAAGGTCATTAGACAAAGGAGCTCTACCTACTGGGCGCTATGGCTCATCTTGTGATATTTTAATTGCTGCGCTGTGCTGACTTCCAGGCATGCCTCATGGTATGAACTGTGTGGACAAGAGTTTGCCCAGGCTTTGCAGATATTCTCTAACGTTTGTAGTGTGTTTTCTGCCAACTTTCAGCCACTCCCGGGATAGATTTCAGATGCTAAAAAGGGAAGCCCGTGGAAAATCTAAAAATCTTATTTTAGTCGGTGGGCTTAACTTCCTTTCCCCCAAAATAATTGTCTCTGAAGTAGGCGCTGGAGTCTAAACTAGAGACGGTAAAGCCAAGCTGTCTGTGGGTGATTCATTGTTAGGGAGGCGGATTGGGTGAAGTGTCTTCCCCCACTCTCTCTGGCAAGTGCAACGGGAGTTAAATCGTTCTTAGAGTTAGAAAGACCTCCGGTGCCATCTTCTTTAGCCTCTTCCCACACACAATATGACACCCGGTCTGACACCCGCAGAGTAGTCAATCTCTGCTTAAACATTTCCAATGACAAGGGATTCATTTCCTTGTCTTCAAGAAGCCCTGTCCATCTGGGGCAGCCCTGAAACTATAATTTTACTTTTTAATGCACTGAAACCTACCTCCCTGTCATTTTTGTCAGTTTTGCCCTCACTGCATCTCGTAGATGGAAGAATCCATCTCCCATATTGCAAAGAAGCTCAAAGAAAACTATGCCATAAATCTGTCCATCTCTTGGTTAAATGTTCTCTCAGTGAACATTAGTTTTGCATCTTCTCTTAATGCTTTAATATATGGACAATACTTTTTTTTTTTTAACAACTGCAGTAGACATAATGGATCATAGTCATGTAGGTATCCTGGTGTTACATACACTTCTTAATGTTCTAGATATAATTCTACCCTTTGATCTCCCCCTGCCACACACAAGAAGTTTATCAGAAAGCAAAAAAGTGACATTATTATGAAAATACCCTTGAATATATTTGCATCTATTATGGGGATCTTAGCTGCAAGTAACAAAAATTCCAACAACTTAAATTAGTTTAAACAATAAGAAAATGGATTAACTCATATAAAAGTGGTATAGGGGTACATTAGGGACTTCAGGATTGATGGATTTGGTAGCCCAGTAATTTCCTGAAGGACTCTTTTTCTTTCCAGATCTCTGTTTGGCCATCTACATGGGCAACTTTAATTCTAATTCCTCCCATACTTGCAGAGTAGCAAGTATGGCTCTTTGTTTTCTTGACCATGTCTGGCAAAAGAGAGACTGGTTTCTCATCTCTCTCAAAGAACTAGAAAAGAACCTCCTCCAACACTTTTTCATGTAGTATCATTGACCCAGAAGTGCCTCACATATGTTACCATAGACTTAATCACTGGGAAAATTGACCCTAGAACCAGGCTTAGACTCATCAGAGTTTATCTCCAGAGCTGTGCGTGGGTTGTGCCCTGATTCCCATAAGGCAATGGAAATGTTGTGGACTGTTGTAATGAAAAGCTAAATATTCACAAGGTTCAATGTCTTATAAATACAAAGAATTTTTTAAGTTTATCTCATGAGTCTATTATTTGTTGGCTCTCATTTCTGTTTTTGCCCATCTTTGAGTTCCTTTGTAACACAGGGGTAAGAAGTAAGCCTGTAAACTACATTTCCAAGATTTCTTTCCCAGCTGCTTTACAGTTAGACTCTGTTGGTGTGGGGAAGTAGGAGAGATTGGAAGGTAGAATCTAGTATTTGCCAATTTCTGTGGGTGTCTCCAGCAGAAACATTTATAGACATGGGTGTGTGCTGGGGCGGGGGGGGGGGGGTCCAAGTTCAAATAGAACAATCCCAACAATGGTGTCTATAGCAACAAGCCTGCAGCCTCTGTAGTGTGACACCCATGGCATCACATTAGCCAGCTGAACTGTTTTGTTCTTCAATAGGTCCCGAGTAACTTTTATGGATGATGCATGCAGTATGTATTCCATTTACGTCTGTTTTATTACCCCCTCAATTATTAGGATATAGCTTAAGGAAGAACACATATTCATCACCAAACATAAATTAAAGATCATCCGATGAAGATTTTATTTACAAAAGAGAGGTCTTCTCCACTGAGGTTAAAAATCTATAAGTCCACATTTATCTTCATTCTTTTTGATAGTGGGAAGACGTTTTCTGTCAAGGGCGGTGAATCTCCAGTTGTGTCTCTCTGCTGAGCCATAATCAATGGGAGGTGTGTAAGTCAGTATCCAACCAGGAAAACAGGAGCCAGTTTAGATATTTAAAACAGCAGGAATTCAATACAGGCAATTGGTCACAGAATTATTGGAATGCTTTAATCCTTAGAGAAGATCTGACTCAAGGAACTTTGGGGCATTTTCTGAACTACTCAGACTATGTTCGTGTATCAGGGTGGCTGATACACGTGCTGGTTGCTCTACTGAAACGCATGTCATGCAGGGTAAGTTCTGCATACAAATAGATTCTTAAGTTAATACAAGTTGGGGTGATGTTCATGTTTCAGGGAGCCTAGAAAGTGATACAAGAGTTTCTAACCACAATAACAGAAGTAGAGTATGCTCCAGCAGCCTCGATGACCAGCTTGTTGAGCTCTAGAAAACACTATCTTCCATTCTATTCCTCCAGCTCAAGGAGTGGTGAAAGTTGCCTGCAATCACTCATCTTTAGATAATTTTTCTCTCACTCTTTTTGCTTCTTCAATTTTTCCAATAATTTTGTAACAAAGTCCCTGAGTTAGATTCTTTTTGTTAGAAAAAACCTGGATTGGTTTCTGCTTTCCTGCCTGGATGCTAACTGGTCCAAATTGATCATTATTTGGTGAGTCACAATGGGATCCACAGCCCTGGAAATCAGTTTCCCTATCACAAAACGTGCTTGAAATTTAAGGTCTAAATTTCCTACTTGACAGGAGGTAACAACAACCTATAACTTTTGCCCATATCACCTCTGTTTTATTTGGGTTAACTTTTGTATTTTTTGTTGGCGGTGAGGTTTCTTTCTGAGTATGGCTTTTTTTGTGGGGGTGGTGTATGGGACAGAAATTCACAAAAACACCGTAAGGTAATAAACAAGGGATTTGTGCTGGTTATATTTATACATGTGGGCTAGATCTGAAGCTTGTTCTGTCACTCTATCAGAAGCAATGCAGTTCCTGGAGTCAACTGCTTTCTTTCTTGTTCAAGGGATATGTGACCACTATGTCATGTCTTTCTCTTCTATGCAGTTGCTCCTTTTTCCTCCTACTAACTTGCTCATTTTTTATGCAATTCTTTATACTTTTTCTTACCGCATGACTTCTCCACATTTATTGTCTCTGTCTCCTCATAGTTTAGCTTCCACTTGACCCCGTAACTTCAACTCTTTTGGACCCCATATTTCTCAACTCTAATTCTAGGGGAAGTGAACTGCATTGGCATAGTCCTGTCTTTGCCAAACAATGCAAGAGGCCTTTAGTTATGCTGGAGATTGTCTGCTCTTGGGTCAGAGTCTACCTATGGCCCAACAACTCTGCCCTGGAGTAGGAAGAGGGGTACAAGTTACAAGATCTAAATAAAGTCCAATGGCTCCTTTCTCCCTGAGGGGACAAACACAATGTTGACATGCCCAAGGTAAGCCTCAGAGCAGATGTGACATTACCTTTCCTGCCACACATTCACGACCACAGAGAGCAGAGCCCAAGTTGAAAGCTATGATTTTGTCACTTTTTCTCCTTCAAACTGACATGGTGACATGAATAAAACCCTCTTAAAGTGGAGGCATATAGCAATTATTTTCTCTGAGCTGATAAACATGTTAGGAAATGTCCTGCACTTCATATCTCAGCACACATGATTTTGAAGGCAGGTACCAGAAGATATTAGGCAGCAATTCTTGTTAGACATGTCTGCAAAGGCAAGGGAAACAAAAGAAAAGTGAACTATTGGAACTTCATCAAGAGAAAAAGCTTCTGCACAGCAAAGGGAATAGCCAACGAAACTAAAAGGCAACTTACCTAATGAGAGAAGATATTTGCAAACGACATATCAGATAAACGGCTAGTATCCAAGATCTATAAAGAATTTATCAAACTCACACCCAAAAAAAAACAAATAATCCAGTCGAGAAATGGGCAGAAGACATGAACAGACATTTCTCCAAAGAAGACATACAAATGTCCAACCAACACATGAAAAAATGTTCAACATCACCTGGCATCAGGGAACTACAAACCAAAACCACAATGAAATGCCACATTACACCAGTGAGAATGGCTAAAATTAGTAATTCAGGAAACAATAAATGTTGGCAAGGTTGTAGAGAAAAGGGAACCCTCTTACACTGTTGGAGGGAATGCAAGCTGGTACAGCCTCTCTGGAAAACAGTATGGAGATTCCTCAAGAAGTTAAAAATAGAGCTACTCTATGGCCCAGCAATTGGATTTACCCCAAAGATATAAATGTAATGATCTGAAAGGTCACCTGCACCCCAATAATTGTAGCAGCAATGTCCAAAATAGCCAAACTATGGAAACAGCCCAGATGTCCATTGACAGATGAATTGGATAAAGAAGATGTGGTATATATATACAATGTATGAGTACTTACCATTTCCATTGACATGGATGGCACTGGAGGGTATTTTGCTGAGAGAAATAAGTCATCAGAGAAAATCCGTTATCATATGATTTCACTTATATGTGGAATATAAGAAACAACGCAGAGGACCATAGAGGAAGGGAGGGATATCTGGATGGGAAGTCATTAGAGAGGGAAAAAAAACATAAGAGACTCTTGACTACAGGAAACAAACTGAGGGTTGCTGGAGGGGAGGTGGGTGGGGAGATGGGGTAATTGGATGATGGGCATTAAGGAGGGCACGTGATGTGATGAGCACTGGATGTTACATGCAACTGATGAATTATTGAACTCTACTTCTGAAACTAATGCTGTACTATAAGTTGGCTAATAGGATTTAAATTTTAAAAGAAGAAGATATTTGGCAGTGTGGAATAGTAAAAACAGACAAAATGAATCATCTGGACCTGGGGTTCAACATAATAAAATATTACTTTTAAAAAATATTCTTGATGTGAGTCACACACACACACACACACACACACACACACACACACACACAGGAACATTACTCGACCATAAATAAAAGAATGAAATCTTGCCATTTACAACATGGATGGAGCTAGAGGGTATTATGCTAAGTGAAACAAGTCAGTCAGAGAAAGACAAACACCATATGTCGCCACTCACATGTGGAATTTAAGAAAAAAACAAATGAACATAGGAGCAGAAAGAGAGGAAAATCAAGAAACAGATTCTTCACTATAGAGAACAAACTGATGCTTACCAGAGGGGAGGTAGGTGGGGGGATGGATTGAACAGGTGATGGGGTTCAAGGAGAGCTTTTGTAAGAAGAACTGCGTGTGATTTGTAAGCATTGAATCACCTGAAACTATTATCACACTGTATGTTAACTGATTGCTATTTAAATAAAAACTTAAAAAAAATAATCTTCTTATATGTTAAGCCACTGAAGTACATAGCAGTTACCCTCACTGATGCTCAAATCTTAGTTTGAAGGGGATACATTTAATATTTATGTGAGATAAGGGTCACGTGTTGGATCAGCTTTTTAAAAAAATGAACAGCGCCAGGCATAGAAGATATGCATGATATCCTCAAAACCTATTAAAAGAAGCTCTGCCCAAATAAAATGACTAATTACATTCATTCGATTGTTTATTTTTAAAAATTTTAAAAGAACCAAAAAAATCTAGGTGTACGAGATGGTACATAGTCAGTTCAGCTGGACCACCCATAACTCTCCTTCCCGTCTCCCCCTCCCCGCACCCCCTGCCACCTTATTTCTCTCGGGTTCCTTCCCTTGACCTGTATCCATGTCTACAACTGCCTTCTTTTCTCAGACCCATGAGTTTACTCCGGTGTCACTCCCTCATAGCCTCTCTTGCCTTCTGACTACCTTAGACTTTCTCTTCTTTTCCTTCGATTTCAGTTTTTCTGCACTTTGCCCCACCCAGTGGCTGGTTTGTGATACAAAAGTCTTAGTGGATAATTGAGAGGCTGTGAGTTGTTCCCATGAATGTGGAGATGATCTATCCGGCACCCTTTCATTCATATTTTAAATACAGCTTCTGGATTAGGTCAGAGGAGACCTTTTTAAAGATGCTGATTGACACTAGAAAACCTCAAAGCCAAAATCTTATTCAGGACCTGGACTCCATTTCTTGTGTTGATTTAAGGGCTCTTTGTTTTGTTCCTCTTCTCTGTTCTCTCCATTAGGATTTCACTTACACAAATAAATACTTCAAAAATCCAAAGTATATATCTTTAGGCTGTTTTCCAATTCCACCAAGGCTCTTTCCCTCCAACTCAAGCCGATCACTCATTTTTTTAAAAAAAAATTCTTACCTTGCTCAGAAGAATAAAGGGTCTTTGTTCATTTTCAATATTTTTTTTATTTTAATCAATATTTGATTTTTTCCCCTTTCTCACTTGCCTTCATTCCTCTCCCTGAACATTGACATACTCTGTTCATTATGTCCCTTTTTTTTTTAATCCAAAGAGAAAAGGTGGCTGTTTTTGCAAGCAATGTAAATCCAACTTCCTGGTCATTCAATTGAGATCAATTTCTGCCTGGGAGACTGAACATACTCCATCCATGAGGCGTGTAACATCTGTCAATAGGAATGAGATCTGCAGTCCGTAAAGCAGCAGTCAGCACAGGGACTGATGCCACAGACAGGCCCCTGGGAAGCCAGCCCTTACCTGATGCTTCCCCATGATTCTTTCCCAGGTCACAGGCTCTTTACATGTTCTGCAGACCCCAGAAATTATGCCCATAATCCACACATAAAAATTTCATTAAGTAAAGGGGCCCCTGGGTGCTTAATCAGTCAAGCATCTGCCTTCTGCTCAGGTCATGATCTCAGGGTCCTGGGATGGAGCCCCACAACAGACTCCCTGTTCAGTGGGGAGCCTGATTTTCCCTCTCTCTCTGCAGCAGTCCTGCTTGTGCTCTCTCTTTCGTTTTCTCTCTCTCTCTCTCTGTCAAACAAATAAATAAAATCTTTTGTAAAAAATTCATTAAGTAAATAAAATACAATGACCCCCACCCAGAACAGGACTTTCACAGAAGTGATTTTTTGTTTTCTCAATACATCCTGTCATTCCCAGGGTGACAGGCTGGAGCAACAGGAAAGAAGGGAAGAAGAATGAGCAGTGTATGGACAAGATTTGGGCAAAAGCCTCTTCGTAGAGAGCAGAAAGCCTGGGGAGTGCCATTTAAAGGGTAAAGATGAGAGACCAGGCAGACTTGATTTCTGGTATATCCCCTTCAGAAACCGCTTACTTGGGCCTCTCTGAACAAGTTACTCAAATAAAACCAAAGGTCAGGCATTTAGAAACATATGATGGTATACAAAGATCTCACAATCATTTATCTCTTCATTCATTCTGCTATTATATATTGTGAACCTACTATGCAGCACTGTCCTAGACACTCGAGAGAAAATAATGAACAAAATAGAGATAATCCCTGCCCTCGTGGCAACTATAGTTGGCCCTTGAACCACATGGGGGTTAGGCAAGCCTGCCCCTTCTAGCCCTCCTACATTCAAAAATCCACATATGACTTTTAACTCCTAAAAAACTCAACTACTAATAGCCTTCCATTGACTGGAAGTCTTAACAATAACATAAAAGGTCAGTTAACAAATTTTGTATGTTATATGTATTGCATACTGTATTCTGACAATAAAGCAACCAGAGAAAAGAAAATGTTATTAAGAAAATCATAAGGAAAAGAACATACACTCACAGTACTGTGTGTATTTCTAAAAAAAAAAAAAAAAAAAAAAAAAAGTCCAGGTGTAAATGGAGCCACACAGTTCAAACCCATGTTGTTCAAAGGTCAATGGAATGTTCTTGCAAAGAAGATAGACAATAAACAAAAAATTATAGAAATATAGTTTCATACATGTTCCACAAAGGGGGAAAAAGCAGAGTAAGTAAAAAAACAAAAAGGTCGGGATGGTTACTGGAGACAAGGTTGTCAAAATAACCCTCCATGGCAGGTGGCCCCGGAGTAATGAACTGAGAGAACCGTGCACCTATCTAGGGAAAGGACGTTTCATAAATAGGACTAGCAAGGGCGTAAAGCAGAAATTAGCTTGTGTGCAGAAGCTTTAAGAAATAAGTATGAATGAGCGTCGAAAAGACTGGGAAAAAATGGTAAAAAGTTTAGGGAACAAATGAGGCAGTACTTTCCTGACCCTGATCAAGAATTTGGATTTTATCCTGATTGTATTGAGATACCATAAAATGTCAGCATGGAGGCGTGGTGATAATGATGGTGGTGATCATGGAGTCATATTTGCCAGACCTTGTTCCATTTCTGTAAAATGGAGCCACATGACAGCCCTATCCCCTGGACTTTTAGGATAATTAGCTGATATGGCATGCAAAGCCCTTGAAATAGTGCTCAGTAAAAGTATTACATTTATTATTCTGGTCATCAGGGACCAGGCTATTTGTGCTCACCATTTCAACCCCATTTTGGCCCCCAAGTACATTTCAGATATAAATATTATAATCAGAATTATGCTAACATCAATGCATTTTTGTGGAGAGAGTATTTTTCCAGCAAACTCCATTAAGCCAATTTAATTCCTTGATCAATGTTCCATATTGCACAATTTAATCATTTGTAATTTTTCCCATTTTCATTAGCATTATTTCTTTTCCATTTCAATTTTGCAGCAAGATTGAAATATCTCTGAAGTTTAAATGGTGGAATCAAATGGCAGTTTCAATTTGGTATGGTTAAAATATCCTGCTACTTAAGAATCCTGAGGCTCAAGGAGGTTAACTGATTTTTCCAAAGACATACAGCTAGTAATCAACAGAGATGAAATCCCAACCTAAGTCTAACTCTATACTATTATCTTTCTCCATGATACTTTTCTAGAAAAGAAGGAGAGGAAAAGAGAAAATAATAGAACTAATACCTACCTGTAAGGGTTAATATGAGGCTTAACACAATTTATAAAAGAACACTTCTGCAAACTATGAAGTAGTTTGTTACTGCTCCTAATAACAATAAAAACAGGACTCATTTCTGGATCTAGAAAACAAGTGAATAAGTTCATTCCCAGCTGAGTGCATTCAGCTAGATTAGTGAATTTCATTTCCTAAAGGCTTTCATTTGTCAAACGCATCACAGACACACTTCAGCATGTCCTGAGAGCCTCCACCAAGGAGGAGGATAGATTTAGGAACCTATTTGGATTAGCCCAAGAAAGGTCTAAAAACAACAATTGACTACAGTGGCAGAGATGGTCTTGAGAGGATCTGGAGATCTAAAACAATTTCAATTAATATTTTAAAGTCCAGTTGGGGCCCATTCATTGTCTGTTAAAGAGACTCCAATTCAAAGAATAGAGCATCATGACTTTAGGAAGATGATAGTTCTTGACATAAGGACCATTCAACAGTCCTTCTTTAAATAGTAAATATCTTGAGGCACGGCACTAGAGGCCAATGGTATAAAAAGACACTCAGCCTCAAGAAGCTCACTGCTTCCTAGGAAAGCCAGTCATGCTTTAAAAAACCAAGCATGATACAGTATCAAAGCCATGATGGAGGCATAGAGAAGGCACATTGGCCCCAACATGAGAAGACTTCCTTTACGAACTAATAATTTTCAAGGAAATACAGCAGTAATCAGACAAACAAGGCAGAGAGTACATTCTAGGGAAATAAATTACACATGCCAAGGGATAGTGATGACAGGGAATGGTGCCACTGAGGGAGCCTGTGCCCACGTGTTGTGGCTTTAGCGCAGAAGGAATGAGGCAGGGAATGGTTCAAGTGTAGAGACTGACCAGGTGAGGCAGACAATGGCTCAAGTACAAAGGGAACAGATAAATGAGAGAATGGCTCAGGGGCAGAGGGAGTAGGCAGGTGAGGAAGGGAAGAGGCTGAGTGCAGGTCCCTGCAAGGCAGGATAGATACCACAGAAAAGCAGACTCCTATCTCTGGGAAACAGACTGACAGAGACCAGATCTGGTTAAAATCTACTGCAGACTCCGAAAGCTGAGATAGTAACCAAGACTAAAGGTCCATTAGTTAAGACTGGATTAATTAGAGAAAGTAGATCTTGCAGTTGCTCCTAAACTAACTAGAAAACTAAATCCATCCCTTTGCACTGGGAAAATGAGCCTAGAGTTGCCTTTGGTTCCTGGAGACCATTCTCTAGGGCATAGCCTCTTGTTCAGTGGTCCAGGACTGGGAGGAGCTGGGTTGCAGGTTAATAAACTTCCTGAAATACAGCTGGACTGGGGTTGGGACAGTTGGGGGTTGTACAGTTTATACCCAGCAGTGTGGGGGGCTCTTTGAGATACAGATTTTTGCTGACTTATTAATAGTAACAGCTACCATTTGCTGACCCCCTTTTGTTCACTCTTCCTTTGAGTCTGTGAAGTAGCTGTTATTATTCCTCCTCTATATATGAGTTAATTGAGGCACTTTTACTTGCTTGAAGTGAATTCAATGTGACTCCTAGAAAATTTATCCAAGTCCTAAACCTTAGACTCTGTAAACATTACTTCATATGAAAAATGAGTCAATGTTATCTTACATGGTAAAAGATGAGTTTATGATAAGGATCTTGAGAGGATAAGCTTAGTCAGGATTATCCCAGTGGGCCTTAAATGTGATCAATCCCATGTATCCTTATAAGATAGATATACAGAAGAGGAAACATGCAAAGAGGAAGAGGTAATGTGACCACGGAATCAAGGAATGGAGTGATGTGGCCACAAGCTAAGGGATGCTGGGCAGCCACCAGAAGTTAGAAGAGGCAAGGGATGGATTCTCCCCCAGAGCCTGTCAGAGGTGAAGTTTGATTTCAAACTTTCAGCATCCAGAGTTGTGAAAGAATCAATTTCCTTGTTTTAACTCATTTAACCCAGATTGTCATAATTTGTTATAACAGCCACAAGAAACTCATGCATTACACATGATCATAGTCCAGAAGGTGGAGCCAGCATTCAAACCTCAATCCCTCAAACTCCAAAGCTCTTGCTTTTTTCTCATATCTCCCCACACTACAGTGACACTAAACTGATTCAAAGTTCCTACAAAATAGAACAGAAGTTGGTGCATGGAGAAGCAGAACCTTGTGGTGAATGACTAGCAAAGTTGGTGCCTATGATACCAGACTTTGCCACCAAGCAGAGGAGCTGCAAGTTGGGAGCAAATTAGAAAGGAGAACTGAAGTTGGAAAAAGGAGGTTTGGAGGTACAGAGACTTGGAGGTCAACCTAGATTATGTAGCTAAAGTAGGAGGAAGGTGAAGGAAGCAGGTCAAATATGCCAGAGCTGTGAGACCATGAAATTGCTGGCATGAATTTAATAAGCATGAAACTGCTTATTAAATCTTTATCAATAGACAGGCAACATACATGTGTGCTCAGGATTCCAGCAGTGCCAGGAAGCCATAAAATAAAGTGAAGGTGACATGAAGGTAGAGAAAAATTTGTTATTTGTTTTTTATTTCCAAACAACAAAACAACCACCCTGGTCAAAATTAGAAGTTTGTTAGACTTCCTAACAGAGTATTGTTTTTATTTTAATTATATATGGCTGTGAGACCGTAATTGTTTTCAGTATCAATCCATTCATGTACTACAACTATGGAAAGAAGAATCAGGAAATGATGCCCAACACCCAAGTCTCTACCCCAGGGAGGATGGGAGGAAGGAAGAAGGCCCATCTGCTGTGGGTTTGGGACCAAGCAAGGTGGGGAGATGGAGGAGGAATATCAGAATATGGTCAGAATGAGACTGAGATTAAGTGGGTACACAAGGTTGTAGGTATGCTGAAACAAGTATGAAGCCAAAAATATTCATTTGGTATAGCTGCCATGACAACAAACCACCGACCAATTGGCTTAAAGAATCAAAATTCATTTTCTCTCAGTTCTGCAGGCTAGAAGTTCAAGATCAAGGTCCTGGCAGAGTGGGTTTCCTTGAAGGTCTCTCTCCCTGGCTTGCAGATGGCTGCCTTCTTATAGCTCTGTCCTCACCTGGTCATCCCTCTGTGCATGAGTACCCCTGGTATCTCCCTCTTGTAAGAACACTGGTCATATTGGATTTGGCCTCTCCAACCACCTCAATTTAATTTAATCACCCTGTTAAAGGCCTTGTCTTCAAATAAAGTCACTTTCTGAGGTACTGCATGCTAGAGCTTCAGTTTACGAATTTTGGGGGGAAGACACAATTCATCCCATCACCCCAAAAAACAGAGCTCACCGTGGCTTGGCAAACTGGACAGGAGGAGCAGTAGGTTACAACATACAAAGCGGAAGGAAGTCTGAACACTTTCTGAGAGGGAGAAAGATAGAGTGGCAGAGAATATCCCAAACCCAGGTTTTATGTTCTCTCAACAAAAGTCAACTAATGTGAATGTGTTTATTTACAGGATGCAGGGTAAAGAAAAACACTGGAGTTAGTACCCTGGACACAAATGCTCCCAATTTATAGAATGACTTTGGTGACAATAGTGAAAATAACAAACCTTGAGTACTTAACTCTGTGTGAGGTGCTGTGCAAGGTACTTTATGTATATTCACTATTTAACCATCTGAGATGGGGATTAATGTTATCCTCATCTTATACATGAGATAATGAAGGCACAGAGAGGGAAAGGAACTCACCCAGGGTCACACAGCAAAAAAGGTTGAGCTGTTATTTGAATGCAATCAGTTCAATCCCAGTGCCACTGCATTCAAGGACTAGGCAACACTGACAGAAAATGTCGTGTCAGAGAAGCAGTCGTATCAGCAAGACCTAGGTTCGAATCCCAACTTTGGCACTGATCAGGAATTTGGTCTTGAACCAATTGTTTAACTTCCACGAACTTTAGTTTCCTAAGTATGTAATGGGAATAATACTTCCCTTTTTAGGCTATTATGAAGAATATATAAAATTTTAATAACAATTAAAGTAATATAATCATATCACATGCCAGGAACATTCTAAAGATTCTGCATCTGCTACCTCAATTAATACTTTTGTCAATCCTACGAAGTTGTGTACTATTATTACCTGCACTTTAAAAAGGAGGAAACAGAAGTAGAGGTTAACTAATTTGACCAAGTCTATACGACAGAGTTGGGGTGTAAAACCAGGCATTTCAAACCCAAATTTCAAAAATTTCACAACTGAATTCTCACTCCAAGTCTCATTTCAGACAAAGGGAGAGGTCAGCAAATAATAGTCACCACTATTGACATCATCACAAGTAATATTCCTGATTTTATTATGCTATCACTATTATTATTATCTTGAATGTCAAACACATGTGATTTGAAGACAGAAACACTAACTTCCCTGAGTATTCAATCTATGATCAGGGAGAGATTGAAACATGGGTACTAATAGTTTTAAATATTTGTTCAATATTTACATGGAGGAGAATCAGAATGCTCTGCTGGGGAGGATGGAGAAGTGGAACCAAAGACAGCATCACTCAACCTTGCTTCCATCATCAGAGCAACTAATTTCTGGTTCCAAACTTGTATCACACAGCAAGGAAGAGAAAAATCCCGTTTTTTTTTTGTTTTTTTCTTTTTTTAAAGATTATTTATTTATATATTTATCTGACAGAGAGCAAGAACAAGCAGGAAGAGAAGCAGAGGCAGAAGCAGATTCTCCACTGAGCAGAGAGCCTGACATGGGGCTTGATCCCAGGACCGTGGGATCACGACCTGAACTGAAGGCAGACCCTTAACTGACTTAGCCACCCGGGTGTCCCGAAAGAAGTCCTGTATTCAAGTGAATCCATTCTTGGGAGTTGTGTGTCACCTGTCTGTCGGTTCTTGCTCATGATCATTCCCAGTGACTTCGTCATCTTCTTTCCAACTGCATCCTCTGCTATCCTCTGCAAAGGTGCTGGGCACATTTCTAGGGGTGTTTCAGTGCCCCTTACATATCTGTCGCCTTGGCAGCTACCCAGCTGGACTTCCCTTGGTACTCCCTGGATCTGATGAAGTAATCCTCAGCCTAGGCCTCCAGATAGAATCAGAATGTATCTAAACAAGAAGAGGAAGAACAGCATTCAAGACGACCACACTCTATGCACATACCCTACCCTTAGATGGGAGAAACTCTCTGACTCTCCAGTGGAGTTAGATGATTCATCAGAGTATATAGAAGAACGTAGAGGCTAAGCTTTGGAGGTTGGGTTCTGGCAAGTAAAGAGGGCAACATGGAAGATTGGACTGGAAAGTCCTAAACATTGGCAATATATAATAGCTTTTTAATGTCAGCCGTGATCATTTTGACCAAGAAGTTGGAAACCATTTGCAGAAGATTTGCAAAATCTTCCCATCTACCTGTCTCACTTGCTTAAGGTAAGGAAGGCTTGAAGCAACCAGATGGCAGAGACCGCCTATGTCCTTTTCAAGGGCTGGATGGTACCAATGTTGTGGCTGTCAGCAAAGCCTATTTGAGTCCAGTGTTCATAAAGTGGATTTGGTACAAATTCCATCATGGTAGGCAGAGTGTGCTTGATTGGAGTGACTACAAAGGCTTGAATCATGTCTCTCTCTGAATGTTCTAGGGCTCTCCCACAAAGGGAATTCATCCTAAAATTAGAAACCTTTCTGAACCGAACACGCCATAAATTAAAGATCTCTTTTACTTCCAGGCATTCAGAAATTAATTCTCATGTGCTCAAGTATTTCCTTGTGTATGCTACATTATAAAATAAAAAAGAACCTTATTTTTACTAATTTAACTTATTTGGCTTATTAGTACCAATTCTCTATTAATGAACACTAGGCTGCGTACTCCTTGTGGGCAAGGAATACTTTAGATTCTCTGGATCCTGAGGGACCCCCACATAGTAGATGCTCATTAAATGTTCATTGGATGAAAGGAGGAATGATTTTGTCTTTTATTTTATATGTACCGTATTTCAAGGTGGTCGAATTATAATCCTTATAAAATATTGCTATGCAGACTTCTCGGGAAGTTGTATTTTGCTCTAAGCTATATTCCATCCTTTCAGTATTTCCAAACAGTAAACTTTCACAGAATTTATATAGCAGCTTCAAAATTTCACAACTGAATTCACTTTAATTTCCATGGTATCCTTCGTGGTCTAAAGCATGTCGTGAACGAAGTCATGAGGATCCCCAACTCGAGCCCATCATTCGCGCTTCATGGGTAAGAGGAGCACCACAGTGTGTCCTCTGCCCTGTAGGATCCCGCTCTGTGGTCGGGCCAGTATAGCCCTGCTCCTCAGGAAAGGGTTTCGGTAGCATTTGTTCTCAGAACATTTTGTTTTCCCCAAGACCTTCATTACTGCTATAAATTTTTCAGTGTGGCTTTTATGTAAATGTAGCAAGAAAGGCAAGACAGAAAAATTTATTTATAAGCTTTAGGGGGAAAAATAAGGAATCTGAAAATGTTTATTGAAAATAAATGAATATGGAATGTAGAATAGAGGCCAAAGAAGAACTGAATATTTTGTCTTAAGCACTGCAGGAACAAAGCCCTCGAGTGGCTGAGAGAGGCCGAGGATGACCATTCCAGGGGCACCCGGGTGTGCTCTCCTCCTCCAGCTCCAGTCCTGTGCACTCAAGGAAATCATGGACCCCACTGAAAACCAGATGCTGGGCTGGTGGTCAGAAGAGCCTGAATTGGAGTCCTCCTCTCTGCCATCCTGCTGTGTGTCCCTAAGCAGGTCATTTAATAATGTTTCTGCTGTCCTCTTCCGTCTCCATCTGCCATAGAGAAATGCTCACGACCTACCCCCACTTCTGTTAGGTTGCTGTTTTCCTTGTTCTCAGTGGGGTTCCTTGAGAAGGGGAACTAGGTATTATTCACATCCGCGCACCCAGGGACTTCACACGTAGCAAGTCATTGCTACATTATGTTCCATGAAGGAATTTACTGAGAACCTTTCTGCATGAAGTGCTTTGTCAAGCACACTATGCTTGAAAATACAGGTTTTATTATTACTCAGGTATGGTGAGGCCCATAGATTGGATGGTTGTCATGGAAAAGATCATCTGTCACTCACAGATCCCAATGGGGGAGGCTGCGGGAGGCTAAAGCCATGGTGGGAGAGAGCACAGGGGGATGACCAGGATGGGGAGGCAGAGGGAGGAGGGGAAAATGTAGGCAAAAGCCTTAGTTGTCATTTCCATGAGAAAGAATGGACAAAGCAGGGTGAGCATGTTTAGGATCGAGCAGTTTGAAGAATTTCAGAGGTTCTGGATCATAGGGGCTGTCCCTATGCTTCTGGAACCTGGACCTAGAGTGATTAGGCCAGAGGAATAGTGGTCGAGAGTGTGAGAGCTCAACCAAGGAAGTGGCTGGGGATATGGACTTTAGATTGTTAGGTTTGCCTATGAAAGTTACTAGGATTAGCTAACCCCGGGAGGGATAATCCTTCCATGGTCAGCAAGTCCCCAACATTAAAGCACCAGACAATAAAAGATATGGTTAATGTATTACTTCTGTATATTTTGTATATATATATATGCTTTTAATGTACACATGAAACAAACTTTACTATGCTTTTGTATAAGAAGAAATGATGGTTCAAAATGATTATGAAATCAAGCCATGGTCACATAGTAAGTGGAAGGGCCACGATTCATAACTATGTCTGTTTGATCCCAAAGTGAGTGTTTTTCTGATTCTGATATGCCGCCTCCAGCATTTCCTGTTATCAGCTTGGGTCGCTATGTATCTCTCCTAGCTACATGCCCAGGGTTAAAAGAAACACACATGCGCACACACATGCACACACACACATATGCTCACACTCAATCACACTCCAGTCTAGAATTTCTAGGCCAGCAAGATACGATAACAACTCAAACTTTAGGTTTGAATGGTGGAAAAAAGATTGGCGAGGGAGTAAGGACATTTAGTTTTTAATTCTATCTGTCACCCAATAAGTTGTGAGACTTTAAAATGTCATTTGGTCCAGAAAGGCTGAGCACTATCCTTTACAAAGAGTAGGTGATCAATAAATATTTGCCAAGTTGATTTAGGTCTCGGTTTTCCCACCTGACATAGGAAGGAGTTAAAACGGGTGAGTTTCAAGGAAATTTACATCATTACAAATAATGATCCTCTGATGTATAACAGTGCCAGAAAGGCCACTATTTAGATTATACCTAAAGATTGGAGCAAGAATTCCATTTTCTCTGCTAAGTTATTCCCTTCTCTGTGCCAAGATCTGGCCACCTTGGGTTCTCTAGGCCAGAGCTCATGACTGCCAGCTTGCCAGACAACCTGGGCCACCTTATGAGTGAGCCGCTTGGACAGGTGGGCATCCGAGGCTGCAGTCTCACCTCTCACCGTGCGTCCAAGAGCCGGCTTCTGTAAGAAACACTGTTAGAGAAGTGATTACAGGAAATCATTTGGCACCGAGCAGTCCTGTTGAGTCATCACTCTTGTTCTTGCACAAGACGGGATTTTTCCTCCTTTTAATTAAAAAAAGAAACTGGCATTCCATAAATAACATCATCGGTGATGCAAAGAAAAGAAGGCACAAAGGAAAAAGAAACAGCAAGAACCTAACCCTAGCATAACTTTTCCTTCTTCAACTGCCCCCTATCCTCTGTTCAGCACTTCCCTCAGATACTGCCTCTGGGCTGTCCCCCACTGAGTGTGTCCTGCCCTTGGTGAGGCAGTGGTAGGAAGAGGAGAGATACAATCTGTATAGTGGAGGATAAAAGAGACACCTGCCCTCGTTCACATCCCATATCGAAAGAAGTAGCAAACAGACGAGGCCACTGATCATTTGAGTTGAAACTCGAGCTATCTCTGTTATACCATTAGGATGGCTGTGGAGACAGAGCAAAGGAGAAGAGATTGAGTTTAGATGTTTTATTGATGTTTAGGAGTCAAGATGACATAATCCAGTGTACAAAGCCCTGGAGTTTTCTCTTGACTTTGCCTTTGTTTTTACACTTTGCGCCAAACCATCACCACTCTGAGCTTTGTCCTACCCATGACAGAGAAGGTTAATCCTGATTCTTTCCTTTGTACATTCAACAGATACTCTTTGATCATCTACTGTGTGCAACTCAAGGGGCTAACTGCTTCCTTTGGGGAAAACTTGGCCTCGAGGGGATGGAGTCTGTTCAATGAGATCTTTGGTACTTTCCAAATGACAGAGTGAGCCACAGACCAAAGCTTCTCTTTCCAAAGAATTTGGATGATTCTGAGTCCCTTCCAGATTTTATGGTCTGTTATTTGTTAGGAAGGTGACTTTGTGCATTCTCTTGAGCTCCTGGCAATGTTTTGAAACAGCAACTTATTAGATTATTCAATCTTTTTAAAGAAATTAAACTTTCTAATCATAGAATCATAGGTATAATTCCAATACATAAAACCACCAAAAGTGAAGCTGCTTTGGTTGGAGTTGAGACAGAATGACTACAGCTTCCTGCTTGGGCTGCCCCTCCCCTCTCTGGGGCACCTTCCTCTTTCCTTCGGGCGCTGTAGAACACAGTTCGAAAACCACTATTTTCTTAACTTTCAGGGAGACTTGTAAGTTGAGAAAGTTTCCAAAACTAAGTAGGGCCTGGATATCTGAAGAAGAATGAATTAGAGCAGAGTACATTGTTCTCAGTCTGTGTCCCCACTTTTGTTTCTCTGCTATATTGGTGGAGGTCCATATCACGCATAGAGTATGGTTTACAGGACCTCAAAATGAGCCGAGGGCCCACGAACCAAGCAGTAGAAGATCACCAGGGGATCTCTCCATGAGCCTTGGGAAGTGGTCTAGACATTCCTCCAATTTAACACTTGACTCCCATGTGATGAGAACAAAGCAGCAAAATGAAATCCCAGCCTTCGTTTTATTGAGAAAACGGCCAGGGAGATATATATGGGGGTAGCTTGGAGGTATAAGAACAAACGCATTTTCTACACTCTGAGTTCTTTGTGAGGAGGATTGATGTTGACTTCATCATTGTAAACCCCACAGCTCCCAGGACAGACATATGTAGTAAAAAACACTTAATAAGTATTGCTGATGGAATGAAGGAATAAACTAGTTAATTGATAGTATATGTACTGTTGTGTTAAAACATATTATAGAAAATCAGCAAATACAGGTGGTATCAACCCACAGGTTTAGGAGACAATGCATTGTAAATTTATAAAATTGGGACCATGGCATATTTATATTTAAAGGACAACACTTCCCATACTGTCTAGCACACAGTAGGCTATTTCAGATAGGCTGGTGTGGTGGTCTTTAGTGATGCCCCCTAAATTCTTTTGCTGTCCAGCTTCTAGGCACGTGGTCGGGTGGTACTTTCTGGCCTTGACTAGGGCCATATGGCCAAGTCTGACCAACGAGTTATAGGTGGGAGCAATGTGTCCATCTGGCTGCTTGTTTAACAGCTAATGAAAGCTTCTCCAGGATTCTTTTTTTCTCCTTCAGAGGGACCAGCATGATCCAGACAGTGGATGTTCTATGTGGCTAGACCCCAGAGAGAGGATGACAAAGTAAGAACAATATAGGAGAATATCCCTCAGAAAACCATCAATGATTAAGTAGTGTGAGTAAGAAATAAACACTTGTTTAGAGCACTGAGTTAAAAAAAAAAATCATAACCTCGCTTATCCTAATTGATATAGCCAGGCTATAATAATAAATAGATCCAAACTCTTAATGGCTTAAAGACTTAGAAATTTAATTTTTGCTCACTAGCTGTGCCAGATTGGTGAGATACAGGTGGAGGGCACACTGGTCCACACAGTTACTCACAACCCAGGATGATGGGCACTTTGCCTTATCAAACCCATAGTTTTCATGGGACCTCTCCATCCCAGTCATACCATATTAGAGTCTAGTCACATGGTCACACCTAACTGCAAAGGAGGCAGAAAAATGTATAGCTTTGCCTAGAAATAAGAAGTGGATTTGGATAAACAGTTAGCAGTCCCTGAAACATTGGTCCTAAATATGTATTTGTTGAATAATTTGATCCAAGATGCATAAATAAAAGAGAATGTCTACACCAATAAGAGGCTTTTTTGAGTTTGCAAACCAGTGAATCAACCTGAGCAAATAGGTATAAAACCACTGATGGTATTATAGTGCCCTTCAAAGTTCCCTAATGCAGCATAAAAGTTTCTTCCTTTCTGAGCCCACTTTGCCTTTCCATGAATGCCCTATCACTTAGAGTAATATTCAAAATAGTTAATAGCATAGGCTCTGACCAGTCAGAGTAGACTTTTCCTAATCAGTAGGATTAGGTGCCAATCACAAATAGCCATTTCTAGGGAACATGCACTTTATCTCTGATTCTAGCTACAGACACCATATTGTCCAAACCAAAGGTCAGGATCAGAACATGTCATCTAATAAGTGACAAAGTCTAAAAATTAAGTCATACACTTATTGAATTTATTCTATTAAGAAAAGAAAAAGAAAGAAACACAGTTACATAACATTAACTGTCCAGAAAAATCTAGGATGAATACTCACAGTGTTAATACTGGGAACTAGAATCCTCAGAACTCCTCCAACACACACCATGCCATAGGAAGGTGTAAACAAAAGCTTATGGAGTGGGCTAGTCAGAGAAGACTTCATAGGACAGGATGGTTTGGAAAGAAAGCCATATTTTGACAATCAGAAATTGGTGATGATGGGAAGGACTTTCTTTCTTTTTTTTTTTTTTTAAGATTTTGTTTATTTATTTGACAGACAGACAGAGAGAGAGAAAGAGATCACAAGTACACAGAGAGGCAGGCAGAGAGAGGAGGAAGCAGGCTCCCCGCTGAGCAAAGAGCCATGGGGCTCAATCCCAGGACCCTGAGATCATGACCTGAGCCGAAGGCAGAGGCTTAACCCACTGAGCCACCCAGGCACCCCAGGAAGGACTTTCTAAACAGAGATGCCAGCATGCAGAACACCTTGTTTTTGCCTTTTTTTACAGCACTTATTCTAGTCTATCATATTCAACTTTTGTGGTTATTAGCCTTATGCATTCTGCTAGATTGCAATATCTTTAAGGACAGGAAAGAACTCTATTCTCTCCATCTTGTGGATGTTTTCTACAAGGACCCCAAAATTACAGGTGTCCAGTAAGTGTCTATTGACTGGATAACAAAGGATAGAATCACTGAACAGTGGATGAAGTGATTTTAAAATGCAGTAGCACAGGATTGGTGGGGGGAAATCATACCTGGGAAATCTATACTTTCAGAAGTCAACATTAGGGATTCATGCACTTAAGGAAGATGCAAACCCTTAAAAAAAATGAGATCCCAGCGTTTAAAAATAACCACAATTCAAAGATACTCCTCTTCACCACCTATATCTACTTCTGAAACTTTGGTTGCTTGTTGGTTTACATCAGTCTTGGTCTCATGGGCATTTGTCTTCCCCAGCCTTTTGCCTACCTTATTGGTCTCCTGGATAAACTCACCCCCATTCTCTATTGTCTGCAAACTCTAACCTCCTTGTTCTGCTTTTCCTTTCCTTGCTCTTCTTTTATTTGATCTTTCTACTAATCAGTGTATTTCTGGCTACCACTGATAGCTAGATCTACTCTTCATTCAGCTTGGCCTGGCCACCAGATCCTTGTGGTGTTTCTGAACAAAGAACTTGAACTTGGTAAAATAAAATTAAGAGATGCAATTATTTGCACTTTTAAAAAGCCTTTGACTAAATTATATGTTAAGTGATTTTTTTTTCTAAAAACACATAATTAAGGAAATCTTTTTTCTTCGTAGCGAAAGAACTGGCATAGATCCAAGAATGAAAGGACTGAAATAAATGAGCATTCTGTGATGAAATGTTAATAGTAGGATCACCAAGATATCAAACTCTTGATCATTCTTAGTTAAAAGTTTGGCTAATGAAGTAGAAGAGTGAATATCTAGTGAAATCCCCGAGTTTACAGATAACAGAGAATTTCTTCATATGGGGGAAAGGAAAACTCCTGTGATGTACTTGTGAAAAAACATCAGGAAAACCAAGTGCCGGTCAAAAGGTGGAGGCACATTTCTACATGAACAAGAATAAGGCAATGACTTTAGAAAAAAAATCCATCTATACTCAAAGGACACTGGGCTCTGAGTGATCATTAGAACTTGATAAGGGGATTCAAGAGACATTGCAACCATTCCCAGAAGAGAGCCTTTGGCCTTCAGGGGCAAGAAGATATTGTAATAAGGCAGAAAACATTGTTGCAGTGTTGTACAAACCATAAATCTTCCACTCTTTGAATCTTGGATACAGCTCAGGCTGTCTAACCTGTCCTCATTTTATAAAAGATGAAATAATACTGCAAAGCTCCAGAGAAAACAACTAAAATTATCAACAGGATGCAATATATGAAAATGAATCAGAAAGATTAGAACCATCTGGAAAGAAAAAAAAAATTGAGAGAGGATGTGCTGTGAATTCTTTAAGGGTACAGAGTGTGAAAAAAATGTGTCACATAAAGTATCCACCGACTGTACTCTGTATAGATACAAAGTAGATGCTAACTCTTGAAACTTAAAAAAAATAATATTGGAACCAGTAAAAGACTCGGTGTTTGTCAATATTTGTTTCTTCCTAAACATTTATGGAACACCTACTATGTGCCAACCACTCAACCTGGCTCTCAAAACACCTGGATGAATAGAATGTGACTTGCCCTTGATGGGAAACTTACCAGAAGAGAGAGAGAGCTATAGAAAAATAGGCATGATTGCATTATCATAAGTATGTGGTAATAAAAGAAAAGAATCACTGGACTTCACAGCTGAGGTGACATTTGATCTGAGCTTTGAAGAATGAGTAAGATTATGTCATCAGACAAGGTGAACACGATCATTTAAGGCACAGAAGAAAAGCATGAGAAATCATGGGGATATGAAAATAGTTGGTCTGTTACAGGAAGTGGGAAGGAGGGGTGGCAAACCTGCAAATTGGTCTCCAACCCAGGGAGGAGGACCCACTGGAATTTTTAAGAAGGGAAATGACACAATCAGACTCACATTTTAGAAATTTTAGAGATGCGTTTCGGGCATTTGTTACCCTGTGGGAGTAATGCAGCCTATAAAAGAAATATGTAAGTTCAAAAGTTTTGATGAGTTAATATATAGAAAAGTAAAATAATTCATGTATATCCCAAATCTTTTGAGGTTGTCATCACCAGAATGCTAGGACAGACTAACAAACTTCATGGCTTTATCCCCACCAAGCCCCAGAGAGAGCCCGACAAGCACTGAATGTACTCTCTGCCAACCCTGATCACCTGAAACAAGACCAGTTTGGGTTGTGCGTGTCCATGAGTATAACAGAAAATAGATGCCTTCCTACAAAGAGAAGCATCGCCCTTTTTTGGCATTAAACTTTTGTGAACCTGAGTGGCTTTGCCCAGCCAGACATCATCACCTGTGAGATTGCACATGGATTTCAAAAATGCAGCAAATACAAGGGCAACAGAGTTAAGGTTCTTGAAAAAGCATCTACTCTACAACAAAGAGGCTGGAACAATGGTACAGAATAAAACCATCTGGCTACTAACTCAGGACCATTTTTTAAAATGTAGAACACATTCCTGTATTTAGGATGGAACGTAATGGATCCTAGGTGTGTTGTTGCTAGTGTTTCCTGGAATGGGTGGAGTTCCTTCCTGGGTGAGATGGACGCTAGAGAGAACCAAAGGGTTTTCATCTGCTGAAGGAGAGATTTGCCTGTAAGTGTTTTTATCCTCGGATTGCAGTTGGAGGAAAGATGGCAGAAGTGAGAGTGTTTATGAGGAAAATTTAGAAGAGAAGCTTATGCTAAGATCAATGATGAATCATGGAGCCCATGAGTGAGATTCTGGGGACACCAGTAGGAAACTGTTCTCAAAGGAAAAAAATATATATATTTGTTTGTGACTAACCTTTCTTGTCATGGTATTTTTCTGTTTATAGCTTACACAATGCTTTTGCAGTGTTTTTCACCTTTATTTTACCATAATCCCCATTTTACAGATAGATAAACTTGAAACTCCATGAGGCCAATGGCTCAGCCAAGTTTGCACAGCTAGTTAGTTAGCAGAGCTGGAACTAAAGAGCAGATCTTCTGAGTCCCAACTTTGTACCTTTCCCTCTGTGCTACCATCACTGTTGTAGAGACATCCCTGATTCCTCCTGTCACTGGGAACTCAAGAAGACAGACCTAGTTGTGGATCCCTGCTAAGATGTCTCAGTATGAATAAGGAGTGGTAATCGAAGGAGCCCCCTTTTCCTCGGGCTGAGAGCTGATGGAGAACATTTGCAGCAGCAGCCAGAGCCAAAAGCCTCAAAGAGCCTTGAAATTCCTGAAAGATAAAATATTAAATATTCTTTCCTTTGTCCTGGAAATTGTAGGCTTAGACCTACAGCTGCCTCATTTTGACAAAGCACACTACTAATCTTAGAGCACATTCATTAGTCACCCTCCTACCACCCCCAAGAGATAAAGAAAGGACATTTTATCAGCAGGGAAATCAGAGCTAACAGGTGAAGCAGGTGATCCAGCATCTTTGGCAGAGATAAGAATGCATCACTTGGTACCCCATAACAACAAGATCTCTGTCCATAGCTTCTTGTCTATGTCACTCCTTACACTAGGCGCTGTTCTGGAATATCATACCTATCACTGGATGCTTGCAGAAGGAGAACTATATAAGTAAGTAAACGGCCAAGGGTGTCAGATGATTGCCCCTTTAGAAGGTCAGGGGGTAGCCCCACAAGGGTGACCAATGAACATAAAATCAATTTTTATCAACAGCTAACTTTTAACAGGGCTAGGCTCTAATATCATTTTCAGTGAAAGCAGCATTAATTTCTTTTATTTTGCTCTAATAGACTCAATGACACCATGACTACTCTACCATGAGGCATCCTTTACTGCACAGCAGTTCTCCACATTGAGAAAGGGGACATTTAGAAGCCACTCTGAACAGGCACAGCTCTGTCTATACATTCGTACTTAGAGCTTTCAGTGCATTTAAATTGTTTTTTGCAGCAGTCGAAGGAATCAATAGCTCTTAGACTCTTTAAGGGACGAATAACATACAAGATGGACATTTTAAGCTCTTTAGAAAATATATTCATGAGGTCATCCAGTTTCCCCTGGTACCCAACGTTGCTGGTGACATTTATTAATGTTTTTGCAGCAAACAGGAGGTGGAGTTCTCCAAAGGCTCTCATCTCTGTTCTTCCAGAAAACATTGATTTTCTTTCCCTCTTTTTATTTTTTTTTTTACAAGAATCAGGGAGAGGGGAAGGGGTAAAAAAAAAATACTCAAAGCAAAAAAGAAATCTCAAAAAGAATAACTTAGCTCAAAGCTGGCTTGACAAAGTAATTCTATCTAAATAGCCTTGTGCCACTTGATAGAGACAATTTCTCCAGATTTTCTCTTTGAACAATTTCATAGTCTTCATGAGAGACGTGCTTTAAGAATATTATGCGGTTAATGATAATGCAGGACTTTCTACTGAATTTTCCTAGAGTGAGAGAGGACAGCTTTACGTTATTGTGGATTTGGAAAGTGATTTAAATTCTAATTAATTAAGGTTAATTAATTAGATGTTTGATTAAAAAAACACTTTGAGATGCCAGACTGGGGAAGGGGGGATAACTACCTCATCATGGCTGCTTGGAAGAAAATGCTGGAATGCATTAGGAAGATCAGTCTGACTGGGAAAGGCCTGGAAGGGTTTGGGTATGTTATTGGGGTTGAGAGAAATGGACTCTCTTTGGTGAAGTTGATCTTGTGTAAGACTTCAAAGACTGTTAGGAGGAACCAGGCATGGCAGTGGTTAGAGGATGGGATATACAGGTAGCCATTCATCTACACATGTTTGAGACAACTAGGTACCAGACACGGTATGTGGTTGAGGAGAAAATAGTGTACAAAAGAAGCCCTATTCTCACCTTTACATTGCTTTCAGTCCTGTGCTACATTATAACAGAGACTCACATGGTCTACCAATGGACATTCTTTGGTCCACAAAATGTTTTTCTTATTAGTTGTTAACATTTGGAAATGAGTAAATTTGTTAACATTTGGAAATGAGCAAATTCAGATATTTAGTTTCTCTTGAAAAATTATTACATATGACAACACTAGGCAAGATTCCTGAATCTCCTGGAGCTCAGCAGTGATGTGCTCCTTAAATTGATCATAATGCTGCAGTACCCCAAGCCTAGACTCATGTATTACCCACTGCCCCTTCCTATTAACATTTACTTTGTCACAGTTATTACAGACACACACATAGAATGGGAAAACACACATGTCCAATGCACAAAGTGAGGATTGAGTGAGACTTGGGTCTGAACATCTGGGAATCCTTAGCCAAGCTATTGTGACTGCTCTACACATTCCCCACATTTCATCTGGTCTTTTCTGCCAACTTGTTTCAACACCGTTGAAGACCTTCTCTCTTCTCAAGGATCTCATACCCCCGAAAACTGTTTCAAATCACCACCCATTATTAACACTTCAGCTAGGGCTTTCCTGGGCTCTAACCCTAGAAATCTCCTCACCCTGTCCGGGGAGAAAAGACGATGCTTCCCTACTCATGTATATACACCCGTGTTAACCAATGGTTGTGGGGTGAGGAAGCTGACTGGTGTTACCTGGGCACCCACCAAGTCTCCTGCTCTTTGCCTGGCTGGCTATTCTTATCCATTAGGCTTCAGCTTAAATGCCAGCTTCCTGGAGGATCCATCATGACCATCCTGCCCAAAGAAGCACTGGCTTTCTGGTGGGGATCTGAAGTATCAGAGAGAGAGAGAGAGAACATGAGAGAATCTAAGACCTGAGAAAACTGGCTTCTACCCAGATGTCAGGATTTCCTGAACAAGAAAAGACAATGGGGATATGCAGGAGGGAGGTCAGCTCAGGGCTGTAAGAGAGAAGGGTTTATACCTCCTTCTTAGAACTTAGATGATTCTGTGAAAGATCCCTGCTCTGCAAAGAAGACCCAGAGACTGAAGAAAGGATCCAGAGAGCCACTCAGGCATCAAACAAAGGATTTTGGAGCTCCACTTAGGTGGGTCCCTTATCTCCTTCCTGCCTTTAAGGCCCTTTCTCTTTGATGCCATTCTATTGGCCCAAAGAAATGCAAGCTGGAACAAAGAACTCTTTCTAGAAAGGACAATTTTTTTTTTTAATTGACTGCTAATGAGAGTGTCCCTGTTCTTTGCTAATTTCCTCCAAAATAATACGATATTTTTGTTTCGGGCATAGCTTGTATACTTCTTCAAACACATGGGGCGCCTGGGTGGCTCAGTGGGTTAGCCCTCTGCCTTCCTCTCGGGTCATGATCTTGGGGTCCTGGGAGTGAGCCCCACATCAGGCTCTCTGCTCAGCAGGGAGCCTGCTTCCCTCTCTGTCTCCGCCTGACTCTCTGCCTACTTGTGATCACTCTCTTTCAGTCAAATAAATAATTCTTAAAAACAAAAAATCCTTGCCTTTGAAATTGACATCAAAATCCAATATGTGTAGACCCTTCCTTACCTGTTAGATTCACACAATATAAGAAATAATTCCTTGAGAGGATTCTTGAGGTGAATCAGCACATGTCCAACTGATAGATATGAAATGATGGGCTATATATACACTGTTGGGAATTCAGAGACTGTTCTACACGTCCTGCCTCCAGAGAGCTTGTAGTCTAATGTTAGTCAAACAAAACACAACAAAACAAAAACAAAAACATGCAAGATAAGGGGTAACCCCTAGCTATATCAGAGAGATATTGAACAAATCATATAAACATAAATACTGTGAACATTTTAAGGAAAGAGAGATGAGGTTTGAAGGGGTAGGAAAGGCTACACCAAAAAGAAAAGAGTTGAGCTGGTTATTGGAATGGGTGTAGAGAATCTACATGCATTTAAAGTACAGGCAAGGACAATAAGAGATGACATTTCGTGGGTGAGGGGAGGGAGTGGGGGCCGTTGGGGGTTAAAGCAAAGACAAGCAGTACACCCAAGCTGTAGACCCATGTCTTTTCTCAAGACTGTCCCCAGGAGACCCTGGCTCTGCCTGCTTATTACCTTCCCCTGAAGAACTCCATTGTTTTATTAGTTCCCCCTATAAATTATTTATCTGCGAGATTGTTGATGCTGACCAGCTCTGATAAGTAATGTGTTCCATGGGAAATGCTGTTGGAGGGACGAGGGTCTCCTGCCGCTGCCGAATCATCAAAAATCACTTTGAATTCATTTTTATGTGCGCATGCATGGATGTGAAGCTCTTGGAGAGTTGGGGTGGTTCTGATGAAGGCTGCCCTTTCCAGGGGTCCATCCCCTCTACAAATTGGATTCCTGAGGGCCACATTAGGGAAGTTGCCTGGGGATGTTACTCCTGGTGTTGTTTGTTATAAAGCAACTCATAATAACTTGACTGGGAGCAGAACATTAAAAGGTCACCTCATTTTATCTCCAGTATGCTTCCTTTGAAAAAAGTCACCTCCCAGCCACATTTGGAGAACAATTTTTTACTGTATTTACCTCTCCTTGTCATTCAGGCGGAGCTTAGCCGTCAGAAAGATCATCACCTTCCAGACTGTTTCAAAAAACTCATAAAAGCTTTGCACAATTACTTTTGCTTCCTTTACCAGCAAATGCCTCTCTTAACTGCTCAGCTGCTGGTGGTCTCCTTCGTGTTCTATGGGGCTGCTCTGTCTGTTCTCAAAGGCTATAAATAATTGCCAATAGCATGCCTCCTTTAAGGAAAACTGGGCTGTAATAGTTAAAAATTTACAAAGTAGATAGGTAACTTGAAATTAAATGAAGTGGAGAAGGGACTCTGATTCACTTTACAAAATATTTGTCATGTATCTGACATGCTTCCTTTGTGCTCCTTCTAATTTGACTCGACTTAGAGGATTCAAGACGAGTCACTGTCTCGTGGGTAAAGGTAGAGATGTCACATAGACTTTACCAACCTAATGGTAACTGTGCCCTAAAGGAAGAACAGTTAATGGCAACACAGGGACAGGGTCACCCGGGTGGCACAGCTGGTTGAGCATCTGACTCCGGGTTTCAGCTCACGTCATGGTCTCAGGGTCATGGATTGAACCCCATATATGGATCCACTCTTCATGGGGATAGTGTCTCTTTCCCTCTGGCCCAGGCCCTCCTCCACTCGTTCTCTCTTTCTCTTTCTTAGATAAATCTTAAAAAAAAAAAAAAAGAAGAAGAAGTTAACACAGACACAGCATTTGACCCTGTCAGGATGAAGCTTGGATTCATTTTTTTCAATAATCAGATATCCTTGAACCTTCATATCTGTTACACACACACACACACACACACACACACACACACCCTTATGATTTGCCAAAACATCTGGACAACTCTAAAGAGACTTCTGAATTCAACTTCACCTCACAAAATGTTGTGGAGTGACTACTGCACTCTTAGCATGAAAATACCTAAAAATGCTTACGAAGCTGTCATGAGACAGGTGTGACTACCTTCTGAAGCTTTCTCGCAGGTGATAGGCGAAGATCCGGCTTGGGATTTGAGACCACGTGCATGAGCTTGGGTTCTGGCCTGTGTGTTATAGATCATCTCATCCTGGAGGGATCTGGGAGGGCTACATTCAACTTGCCTCTCTAATTCCAGGAGGAGGCAGTCTTTCTCACCCCCTGCCTGAGGCTGTTCAGGTCCATGGAGAATCCTGGCCACCAGTGGGACAGCCCTGTGCATCCTTCAGAGGAAATCATGGTGAACTTGTTATGGTTGTTACTGCTTTTCATTTCTCTCCATATGTGTCTTACAGTTAAAAATTGCTATTCTCTTGGAGGGGGGGTATAAATTGTTTTCTTCTCCTCCTGGTTTGCATTTGGTACATGCGGTAATGCAATATGGCATTCCATTTTCACCCTTCCTTGGGAAAAAAAAAAAAAACTTAGTGGTTTTCTACCTCCCAAGTGGAATGTTACAGAAGATAGTAAGAAATCATAAAATAGACCTATGATTTTATTAATAATGTTGTTTTTAGAATACAATATTCCTCAAGATTAAAAAATGATGTAAAAAAATGGCCATTCTCTCTGAGAATTGCTCTTGGTTTCCACAGACAAATTCACAAAGGCAGTTTGGGGGTTACTTTTTCTTGTGCAAAAAGAAGTCTGGAGGTAGGCTGCTGGGGAACAGTGCAGTGGCCCCAAGGTTCCAGCAGAAATCAGGAGCCTTGTGTTTCCTCTCAGCCACCCCAGTGAGCAGCGGCCATCCCCATGGTCACAAGCATCCTGGCTTCCATTCGAGAAGATAGTAGAAGAACAAGCAAGGGAGGAAGAGTGAGAATTAGATCAGTCTGTACCCCTCCCAGGACCTTTCCCAGAAGCTCCATCCAGTGACTTCTGGTTACACCTCACTGGCCAGACTTGTTCCACTGGGCCACCCTTAGGTACAGGGAGGGGCTGGGTGATTAACTAGGCTCATTGCCACCCTAAACAAAGTCAGGGTCGAATTATTAAGAAAAAAAGACAAAATAGACATCAAATAGACCATTTGCAGCATCTGCCATAAAGCGTAAGAATACTTTGCTTTCTTTAGACCCAAACTACTGCATGAAAATTAATATGTATCACAGAGGCTACAAAGGAAAAATAATCACATTTCTTGTAAGGACAACCAGAAACTTCCATTCCCTTGTTTTTCCTTTGCTGGTCTTGCAGATCTCTTACAGTTCGTATTTACTGTGGCCAAATCTAATTCATTCATTTATGAAGCGATCTCGAGCACCCGCAGAAGTCATAAACTATTCATCTCTGGAATGTTTATATTTGAGAAGGTCACAGTATTGAGTGTATGCATACCCCAAGGACCCCTCTCTCCGTGTGGGCCCCAGGTGGCCTGGGCCTGCTATTTTCCTTTAAACAGTGAAATGAGATGTCCACAGCTCAAAATACATATCGTGCTTTCCCACAAGCTCCAGAGGACTCCCAGTAAAAGAGGTTCGTACCCTCTCTGACTCCTCCTGTGTTTCCTCTCTCCTCTCTTACTATCCCTTCCGCCTTGAACCATAGGCAAGTATCTGGTGATTAGAACGGCTTTACTTTTCTTCATGACTTTCTTCCCACTATGGATATCTCTGGAATCTTAACCTCAAAATGCAGAAGAGGGGAGATTTCAGCCCCTCAATCTTTTATTCTGAAACCCCAAATAAAAAGGGAGGTTCAAGGAAAGAAATGTTGGCTTCCTGAGAAGGAGTGGGCCTGGAATCACCCTCCATACCACAGTGCCCTTGCTTACCTGCTCTTTGGAATGACCTTGTGGCTGAGCTAAGCATGGGATCCGGAGCATAGAGGTAAATGAATGATTGTACTGATAGTGGCACAGATTCGCTTTGGGGTTGAGATGGCCCATGTAGCAGAAGTAGAAAGAAATAATAATGTGTTCAAAGCCTCTGACACTTTTACCCATACGGTTTCTCATTTTCTAAAGCAGAATCTAGAGCCTCCTACCTTTATGGTTGACCCACCACCCCTGCCTACAAGAGTAACTTCCCCCAGTAAGTTTGGTTTGGGGTTGAGTTTGGGTCCCACTGCTGCCCACTCCCATGCTGCCACGTGGCTGGTCGTCTTCCCTGCCTAATCTCCTCAAGGCCTCTGCTTGCTGGTTAGCTGCTAGAATCCTGGGGTGTGGTCTCTTTTCCTAGGATGCTGCTATTACTTCCAGGCCTCAAATTCTCCCGGGAGAGAGGTGCTGGGAAGGCCTCTCAACTCAGGGCACAGACACCCATATATTGCTTCCCTTCCTCTCCATACCGCTCACACTATGGTTAGCGGCTGAAACAAACCATCATCATTGAAGGCTAATGGGAATAATGTCAGGGCAAGATCGGACATTCTAGAGTCACCTCCACTGCAAGGGGGATATTGCTCTCCAAATTGTCTGGGTCTGTAGAACCCACAGCCAGTTTTCATTCAACCTGGTCCATTCTCCCTTCTGTCTTCAAACAAAGAATCCACCAGAACTCTCCTCCAGAGGAAATCTACTCCACTGCTATCCCTAGTCACAACACATCAAAACAACCCCTCTGGCCCCTGGGAGAATGCATCTTGTACGTTCACTGTGCCATCTTACACAGTCCACTTCCCCATTTTAGACAAGACCCAAGGCTGTGCCTTTTATGACAAAAAAAAAAAAAAATTAAACTAAAATGTGTTTTTGAACAAAAGAATAAATTTTCCCCCAGAGGTAAATTCTGTGACTCTCCTAGAATGCAAAAAAAAAAAAAAAAAGAAAGAAAGAAAGAAAGGAAGAAAAAGGTCCATCTATATTTAGTTCCTGATTGAACAGTAAGTTCTCCTTCACTACATCTGCCTGGGAGCAGTGACTGTATTCAGAGCCCCAGATTCCAATTCAAGCACTGTCACGCACTGTGTGATTTGGGACAAAGGCTCCTATTTCTCTAGCTCTCTGTTTCTGTGAATAAAGACTGGGGGAGAACTAAATGATCTCTCCAAGACTTCTTCTAGCATTAAAATTCAAAAATTCAAAAATTTCATTCAAAACTAAATATTTGAGATATCTAAAAAAAAAAAAAAAATCAAGACTCCAATGTCTCAAGGAATATTCCCAGCTCAGGAATAAGGCCAAATTTACCTATGATTACCTTCAGGCAGAAGAGCAGGATTAGAGGGTTCCAACTCAATTGAACACAAAGCTATTTCAGCAGCCACAGGTTCCAGCTGAGAAGCCCAGCAAGCAGGCTTCTAATAGGCTCCACTGACCCCATGGAGAGTTGACTTTGCTCCCTGGGGGTGATATTGGAGAGCCGATGCCTTATAGGCAGCACAAGCAGGAATTTTATTATTATTGGTTTTGCAATTTGTTCCCATTTTGCTGTCATTTGCCTTTGTGGCTGTGGATCTCTACATTAAGATTTCGATTCCATTGCCTCTGGGCTCTGGTGGTTTATGGAGATCGCTCGTGTTTGCCGTCTTGACTGTAGTTGGTGTACAGCCCCCGGCTGCTGTGTTGAGCATAATCAAATGTCATTTATGAAGTCCGCCTGCCACTGGAGGACTGGGGGAGAGCTGTGTGGCCCGTGCCTGAGCAACTCAAAGAGACAGGCAGCCTCGGCAGTGTGCTTCTGGCTGCTGATAACTCAGACTGAGGCTTGATTATTTCTGACCCTGTCTTGCCGGTTGTAAGTTACAGGTCACTTAAGTCTGCTCCAATGAGTTTCTTCCAGATGGAAGTGCCAGGTGCTGCCTGACAACGGAGCCGAGATCCTCTTCCCGAGTCGCTTGCCCGGAATAAGCAGACCATGGGAGGCAACAGAGGTAACAGAAACAGCAGTGGACTCCCATCATGGACAAGGTTCTAGTCCTGGCTCACCCATCCTTTCACTGTGTGGCCTCTGTCCTCAAAGTCATTTCCAGGAATCTGCTCACTCATCCATAGAGCCAGGGTTTGATTAACTGATCAATAAGGACCCTTTTACTCCAAATCATTCTTTGTCACTTTGATGTAGTACTTTGCCCAGGGGCATTCTTCTGTGTACTTGATTCCTGACTTGTGTCTACTCTCTACTTTCTGAATCTCGCTTTCTGATAATGTTCTCACGAACTTTGTCATTCCAGTATTTGATCCTGGGATGCTTGCTACACACTCAGTATCTTCTCTTCCAAGCTCTTTCTCCCTTAAATGTTCTCATTAAGATCATGAATGGCTTCCATATTGCAAAATCCAAAGGGCACATTTTAGTTCCCGTTCTTACTTGATATCTCAACGAATTTCAATGGAGTTGGCCACCCTTTCTTTCTTGATATACTTGTTTTGATAATGTCCCATACTCCTGGTTTTCTTCTAACCTCACTGGCTCCTCCTCCTTATACAACCTCAGGTGACAAGGGTATGCCGCCAACTCCTACATTTTCATCTCCAGTTTAAATCTTTCTCCTAAGTTCCAGATCCTTCTATGCAACTGTTGGTTTAGCCTCTGTGTTTAGAAGTTCCATGGACTCCTCAAATTCAGTGTGTCTTGAACTAAATTTCTTACCTTCCCCCTGTTACTGGACCTCCAAGACCAGGTTCTTGAGTCTTGACATCATAGTGAACTTGAGAGAAGAAAGCAGGTGGAGTTTATTAGGGACAGCTTGTATACCAGGGAGCCAACAAGAAGGAGGACTTTCACTCTCTGACAGGGGAGCATGCAAGGTTTGTTTATAAAGGCACTTTTCCAAAGGGTGAAGGGCTGGGAGTAGGGCACCATCCTTCAGTCCCATAGTCATTATTTTGTAGTCATTACTTTTTACTGGACACAAGACAATCACAGGATGCTTTTGCTCATGATCAACATTCTCTAGGGCTCCTGGAAAATAAAAATACTTATGCAAGCAGTATGTATTTAAAGCAGGCTTTAAATTGTTCCTTCTAATTTCTCTCAGGGAACCATTACTCCCTAATGGCTGTTCTCGCTCATTTATTCTCTTTCTCAGAAGGAGGTATTTGTCTCTAAGCATATGGAATTTTCAATCCTTCCTTCAGACCAGTGGCTTTGCAGGAGTTAAGTTCCTCTAGCTTTCCCTATTCTGTCTCACTCTTGCCTAAAATTGGTCCCTATTTAGAGTCCCCCCATCAGTACACGGCTCCTCTGTCCACCCTGTACCCAAGTCACAAGCCTGGGAGTTGTCCTAAATACTTCCCTTTCCTTCATCCAGTTCAGATCCAAGTCCTTTTGTGTGTACCTCCAACATATATCTCAAATAAGCCTTCTTTTCTCCATCCATCTTCATTAGCATACTTGGCCTGAAGCATATTTCTTCTGGATTACCTAGGTTTACTCCAAGCCCTAATTCATTCTCTTTAAAGCATTTAATGTGATCATTTCTAAGCACAAATCTTATCCCTTTACTCCCCCTTTAAAATACTTTAATGGATCTCCAAAATGTTCCATGTGGCCTCCAAGGTACTGCATGCCTGGGCTCCTGAGGGAACACTGACTCTGGTCTTCCTTTAGTTCTTCAAATTTGCTATGCTAGCTATAGCCTCACGGACTTTAAAGACAACCTTCCCTCTCTTTGAAACACTCTTCTCCAAAATTTCACCTGGCTACTCCTCCTGCTGACTTTACCTTAAAAACTCTCCACCTAAATCAGGTGTTTCTCTGATTCTGTCTCATAACATCCAACAGTACCCCTTCATACAATCATCACTATTTTAAATTATATATCATTTTGTCTCATTATTTAATTAATATTTGCCTCCCTACCTAGACTCTATGCTCCATAAAGGCAGTGACTATGTATGTTTTCTACTTTACTCAACCTCGAATGCCTTTTTCAGAAGCTGTTGTATAATACTCAGTAAATGTTTGTTGAATAAATTAACAAATCCTGATTTCTCTTCACTGTTTCATTAGCTGTCTACTTGCTGAGGCTCAGAATCTCATATGCTAGTTTTTGACATATAACACACTTAACTTCTTTGTAGCAGGATGTTAAAGTTTTACACGAGTTATAGTTATACTGGACACCAGGTTCAGATACATAATCAAGATGCAGATTTTCAGAGGAAATGATGAGAACCAGTGTTATGATTCTTAGACCACTTCACGCACAGTAAGGATATATATTAAGGGACCAGAGAATAGAAATGCATAGGGTGCCTTGGTGGCTTCATTGGTTAAGTGTCTGATTCTTGCTTTTGATTCAAATCATGATCTCGGGGTCGTGGGATCAAGCCCTGTGTCAGGTGGAGTTTGCTTGAGATTTTCTCCCTCTCCCTCTGTCCCTCCTCCTGCCTCTCTCTCTCTCTCTAAAATAAATAAATAAATCTTAAAAGAGAGAAAGAGAGAATAGACATGCAGAGATCTGTGATGAGAATCTCTTTGGGGAGAGTGGTGCTGAGTATCTCCTCTTGACCACCTAACTTCCAAGAGAGAGGGATTCAATGAGAACACTCAGCGGGTGCGAAATGTGTTCTTGTGCTTGGATGTGGGAGAAGGGAGCCATGATGTATTGATATCTTAATTCCATTCCAGAAATCAAGAGAACAAAAGATAAGCTGGCTAGAGGCTTTGGTGGTAGAACAAAGGAGGGTATCTGTTAACTACTCAGCCAGCCAACAAGAAATAAAAGTTAGCAGATCAAAGGAGACCAAAGAGAGAGAACCAGAATTAGAGTTTTTAAAATGCTTTTCAAAATAGCCCACCTAAAAGGATGCTAAGACCAGAGAGAATCTGGAGGCAGATTGCAGACTTTTAAAAACTGAAAGGGGAATCAAGTTCCAATAATAAAGTTGGGCCAGAGAACCATACACCCAAGTTAAGGAACAGAAGGTGAGAGATTACCAGTGATGGGATATCTTCAAAAAACTTCTAAAGAGTCTCATGAAAAAAAAGAGATAGAAAGGTCGACATCTTGAGCTTGACAGTGCTGGTAAGTAAGAAATTTTCTGCTCCCCTTCTCTCTCCTCATATTCCTGTCATACCCACCCTCATATTCCACACTCCACTCTACCCTGGAAGGTGAGATAAAACATAGAGAAAAAACTGACAACACCATCTCTCCCTAAGGCAGGGGACTCCATCTGCAGCATGCTCCTAACAAGAAGATGAAGGAAGGAAATGTGACCTTTTGATGAGGTTGGAATCTTTGGTAATTATATAGGAAGAGACATGTCTCTTACCAAGTTGAATTTGTGTTTGCAATTTTAAATCAGCATAGGTCTTTTTCTTTCCCAGAAGCGACCAGAAATGTTATGGGGTTCACCCTAGTTTCTGTCTGTGGGAAAAGAAGAACCTCTACCACTGAGCAGGTATAAAAAGACAGTGGGGAATAAATACAAAAAACCTTTCTGACCAAATCCCACAAGTCTTGCTTATTTTTAGAAATAAGTACATCTATAATGCTGTGGGTAAATAACCCTTCTGAAGAAACATGAAAGAAGTATTTTATACTTATGGTACTTTTATGATATTTGAAATATATTAAGCTAACTGCAGTAGCAAATGACCTTTTGAAAATGTATAGCACAAACACAATAGCTTACTTTTTGCCAGGAGAGTGAACAGGTGCTATCATTCAAAGACCCAGGCAGATGGAGTTTCTGCCATTTTCAGGGGTTGGATGTTGTTCTTTAGCGATATTCTCATTCCTGCTACCTAGAAGAAGGAACTCACAAGACGTGCCCCTGGGAATTTTGCGTGGGCCAAGCCTGGGTGTGGCACATATCAGTTCCATGTCACTTTCTACAGCTGGACGTTTCTCACACAGGAAGGACAGGGAAGCATGGACTTCAGTGAGGAGAGAACAGTTGCTTCTGGAGCATGATAAAACAGTAATTATAGGCTAGACTGATACACACAGGCCTCATCAGCCTATGGCTAAAAGTGAGGTTACATTAATATTTATATCCAAATTTGCAAAGGCTTTTGTATCAACTGATTAACTACAGCTCCCCAATGCCCTGTGTAAAAGCTCAGGCAGGTTGTTTGTGGGAGCTCCAGCAAGATCTCTAATGAGCTCAAAAATAATTTCATTAATGGTACCCTACTCTGAATTCCTCATAGCAACAACAAAAACAAGAGAAAATGATAATAGAAGTCCTTATGGCAGCAACAAAAATAAGAGCAAACCAACACAGCAGATCTGAGAGAGAGCACAGGTTGAGTTGAAGACCACCGCAAGAAAGCAAGTATCACAATAAAGCCACACAAGTGGATTTTTGGGGGGTTCTCACTGCATATAAAAGTTACATTTACATGATGCTATAGTCTAGCAGCTATGAAGTAGCATTATGTCTGAAAAAACAATGTATACACCTTAATAAAAAATATTGCTTAAAACTATTAACCATCATCTGAGCTTTCAGCAAGTCATAATCTTTTTGCTAGTGGAGGGTCTTGCTTCAGTGTTGATGGGTACTGAGGATCAGGGAAGTGGTTGTTGGAGGTTGGGGTGTCAGCTTCTTAAAATAAGACAACAGTGAAGTTTGCCACATCAATGGACTCTTCCTTTCATCAACAATTTCTTGGTAACATGTGACACTGTTTGATAGCATTTTACCCACAGTAGAACTGCTTTTAAAATTGGAGTTAATCCTCTCAAATGCCCTATTTTATCAACACAGTTTACATAGTATTCTAAATCCTTGGTTGTCATTTCAACAATCTTCACGGCAACTCCACCAGTAGATTCCATCTCAAAAAAGCAATTTCTGCAGTGCCTGGATGGCTCAGTGGGTTAAGCCTCTGCCTTCGGCTCAGGTCGTGGTCCCAGGGTCCTGGGATCAAGTCTTGCATCAGACTCTCTGCTCCTCAGGGAGCCTGCTTCCTCCTCTCTCTCTCTCTCTCTGTTGCCTCTCTGCCTACTTGTGATCTCTCTGTCAAATAAATAAAGTCTTTAAAACAAAAAAGCAATTTCTTTACTCACCCATAAGAAGCAACCCTCATTCATTCAAGTTTCTTCATGACGTTGCAGCAGTTCACTCACAGCTTTGTGTTCCTCCTCTGATTCCAGTTTTCTTGCTGTTTCTACAACATCTGCAGTTACTTCTTCCAATGAAGTCTTGAATCCCTCAAAGTTACCCATGAGGGTCAGAATGAACTGCTTCCAAACTCCTGGTAATCCTCATATTTGGACCTCTTCTCGTGAATCCGATGTTCTTCATGGCATCTAGAATGATGAATCCTTTATAGAAGGTTCTCAATTTACCTTGCCCAGATCCATCAAAGGAATCACCATCTACACAATCATAACCTTACGAAATATATTTTGTAAACAATAAGACATAAAAGCCAAAATTACTCCTTGAGCTGCAGAACAGATGCTGTGTTTACAGGCATGAAGACAACATTAATCTCATTGGACATCTCTACCACAGCTCTTGGTGATTTGGTGCATTGTCAATGAGCAGTCACTTTTAGAGGGAATCTTTTTTTTTTCTGGGCAGTAGGTCTCAACAGTAGACTTAAAATATTCAGTAAATCATGCTGTAAACAGATGTGCTATCATCCAGGCTTTGTTGTTCCATTTATAGAGTACGAGCAGAGTACATTGAGCATAATTCTGAAGGGCCCTAGGATTTAGGGATGGCAACTGAGCATTGGTTTCAACTTATAGTCACAAGCTGCATAGCTCCTAGCAAGGAAGTCAGCCTGTCTTTTGAAGATTTGAAGCCAGGCATTGACTTCTCCCTAGCTGTGAAAGTCCTAGATGGCATCTTCTTCTAATAGAAAGCTATTGTTCAGTGTAGCCAGTTTCATGAATTCTCTTAGATCTTCTGGGTAACTTGCTCAGCTTCTCCATCAGCATTTGCTGCTTCACCTTGCACTTTGATGTTATGGAGATGACTTCTTTCTCTAAACCTCACCAACTGACCTCTGCAAGCTTCAAACTTTTCTTCTGAAACTTCCTTACCTCTCTTAGCCTCCACAGAATTGAAAAGAGTCAGGGTTTTGTACTGGATTGGGTGTTGGCTCAAGAGAACATGGTCATTCACTTGATTCAGATCACTAGAACTTTCTCCATATCAGCAATAAGTGTGTGTGTGCCTCTGTTCTCATTCATGTGTTCCCTGGAGCAGCACTTTTGATTTCCTTCAGGAACTTTTCCTTTGTATTCACAAATTTGTTAACTGGAGCAAGAGGTCTAGCTTTCAGCCTAACTGGCTTTCAACACACCTTCCTCACTGAGCTTACTCATTTCTAGCTTTTGATTTAAAGTGTGAAATGTGCAACTCTTCCTTTCCCTTGAACACCTAGAAGGCATTGTATGGCTACAGATTGGCCTGATTTCAATATTGTGTCTCTGGGAATAGGGATGCTGAGGAGAGGGAAAGAGTGGGGGAAAGAGTTGGTTAGTAGAGCAATCAGAACACACACAACAGTTACCCACTAAGTTCGTAGGCACAATTTGCTGGCACAACTTACATGGGCACAGTTCATGGTGCCCCAAAGCAATTGTAATAGCAACATCAAACATTGCTGATCACAGATCACCATACAGAAATAATGAGAAAGTCTGAGGAGCACCTGGCTGACTCATTCAGTAGAGCAAGTGACTCTTGATCTTGGGGTTGTGAGTTTGGCCCCACATTGGGCATAGAGCTCACTAAAAAACAAAAGCAACCAAAAACAAGCAAACAAAAAACAAAACAAAAAAAAAACTCTCAAAAAACAAAAGTTTGAAATATTGCTAACATTACCAAAATGTAACACAGAGACATTAAATTAGCAAATGCTGTTGGAAAAATGGCTCCAGTAGATTTGTTTGAGGCAGGTTTGCCACAATCTTTCAATTTGTAAAAAACAAAACAAAACAAAACACAGTATCTGCAAAGTGCATAAAATAAGGTATGCCTGTAAAAGCAAACAGGTGCTCAGAACTTCCTATATGCTAGTCACTGCTCTAAGCACTTCACATGTATTTGTGCATTTAATCTTCAATTATGCCCATTTGTCAGATGAGAAAATCAAGACATGGAGAGGTCAATTAATTTGCACAATTGCAGAGCTAGTGAGTGCAGAGCAGGATATAAACCCACTCAACCAGCTCCAGAGCCTTTCCACTGAACCTCTCTGCTCTCTACCCTGTACTGCCTCCACTGCCAGTGAAGTCTAAAGAAACAACATCTGTATTGGGGGTGACTTAGTCTGCTCAAGCAGCCATAACAACATAGACTGGGGGCATTTAAACAGCAGCCACTGGGTGGCTCAGTCGGTTGAGGGTCAGACTCCTGGTTTCAATTCAGGTCATGATCCCAGTCTCCTGAGATAGAGCTCCACGCCAGGCTCCATGCTCGGGGGGAGTCTGCATGAGAGATTCTCTCCCTCTGCCCCTCCCCCACCTCTCAAATAAATCTTAAAAAACAAACAAACAAACAAAAACCAGCACACATTTATTTTCTCACAGTTCTGGAGGCTGGAGAGTCCCAGATCAAAGTCCCAACAGAGTTCAGTTACTGAGAGTTCTCTTCCTGTCTTGTACATGGCTGCCTTCTCACTGTCCTAACATGGAAGGAAATGAGAGAGCAAGCTCACTGTACCTCCTCCTCTGTTATAATGAGGACATCTGTCAGATCAGGGTTCCAAGCTTATGAACTTATCTAGACTCAGTCATCCTCTTAGAGGCTTTATCTCCAATATAGTCACAGGGGTGGGGGCTAGATCTTCCACAGTGAACTCGGAGGGGCGACACATCCAGTCCATAGCAGTACCTTCTGTTGGTGCTTCCCAAACTATAAATCACAGAGATGCCCCATACCCAGAAAGAAGAAGAGAGCCTTTCTCCTAAATTCTGTCTTCTCCTTTACTGCCTGGATCCTTGGCAACCATACTCATGCTTAGAAAACCACGAAGCTTCTCAAAAGAGCTAGTCTTGCTCCTCTGTCTTGCAAATCAATTTCAGCTCCTCATCTCAGTCCACAACAGAAAAACAAGCATGCCCTTCACCTTTATTTTCATTTCTCCTGCCTTTTCCCAGGGGAAAATTCCTTAATTTCTTTTATTCTCCCCAAAGAGTCTCCATCCCACCCTTTGCATGCTAGCTCATGTGAACAGGCTGGAGGAGAGACTCCCAACCTCCCATAGCCTGAGTCTCAGTGTGGCTAGGCTGGTTCCTCAGCCACAAGAGATTCCAGGAGAAACCCACTTTGGGTAGAGCCAAGTTGATCTGTTATAGTGGGTGGAACCAGTTATAAGGCTTGTCACTCAACCCTCTGTTACAAATAAGCTGAAAGCAGGATTCAGTCCTCTGAGAGGAAATTGGGATTTACTAACGGGGTGACCCAAAGCAGAAAGAGACAGGCTATCTTGGACAATCAGATGAAGCTGTCATGATGCAGACAAGGCGTCAGGCAAAGTGGTGTGTATTATCTAGGTCGCTTGGCCATTATGTATGACAACTGCATGTCCTGAATTTTCTAGGTCAGTCTCAATTCCAAATATACTATCACCTTGTCAGACCATATATTCCAATTTTGCATTTGGAAAATGTGACCACCAAATCTTTAAGACACTAGATCAGCATATTAGCTTAGGGGAATAGAACCAACCTTAATAATATTGATGAATAGTTTTCAGAAAAACAAACCTTTTCTGGGGCAGAATTGGAGCTTATAGACTGAAGCCATAGAGACCTCCAGAGAGAGAGAAACAAGGACACGAAAGTTAGTGTAAGAGTTTCTACTGCCCTGAGAGGCATTTGTACAATCAGATGGACAGGACTTTTTTCCTGGTAGATGGGGAAGGGGGAGAGCTCCAAGAGAAGGCAGTCTCAGAGCACACACGTGGGCTGTCTCCCAACTCCCATCTCCACCCTACCAAGCCAGAAAGGATGACCTGAGGAGATGAGCAAGAGAACTGGGCCTCAGTGAAGGTTTGGGGAAGGAAACTGAAGACTCCATTACAACCCAAGTTACACTCAGTAAAATCTACCAAGGCCAGAAATCTGAACACCATAACTCGATATCTATTCCAGAATGGGGTGAGTAGGAAAAAAAAGAAATTGGTCTCTCAGCACTCTGAAATATGTGCCATGATTTGCTGACTAAACAGTATATAAAATTATGCTCAGTGTGTCTGTACTTGTTTGTGGCACCTAGTTTAATTTTTCCAATTACTGTCCCTTCTTAAAACTCCAAATCTTATTTTCCTTGAAAAAGAGGAGATTGTATTTTCCTTTCCTTTCAAAATGGAGAAAAGGCTTGGGTTTCTTTTTTTTTTCTTTTCTTTTCTTTTCTGTTCGTTTTTTCTTTTTCTTTTTTTTATAAGATGTAATTATTTGAGAGAGAGGGAGGGCATGTGTGCATGAGCAGGGGAGGCGCAGAAGGTGTGGGAGGGAGAGAATCTCAAGCAGACTCCCCACCAAGTATGGAGCCCAACACAAGTCTTGATCCCACAGCCCTGAGATCATGACTGAGCTGAAATCAACAGTGGATGCTCAACTGATTGAGACACTCAGGAGCCCCAGGGCTTGAGTTTCTATAAAAAGTTTATGGTGTGGGGGCGCCTGGGTGGCTCAGTGGATTAAAGCCTCTGCCTTCAGCTCAGGTAGTGATCCCAGGGTCTTGGGATTAAGCCCCGCATCAGGCTCTCTGTTCCTCGGGGAGCCTGCTTCCCTTCTTCTCTCTCTGCCTGCCTCTCTGCCTGTTTGTGATCTCTGTCTGTCAAATAAATAAATAAAATCTTTAAAAACAAAGTTTATGGTGTGGCCATGAGTTTGATAAGCACAGGGGGTTGGAGGATACAGTGTAGCTTAGATGGATCAAGTGTGTGTGTATGTGTGTGTGTGTGTGTATGAGAAAGAGAGTGTACGTGTATACATGTGAGTACATGTGTGAGTGTGTGTGTCTTACCCACATGTTGTAAGGAGGAACAGGGTAGTAAGTGTGGGGAAAGGTCAAGGTCAAGGACATTGTGGATGCGATCCCTTCCATTTCCAGTCTGTGGGTGTGTCAGCCCCACTTTGATCTCCTACACATACCTCTGAGCAATGAATTTCAAAAACCTTTCAAATCATGGTGAATGTAAGCAGCTGACGAAAACCAGCAGTCCTTAGGCACATCTATTCTGTCTTCAGGTAAATATAAAACTAAACTTCTCTGAGGACATGGTCATTTGTCATTGGTTAAAATTTCTATAGAGGGGAAAACCAACAGCAAAGTCAATGCCTGGGTTTCTGAATAAGAAAGGACTTAGTGCTATCTACTACCAATACTTTCTACTTAGGCAAAGTTCACCCATCCCAGGGCCTCTAGAGGCCACTGGGAGCCTTTGAACAAATTAGGAAAAAGTGCCTTTTCTGGTGGCCCCACTCCAGGCTGGAGCACCAGGCTTGGGAAGCACAATTCAGATGGCGGGGGCCACCTTATCCTGCGCCCTTGTACAACTGGGAGCTGCAGCTCTGGCCATGCGTTTCTGCATCAGTTCCATGGTGGTAGAGACTATCAGGTGGTCACAGTGCACACCTTAGGTATTGGCAAGAACATTCCACAGGCTTGAGCTAATTTCTAGATGGAATCTGAAAACCACTTCCACAGAAGTCTGTGCTCTGTGGATAGAGCACCTGCGGCATGACCTCGAACTATCTCACACAAGCGCCAGTTGTTCTCTAAGACCTCAGAGCCTCGATGACTTTTGAGGCTTTTAGAGTTACTGCGAGCATGCCATTTAACATGAGGTCCCCCTTGTAGGGGACCTCACAGATGAAGAGGGCAAATTCATGTCTTCTAGAATTAGATCAGCTCTTTAGGGGTGATAAGGTAACAAAAATGCAAAGCTGTGTAAGACTCCAGATGAGTGGAACTGAGATCTGCTGCAGAAGTTCAGAGAAGGGAGAGAAAGAACCTTATACACCAGAGAACACACAGAAGGCTTTAGTTACATAAACTGGAGAAAGGGAGGGGAAAGAATGATGTGTTTGTAGCAAGGAAGCAAAAATTGTCTGGTTACAGGTGTGGGGCTGCTGCAGAGGGCAGAGAGGATGGACATGAACAAAGCTTAGAGGTCTAAAGAGAAGCCCTAGGACCATGTCTGTGTTCTTAGGGGGGGGAAATGTCATGAATATTACATGTGTATACTTGGAAAGTAAATGTTTAAAAGATGACACTTATTTAGAAAGTCAGCTTGGTGAACTAAAACGATCAGAGCTTCAGAGACAGGACAAATACAAGTTCAAAGTCTGGCTCCATTCCTGATTAATTACATAACCATGGACCCTAATCTCTCTAAAACTCCATTTCCTTATTTATAAAAGTAGAATAAAAAATGCCAGGTCTCCAAGATAATTGCAGGAATTGCATGTAGTAAGGACACATGCATCCGTCATCTGGTAGGCGTTCAATAACCAGGCACTCTAGGACAATGACAGACTCAGAATCCTCTAAACATGAGTGACAGAAGGTCAAATAATCCATTTTTGCCTTGATGTCTAAGAGTACTGCAAAAATTGCTAGCATGTATATGCATCAACAATAACCAATTATAAACTGTAATGGTAAGATGATCCCTTGTCAGGGTTCTTGGTTATAAATAATAGAAACTAATTCTGGTTATCTTAGGCAGAAACAAAGTTTATTGACAGGGTATCAAATAGGTCACTGAACTGATTGAGAGAAGTTCAGGCAAAAACTAAGAATAGGTAATGCACTGCCAAGATCAGGCCAAAAGCAATTTGCATGGCAATGCCACCATTGGATACCCACAGCCATGCTGCTGGTCTCCTCTGTCCCAGCACGCTCACGACCAAGCCACTAAACCTCTTGTCTCCAAGCAGCTACTACACCAAACATATCTCTAACAGACCCTTTGTGTTATTCACTTAAGGTTTAAAGTCTCTGGTAGTAGCATTTCTTGGACCAAGATTAATTCATATGTTCATTCTGTAGCTGCCAGAGGTGAGGAGAGAAAATATCCCCTCTACTTTTTCTTCTGTAGTGAGAGGCAGGTAGTACCAGAGTGACTCCTTTTCTTACCATAAGACTCCCCCAAAAAAGATGAGTATGGACGGTAAAATAGCAAATACCCAACATACAATAGCAACAGAAATTATTAACTGATGTGCACAAATCTAACAAGAAATGGTCAAGATCTATAGAAGAAAACTATAAACATTCCCCAAGGAAGTAAAAGGAATATAAAACAAATGATCAGGCATTTTCAGAAAGAAAAATGTTTACATTGTTAAGATGCCGGTTCTCACCAGATCTACAAATTTACTGGAATTTGATCAGAAATGCAAGAGGTTTTGCTTGTTTTAGAGTTCAGCAGGTGGCTCTAACACACATATATAGAATAATACATGCAAAAGTGCAAAGAACTTTTTGAAACAGAAAAACACAGGGATTACTCAACATACTAGATACCTAAATATGCCGTTAACCTATAATTGTATAGTAAGGCATTAACCCAGGAAGAGAGACATAGATCAGTGTGGCAGAAGAGAACTCAGAAAAAAGTCACTGTATGAGCCGATGGGTAGTATATAAAGGAAAGTATTTCAATTCAGTAGGGAATTAACAGTCAAAAAAGAAATAAATGTGAAAGGTGGTGGATATGTTAATTAACTAGGTGATGGGAAACCTTCTACAACAGATTTGTAGCAGATCACCACAATAAACATTTTAAATATCTTACAATTTTATATTAATTTTACCTCAATAAAGCTAAAAAAATAATTTAACTAAATAAAAAAAAATCTTGTTCTTTCTGTCAAGGGCAAGATTGCAAATACTCTAGGCTCTGTGGGACATCAAGGCTCAGTTGCAACCATTCAGCTGTGACACTGCAGAGTGAAAGCAACCACAGACAAACCAAAGAAATTGATGGTAGCTGCGTTCCAATAAAACTTTATTTAAAAAAAGACGCTAAGCAGAATTCAATGCTTTATATAAACTACTTAATAAATAGTGTTGAAATCAGTGGCTATTTCTCGGAAAAAATGAAGCTAGACCCTCACATGTGCACAAAAATAAAAAAAATTAAATCAAAGAACTATAAAAGTATCCAAAAATGTAGAAGATGTAAAAACATGAAAAAAATTTATAGATATGAATACACAAAATTTTAAAACTTCTATCCTCAAAAAACTGTAAGTAAAGTTAAAACACCAGGAGCTTGGGAGAAAAGATTTACAGTGGTCATATAAAACAAAGGATTAATATACAAAATATAAAAGTTATACCTACAAATTAATAAGAAAAAGATAAATAGATCAATAAAAATGTACGGACTATATACAGTTAATTCACGGGAGAGATTAAATAGCCAATAAAGACAAGAAAAGTTTTCCAACATTACCACTAATAAGGGTGAAGGGAAAAAACATATTTTTTTCATATCAGATTAGCAAAAATAAAGGATGTAATATTAGCGTAGGCAAGGACACACAAAATAGGCTGTGAGAAAATGAATTTATAAGCTGATTTCTAAAAGCTAGTGGTATCTAATAGAGATTTCAAATGTACACCCTTTGATATCATAACATCACCTTCCAAGATCTAACAAAATAATTGCATTTGTGGGCAAAGACTTCTTTTGTGTAAGTTCTTAACTGAAATCTGCTGGCACTGGTAAAAAAATCAAATCAATTTCAGATCAAAAGTAAAATGACAAGAATAAGGTGGGCCTACACATGCTCATATGGGATATAAATTTAAGAGAAAATAGCAAGATGGGAATCAATACAAATTAATATATGGGATGCCTGGGTGGCTCAGTCAGTTAAGTGTCTGCCTTCGGCTCAGGTCATGATCTCAGGGTCCTGAGATACAGCCCCATGTCGGGCTCTCCTCTCAGGCTCTCTGCTCAGCAAGGACCCTGCTTCTCCCTTTCCCTCTGTTTGTCCCCCCTGCTTCTGCTCTCTCTCTCTCTCAAATAAATAAAATCTTTATATATATATATATATATATATATATATATATATATATATATATATAAAATATAGCTTGATCCCATATATACTTTTTAAACTATATATATGCATAAATACAGAAAATCCTTTAGTAGTGGTTACCTTTCAGAAAGGGAAGGGCCTGGGAGATAAATGTTAATGTTTTACTCTCTAAGTGTCTGTCAAGTTCTAGACTTTTCTAAGACCTCATACAGTTTATTGGAGCAGGGACCTGACCCATCTCCAGCGGACAGAACTGCCTGCGAGCCCCCGTCTTGTCATTTCCCTAGCTTCCTCCTCCTCCCATGAACCAATTGTGCCTTTTCTCTCTCACTGCTAAACTCCTCTATCCTGTATTAAAAATATTTTCATATTTTAATTTTATTGACCACAGTTGTAGATTGAATTGTGTCGTCCAAGAAGTTATGTTCAAGTCCTCTCCCTCCTACCCTTGAATGTGGCTTTACTTGAAAGTTGGGTGTTTGTCATTTTAATCAAGTCAAAATGAGGTTATGCTGAATTAAACAGGACCCTAACCCAGTGATATTGTCTTTGCAAGAGAAAGGAGGGGGAGATTTGGACACACCAAAAAACCTTTGGAAGAGGAAGACCACGTGAGGGTGGAGCAGAGTTTGGAGCGGTGACTCTGTGAGCCAAGGAAGACTGGGGATTGCTGGTGGCAGCTGAAGTGAGGAGAGAGGAGTGGAGAGAGAGATTCCCGCCCAGAGCTTCCAGAAGGAACTAACCTTGATGTCAGACTTCTGGCCTCCAGCATGGTTAAGAGATGAAATTGCCATTGTTTTAAGCCACCCAGTTAGTGGTAACTTGGTTCAGTTGTCCCAGGAAACAAATAAAGCAGTATGTTCCAAAAGTTATGCTCTTTGCCCTGCCAACCACCATGCGTGTGCATGTGTGCGTGTGTGCGTGTGTGTGTGTGTGTGTGTGTGTGAGAGAGAGAGAGAGAGAGAGAAAAAAGCACAACACCCAAAAAGGTGTCTGACAATTAATCAAATAGAAGGGGAGTGATTCCCCCAACATGGGTGGAGTTCATAGAGTCTGGAAGACCACCAATTAGGATATTGTACAGGACACTCCTGCCCTGAAGGGTCTACACAATTTCCTCATGTTCACAAACATGAGGACTTCATGAGCCTCCAAAGCAGAGCATCATCGTGCATAAGAACAAGGATTTGGAATGAGAAAAATCCGAATTAGCGTCCTAGCTTCACTATACACTAGCTACTTCAACACATTTCTTAAGCGCTAATAGCCAAAAATAGCACGCCTTCCTTAATGAGTCAGCATTCTTAGATGTGGGATATTGATACCAGCTGATAATTTAAGGAGAAAAGAAATCTATTAGAAGGAAATTGGGTAGCTCACAGGAAGCGCAGCAGTCCACGGCTGCCACTGACGTCTTCAGAAACTAGTTATAGCTGCTGTCATCATTGCAGCCACTCGATATTAACTAAAAATGACTTTTTTTCTTTCTTTCTTTCTTCCTTTCTTCTTCTTCTTCTTCTTCTTCTTTTTTTTTTTGGCAGCTGCTAGGGAGTCTGAGAAAGTAGCTATAATTTACTGAACATTTATTATGTGACAAGCACTTTTCTGTGCTTCTATATACAAATTCACTGAATCTTCACAGGACTTCTGTGAAGTCTCTACATCAACCCCATTTTCACTGGTGAGGAAACCAAGGCACAGTAGAGCCAAGTAACTTGGCTAGTGCTTGCAGAGTTGGAATGGAAACCGAAGCTGTCTGGCTTCAGAGCCCGTTATCTTCAGGAAAATTCCTTTCTGCTCTTCACTTGGAATTTCCAACTTAGTGAAGCTCACTGTCTGCCTCGAAAAGCAACCAATTCTTCAAACGTAAGAAGGCGATTCCAATGTAGAATGGCCAAATTAAAACAAAACAAAACAAAATAAAAACAACAAAAAAAACGAGATAACTGTTCGTCATAACCTACAAATTACCTCACAGAGCTGCCGCATGTATTAAAAGAGAATTATGCATAGATAATGATTAACCCAGGGAAGGTGCCCAGTAAGCACGACATCAATGGAAATTGTTTTCATAACAGTGTCTGCTCTTGCTGCCTCATTCTTGCTTTGGTCATCTGCCTCTTGGCTGTGGCTGCCATTTTTACGGCTTTTACGACAGCTCTCTCATTCACTGTGACCCCAGGTAAGCGACTTCATCTCTCTGAGCTTTAGCGACCCCACCTGTACAATGGAGTTGAGTTTGGAAAAAAGCCAAAAAAAAAAGAAAAGAAAAGAAAAGACCAAGGACCTATATCACTTCTAGGGCTCTTCCAGTTTTGACTTTTTTTTTTTTTCCCAATTCTGATCTTCCAGCCCACAATGCCCAATTTCTTACCATGAATTCCTGTAATTCTTACTGGCTGTAACTCATGGTTTCATTCCAGGTTACACGCCACCTTCTATTGTTCTGTAATTGTTTCCTCTTGTTCCCTCCTCAAAATGTGCTGCACAAATGGCATTTCAGAACATACAGTGTTTTTTGGAAAGTGGATCGATTTTATAAATAAGAGATTAGTTGTAGCAGCCCTTTATATGTACACACACACACACACACACACACACATACACACTGCTCATCTGACATGATGCCCTGGTGGGCAGACTATGTGAGGCAGTACCAAGTTACCTGGCTGTCAGAGAGAAAGAGATCTATCTTTAGTTGCTCAGAAAGAATCCAAAAGCCTTTCCCAAAATGGCAGACTCCTCCGTTTAATCTCATGTGGGACCAGAAGGGTGTTCTGGATGCACGTCCCTGGGGCAACTTCTTAAAGGCTTGTATCAGCAGCTTATTCCCCATATTTATCTCCTGGCTAGTCAACCAGCAAGTTCCTTTGGTTCTTATTCTCAGATGAGCTTCTTAGGATAGAGATACTGTAGGTATCTCGGTCACTCCACATTACCTTATAACTTTTACAATTTCACTTAGAAAGAAAAAAAAAAGTTAAAAAAAATAGGAAGAAGAGACTTTCCTGGGCCTTTGTCTTCAGTCTCAAAGGTCCTTTCTGTTCAGCACAGCTCAACTTTGTGTTTCGGCCATGTCAACTCACATTTACTTTTATTTTATATCAGATAGTAGTAAGCTCTCCAAGGCTCTGAATTCATTTTTCATATTCAGAAAAACATCCATCATTTTTACATATTATTAAATAATTGACAGAGTGAATTCTCATACATAGTAACCACCCTGGATACGTACCATCTTAACCTTCTTACAGATCAGAAAAATGAGGCTCAGAAAGTAAAGTTACCAGCTCAAGGTCACATAAGTGGAACGAGGTCTAGTGAAATGAAGACCCGGGATATTCTGCCCCCCGCCCGCCTTCAGTGTATCCTCTACTACACCACACCTGCATCCTGCTATGGTGGGAAGGTAGGCTTTTTTTCCAGACCACTATCTGATGCATCATCAGGATTTAGGTGACACTACAATTCGTTCTTCTGAAGAACGCACTGGTGCCACTACAGCTTCAAGTCTGCTGTCTCCACTGGGCCCTTGGTGGTGCCCAAGCACCCTCTTAGGACTCTAGTAACTTCTGAGCCTAGTTATCCCAAACCCTCAGTAATAACTCACAGCAATTCTCAAATTAGACTTGCCTATGTTATCTTAGTGAAGAAACAGGACCACTCCCTCAGTCTCTTACCTCCATCTGTACCTACTCCTCTGTTTTCTTTCTGGTCTGCTATCTAAGAATGGTTTCTTCATTCATGTTTTATATCCCATCCCTTTGTACCTCCTAATGGATGCAGCTCCATCCTTTCTGTCATCTTTTTACTTAATTCCCCTTTTGTAAGGGTTCTTCCCACAGAGGACATAAACACCCTCAGGTCTCTCCCATTAAAACAACAACAAAGTGAAACAACACAAATCAAAACTATATCCACTTGCCCAACCTCCCTCCTTCCTTTTACTATCCTCTTGAAAGCATCATCCACATCAGTTGTTTCTAATTTCTTATAATTTATCATTTCTCCCACTCATTGCTCATTCCCCTATACTATGGCTTCCAACCATGCTTCTCTCATGAAATTGATCTTTTCTAGGACCCCAAAGTCCTTCATATCATTAAACAATCCAAATTACCCCATCTTTGTCTTCTAAAGCACTTGACCACACAGACTTCTTCCTAAAACTTTCTCCTCTTCTGGCCTCTGTTAAAAGAACTTTTCTACAGTTTCCATCTAACCTTCTGGCCACTTCCTGGACTCCATTCTCACCTTTGCTCCTCTCAGGATTCAGGCTCCCATTGAGTGATCTCATCCACAGCTATCTATGAATCCAAAATCTGCATTTTCAGTTCAAACTTATTTCCTTGGACCCATATAATCAACTGCTATGTTGGAATTGCGACTTGAACATTCTTCCAACTACAAAATATCTTAAAATGAATTAATTACTTTGCCTTAAGCTAATGTCCTTGCTACTTGCTGCTCTCATTATAGCCACCCATTCAGTGGATGGCACCAACATACAAATAATTGCCCAAAGCAGAGTCCTTGACTCCTCCTTCCTTTTCATTCCCACTTACAAACAGTATATCCTACATCTTAAATATCTATTTAATAGCTATGCCTTCCTATCTTTAGTAACTGTTACTGCTTCATTCTGTATCCCATCTGGATTACAGCAATAGCCTCCTAACTCATCTCCCAGCCTCTAGTCTGGCCACTTTCCAACACATTCTCCTCCCTGCAGACAGAATAATCTGTCCAAAATGTAAATCTGATCCTACCACTTGCCTCTATTAAAATCCTTCAATAGCTCCCCTTAGTTTTCAAGGTAAAGTTCAAGCTCTTTAGCTTAGCACATAAAATTCTTTGTGATCCTGTCCCTGATTAACTCTCTAGCTTCTTCCCTCCTGCCCCCATTCCTCTACCTTCCATGACCTTTACTCCAACAATACTGAAGTACATGCAATTCCCTAAGCCCACCATGCTGGTTACTACTTCCATGCCAGTGGATCATACAATCTCTGCATTGAACCAATGCCCCACTCATCCTAACTCAATCTCTAATTTATCCAGGATGTCCCACTTCATTTCCAAATTTAGCTTAATGGCCAATTTCTCTAGGTCATCCTACCTGATTGTCTAATCTGATTTACACTTATTTCTGTGCTCCTAGAAGAAACCCTAGAACACATTTTTCCCCTGAAAGAGTGGATGGATAGACGGATGGGCGGACGGATGGATGGGAGCCTCAGCTCTTACTTATCTTATATCCCTCCAGTTAACACAGTCTGAGGCACATACTCAATAAGAGTTTGTAAGAGTTGATTTTTACCTGAGAGGTGCTTTTGTACAATTCATCAAAATTATACTGTGCCTTTATACATTTTTTTTCCCTTTGCAGATCCTGAACCTAACAGTGTAGATAGTCCACCATAAGGAGTACCCTAGGAGAGTCTGTATATGGATCTACATTTACACGGCATAGATTTCCTCCCCTTATTCTCTCATAAAAATACAAAATTGCCAGGATAAGAGTCAGAGCCCTTGAAGATGATTTTCCAATTTGGTAAGGAGACAACCAATGTGGAATAGTGAAGGTTTATTGACAGGCTCTCCTCTCACCTTCTCATGCATGCGGAGACTCTTGACTGCATGGATTTGGGGAATCCAGGCAATGTGGGAACAGTAAAGCCCTTCAATAAAAACACAATATGCCAACCAGCTGCAAATCCTACCTGCAATTTCTTCTCTTCCCTCTTCGATCTCAGGGAAATATGTCACTGGATGCTGTCAGATAAGAACAAGCCATTGATCTCTAGCGCATGAGGCAAGGCTAGAATATTGATGTCATAGATTCTTTCTATGTAGATGCTGCTCCTTAGTAAATGAGGTGCCTTGGAAATTCTGGATTCTTGGACTAATAAACACCTGAAGGAGTTAAAATCACTGGAATGCTCTACCTTCCCTCTGTCAGGTAGTGTCCTCACTCAACAGTAACTTGGACCTAGAAATTGGAGTTAAAATAATTAAAGCAGTTATGTTCCCTCATCTTGACTTTCATTCTTTTCCCAAATGTAGCTTTTTTCTCTCAGTGTACAGTTGCGTATGGGAGGGCCATTGGGTGGTAAAATAAAACTAGATAAAGATTTGAAAGGCCTGGATTCTGCCACAAAGTGATCAATTAATTAAATTATTTTCTTCCCCTCTCTCTTGGTGTTAGCGTCTCTCTAAGTAACCTGACGACTTAGACCAGACTGTGAATTCTTAAATTGAGGCCATGGATAGGATTCAGGTCTCTGTTAACTCAAGAAATCAGATGTAAAATTTGATACATATGTATATTTTTTCTAAGAGTAAGGAGTATGGCTTTTGTCAGATTCACAGTGAGGCCATGGTTTCCCAAATATATGAAACTGATGGTTGCACTTGACCTGAGCATTTGTACTGCTTTGGGGAAAAGTAGTTTTTGACAGTGGGGAAATGGCTGGGGTTAAAAGAGAGAAGCTGAACTTGACACTGGGGCAGACCTGGGTTCAAATCCTGACTATTCCCCTTATTTTGTATGTGCCTATGTGTGAGTCACTTTACTTCAGTGTCTCTCTCTCTACAAATTTAACAATAATATCTATCTCACATGCTGTAAAAATTAAGAAAAATGGATCAAAAGGAAAAATTTGGGCTAGCATGCCAGAAATCTTCAAGGAATGTTTGTTCAGTGTGTATCTAGAGAAACAGAACACTGAGGACCACTACTCTAAATCCCACTTCAGCAATCTCACCATCTCAATTGATAACTTTCTCAGATGTCCTCACACACTGACAAAGTAAGTCTTCGTGGCTTTTTTTTTTCCTCCCATAAAGATGAGATATGAAATAGGCCTATGTGATTAACTTGTTTCTACACAAATGGAAATCCACTGGAACCAACGGAACCATTCCAGTCTTCTAAGAAAAGGTCAGTGTCTAGCTAATACAGCCTCAGCTGTGATCTGAATAAAAACAGAAAGACCTTTTCTCTTGAGACCTTATTTTGATACCATGTTTGTCCATAAAACATGGTAATTCCAGGCAATGATTCGGGTCCATACATCTCAGGTTGTAGAGGGTAGAGACAGCAACGGAGAAGAAGCTTGGGCCTGGCAAGAAAGTGGATGCCAAGCGGACTTACAGCATGAAAGACCCGGCAGACCTAAACATGTAGAATCAGGTCATAACATCCATCTCCATGTCCTGGACCCATGTCACCAAAAGTCAGGCTGCTCTACTGTCTACCTTCTTACATGCCCTTCAACCTGTGTCTCTTTCACAGCATCTTTTCTCCTTCATAAAGGGTCCTGATGTTCAGCAAACATGTATTCAGTAAAAGCCAAAAACCCTGCCACAATCTCAGGAACTTACATATATATTTTTAAAAATCTTATCAACCTTCAAGGCATTATTCTCTTCATTTTAAAGAAGAGGAAATTAAGTTCATGAAGACATCAGAGACTGTATGGGTTTGAATCTAGAGGTCCTAATTTGAAAGCTTTTTACTCAACCCTGTTCCCTCAAGACACAGTGATAAATTAAATATGCTTCTTGTTCTCACAGAACCATGGTAGACACAGACATGTAAATAGACTTTAATACCATCACCTGTGCTCTCTAGGTTGGAGGCAAGCATGGGAGGTTGCAGGAGCAAAGAAGTTCAACTACCTAGAATTGGTAAAGAAGTTACCCATGTGATGTGTCAAGTTCGGGGAAGACTTTTTGGAAGAGTTGAATCTTTGAGGATGGAGAGGGATTAGTCCAGAGGAGGCAAAAAGAAGGAGGGAATAAAATGGGAAAGAGGCAAGAACAAGACAATGGGAAACTCAAAAGCATACATCCCTTCAATGTAGATATTCCTGGTAGTATGACTTGCAAAATACTCTGCATTCTCTTAGCAGCCCTGAGAGAGAAGATACTTTCCATCTGCCAGGAATGAACTTATGATCTGAGCTTTGGTGCTCTGGAAAGAGATAAGGGCTTTGGGGACCCCAGAAACTGTTTTTTCTCTCCTCTTTTCTAACCCAGACATCCCAGTCTCAGCAGAAAAGGTTACAATTTCTCTGGGAAGAAATTGTGCTGACCTCGTGTTTTCGCAAAGAGTATGGTATTTCTGCTTGGCTGCACTGCCTGCTGAAACATTGCTAAAATAGCTAGCAAGATGTCCCCAAAACAAGCAGCTGTATATGAGGGGATGCAGGAGTTTACCTATGGTTATCTACCTCAATGAGTGTGAGGGTGGGGGGGAGGCGACAACTTCTGAGAAGTTGTCAATGTTCCAGGGTCTCATGGCGTTTGTCATCTCAGCTTCACCAATGTCCACTTTCTCCTTGAGCTCCAAACAAGAGGAGAGTTCACTGAATAGTTGAAAACATAAACAAATAGGGGCTCAAGGGCCAACAAGATAGTCCAGGAATATGGGGTCCATATTGACATTCTAACACATCAATTAGATTGACCAAGAATCTTCATTCTTCATTCACCCTTTTCTAAAGCAGAAAAATACTTCTCACTACACCGTTGTGAACTCAGTTGTCACCACTGTTTTTTAAGTGTTTGATTGCTGAGGGTTTTCCATAAAGTTAACACATAGATCTGGTCCTTGTCTTCTAGGAGCTGTAGAAATTAAACCTGGCCCTAACATTAGGGATCTGATTTACTCAGCCCTTGAATTAAAAAAGTCAAGTAAGCCAAAATAAGTATTTCCTACTGCATTTTAGTTGCCTTTGAACACTCATGAACAAGATGCTCTTTACCCAAACCATATTGGCTCAGCGTATATACTTAGAGTTTAATTCTAAAAATCTTCTTTTTAGAATTCACAAAATCTTCTTTTAAAAACAAAAATCTTACACAGAGGGAAAAATAAATTATGAATCCTTTAGTATGATTATTACTTAATTTATTGCCCCTCCCGCAACAGCACTGATAGCGCAGCAATAAGGAATACCTCCTGATATGGAAGGGAACATTTTTTAAAAAGTAATTTTGGAGCTTGGGATATGCCTTAAATGAGGACCCAATCATAAGGAGCACAGAAAAATAATACCCAATTGATATGAAACACTTTTTATGGCACAGACACGGAGGTTGGTGAATCTGTACAAAGGATCTCATTTCCTCCTCACAGCCACCCTGCGAAGCAAATGAGGAATGAGGCACTTGGCTGTCAGGAGATGAGATGCTGCAGAAAATGAAACACCTTCCTTCATTCAACAGTAGAGGATCTGCTCTACCTGGAGGTACCCAGGTCCATTTTGAGTTACGAACGGGGAGGCAGAGAAGAGGAAAAGTTACAAAGGGGGGAAAACCAGGCTCAGATGAAAAAAGATGGAAGTTTAAAGCATAAAGTATGCTTTAGCTAAGTGTTCCTCATCCAAACAAAGGACAGTAGGTTTTTTATTTCATTCATTCACTCACTCAGTGATAATTTAGTTGACATCTACACATCGTATAGTCAATACAAGTTGTCTAACTCCTCTATTTTCCCTCTGGAATATCTCACAGTACCTTCAGTAATCCCAGCACCCTTCTAAGTGGTTTCTTAGGGATGAGCCAGCAGTTTGGTAGTATTATTCATGCTGCATTGTTACAAGTGATTGAACCAAGGATGGGTACTTGTTCTAACACAGCCATCTGTCCAGTGGCCTATGATGTAACCCAAAATGAGAATTCCATCCAATCAGAATGTAGAAAGACTAAGCAGAAAATTGAAAAGGACAGAAGAGGAGATCCATGCAGAAAGAAGGCAGTAAGCAAAAGCTATGATATAGCAAGGCCATAAATGAGCAGAAGCCATGAGTAAGAGAGGAGACACGGTCAATCCAGAGAAGGAGAATAAGCCAAAGCAAAGACAGAGGAGCAAAGTCATATATCATGACTGTAATGGCAGAGCAATTGGGTGGGGAGCAGTAGAGGATCAAAAGGCTTCCTAAAATGTAACACTTGGCTCTCAGAACTCCCATTGATCCTAAAGTATGTTCTCATTCCCCTTATCGTTCAGCTGAGTGTTCCTGGGGTTTCCTGTCTTCCCAACTTTCTTAGTGTCATGATTAAAAATCCTATAAATTAGAGTGATCAGACATTATGAAGATCTATTTTTCTTCTGTCCAAATGAGTCAAATAACATAATTTTTTGGACTGTTTTTATGTTTAAATAATCTGTATGCTCAATGTGGGGCTTGAACTCACAACTCTGAGATCAAGAGTTGCACGACCTACCAAGCAAGCCAGCCAGGTGCACCTATCATAATCTGTAATACAGAAGAAACTGGGGCACCTGGACGGCTCAGTCAGTTAAGTGTCCAACTCTTAGTTTCAGCTCAGGTCATGATCCCAGGGACCTGGGATCAAGGCCCTTGTCAGGCTTCCTGCTCAGCAGAAGCTTGCTTCTCCCTCTCCTTCTGCCTCTACCCCTGCTCATGTGTGCTCGCTCCCTCTCTCTCTGTCTCAAATAAATAAATAAAATATTTTTTTTTAATGTAAAAAGAGAGAGAGAGAAAGAACTATTCTATATACACTTATAAATAGGATGTAGGCTTAACTTAAAGTAATTCATCAATCGATTGGAAATATATCCATAGAAAAGCAGGCTCAATTATTTTATAAAACAATTAGGATTATAAAGAAAGGAGAAAAAATTCAAATTTAAGAGTGATAAGTGTTAACTTATTCAAAACCAATAGCTATATCTCTCATGAGGAATAATGAAACTTTTAGCTTATCTTTGGTTTAATTCTAAAAGCAAGAAAGAGGGGCGCCTTGGTGGCTCAGTCAGTAGAGCATCTGCCTTCAGCTCAGGTTAAGATCCCAGGGTCTTAGGACTGAGTTCTGCGTCGGGCTCCCTGATCAGTGGGGAGTTTGCTTCTCCCTCTCCCTCTGCCTGTCACTCTGCCTGCTTCCACTTTCTATATCTCTGTCAAATAAATAAATAATTTAAAAAAAAAAATAAGAAAGATTATACTAAGCCTGAGCCTCATCCGCTAATTTATCCCTCTATTTCCCACCCAGTCCTGTGACATAGGAAGGATTAAAATGCTTTAAAATGAAAAAAGTTTACAGCCATGGCTCAGCTCCAAAGCAACATTCTTTTTGTAATAAGAGTGCATAGGATGCCCTAGTCTGGCTTCTGAGAACTGGTTTAGGAAAAGAGACTCCTTACCCACTACCCTTACCCACTTACCTTTACATATACACACTGGCTGTCCCACCATCCTCCAGCAGCAGTGACTGGGAGACTGCAAAATGTCAGTCTTACGGAGTGCTTAGCTCTCATGACAGGGGAAGATGTGGTGTCCCAGTTACACAAGGCAACTTACTCGGGTGATTCTTTTCCATACCCGCACAGCTACCAGGCCTTCATTAGAATCTCCACACAGGGTCACCTGTGTGGCTCAGTCACTGGAACATTGAACTCCTGATTTTGGCTCAGGTCATGGTCAGCAGGGAGTCTGCTCAAAATTCTCTCTCTCTTTGCCTCTGCCTCTTTTCCCTCCCTTCCTCCCCCCCATTAAATAAATAAATCTTAAAAAAAATTTTAATCATATCAAAAAATGGGCAGAAGATATGAACAGACACTTCTCCAATGAAGACATACAAATGGCTATCATACACATGAAAAAATGTTTATCATCACTAGCCATCAGGGAGATTCAAATTAAAACCACATTGAGATACCACCTTACACCACTTAGAATGGCCAAAATTAGCAAGACAGGAAACAACATGTGGTGGAGGGGATGTGGAGAAAGGGGAACCCTCTTACACTGTTGGTGGGAATGCAAGTTGGTGCAGCCACTTTGGAGAACAGTGTGGAGATTCCTCAAGAAATTAAAAATAGAGCTTCCCTATGACCCTGCAATTGCACCACTGGGTATTTACCCCAAAGATACAGATGTAGTGAAAAGAAGGGCCATCTGTACCCCAATGTTTATAGCAGCAATGGCCACAGTCGCCAAACTGTGGAAAGAACCAAGATGCCCTTCAACGGAAGAATGGATAAGGAAGATGTGGTCCATATACACTATGGAGTATTATGCCTCCATCAGAAAGGATGAATACCCAGCTTTTGTAGCAACATAGACGGGATGGGAAGAGATTATGCTGAGTGAAATAAGTCAAGCAGGGAGAGTCAATTATCATATGGTTTCACTTATTTGTGGAGCATAACAAATAGCATGGAGGACAAGGGGAGTTAGAGAGGAGAAGGGAGTTGAGGGAAATGGGAAGGGGGGTGAACCATGAGAGACTATGTACTCTGAAAAACAATCTGAGGGTTTTGAAGGGGTGGAGGGTGGGAGGTTGGGGGAACCAGGTGGTGGGTATTGGAGAGGGCACAGATTGCATGGAGCACTGGGTGTGGTGCAAAAACAATGAATACTGTTACGCTGAAAATAAATTTTAAAAATTAAAAAAAAAAAAAAAGGATCTCCACACAAAGTCCACCAGCTCAACCCTTTTCTGGATTACTAAATGATCTTAGGACTACATAGAAGAGCCCATGTGCTTAAAATCCAAAATTTAAAACCCTTCCCCTACTTCTATCCTCCTAAGGCTTTTACCTACTTCCTGTCTTTGAAGTCAACAATAGATCTTTATTGGTGATCAGAAAATAACTGAGAGCTCAACAGAAAAAGTTGATCATTCAAAAAGGTGTATACTAACGACTCCATTACTGACTATGTTGAGAAAAATGGGATCAGATATATCTGCCTACCTCAAACAACTGGAAAACCAGGAAAAAAATTTTTTTCAGCCATTGAAAATGACTTAGTCCCAGAAAGCACATGACTGAGAATAAAAAATAAATGAGATAGTCTTCAGGCTACTGTTCAGAGAAGGTGAACACAAGTAAAGCTGATGGTCTTGCTGAGTTAAAGACCTAGCAACTGGATTTGTTGGAGATAGTGTGGCTAGAGTTTGCAAGAAAGAATGTGGTAGAGGAGATAGCCATGAAGAGCAATCCAGAGATCTAAGAAAGGTCCCCTGGAGTCTTTGACTGAGCACCATTTTGAGTATGCATGAGAGAAGTCTTCCTGAAATTGAAAAAAGAACCACCAGAAAGCAGTAGACAGACTAATGTCTGGACATCAAATAAGGATGAGAATAATTTATTCTCCTACCAACCAAGGTGAGAGACTCCAAATACACAAGACATTGGATAAAATCCTCAGAATAAAATTGACTCAGTAGTGGAACTAAATGAGCAGTAGAACAACACTGTCCAAACTCTGCCCTGGAATGTTTGAAAACAAGCCTCACAAAGGACTAACTGATCTGAAGAACTGAAGTGCAAGTCAAAATAAAGTATGACACTCTATAAATAATACAGCAAAATTCAGTACCTCCCAAAATAAAATTCATGATGTCTGCATTTAGTCAAAAACATGCAAGAAATAGGAAAACATGAACCATAACTAGAAAAATCATTAATTAGAACAGACCCAGAAATGACAGTTGATAGAATTAGTCAATAAAGATGTCAAAATAGTTAACATAGATGTGCTTCATTTGTTCAAAAGGCAAAGGACAGTATGAATATGGTGATAGGAGACATAAAAGATATTTGAAATAAACAAACTAACTAAATAACTAACTTCTGGAAATAACAAATGCAGTACCTGGAATGAAAACGACATTGGGTAGAATTACTAGCTGATTAGATGGAGCAAAATTTAAAAAAAAAAAAGTAAATTTACAGAATTGAAAGACAAATTCACAATTACTGTCAGTGATTTCAACATTTCTTTCTTGGTAATTGATAAAATAGCCAGTCATGCACACACAAATATGAGGATATAGAACACTTTAACAACATAAATGAGCATGACCTAACTGATATTTATATCAATTACATTTATAGACTATTCTACCCAATAGCAGTAGAATTCTCCTTTTTAATGTATACATGAAACATGCACCAAATATACTATATACTGAGCCATAAAACATGCCTTAATACATTTAAGAAAATTAAAATCATATGTTCTCTGACAGCAGAAAGAAAATGGAATGAATAACAAACAGAAATTTAGAAAACTCTAAAATATTTTAAATCAAAAGTATAGTTTTGAATAACACATGAGTAAATAAAGATAATCAGAAGGAAGATTAGAATGTGTTTTGAAATGTATAAATGAGAGCAAAACATATCAGAATTTGTCGATAAAGCTTTGTAGAAAAGAAAAAAAGTCTCAAATCAGTTATATAAATTTCTACCTTAAGAAACTAGGCAGGGGCACCTGGGTGGCTCAATGGGTTAAGGCCTCTGCCTTCGGCCCAGGTCATGATCCCAGGGTCCTGGGATCAAGCCCCACATCAGGCTCTCTGCTCAGCGAGAGCCTCCTTCCCTTCCTCTCTCTCTGCCTGCCTCTTTGCCTACTTGTGATCTCTGTCTGTCAAATAAATAGATAGAATCTTTAAAAAAAAAAAAAAAGAAAGAAAAGAAAAGAAACTAGGCAAAGAAGAAACCATTAAACCCAAAGTAGCAGAAGAGCAAAAATAAAAAAGATGAGAACAGAGATAAGTGAATTTGAAAACAGGATATTTATTGGTAGAGAAAAATCAAAGAATTATAAGCTGATTCTTTAAAAAGACCGGTAAGATTGATGCACCTTAAGTCTTGAACTATCCAACATAGTTTCTACAGACCACACAGGACTACTGAGCAATTAAAATGTGGTTAATATAAAATAAAATATGTTATAAGTATAAAGCATGCACAGGATTTTAAAGACTAGAAAAATAAAATAGGAGAAAATTTTTATTGCCTTAGGTAAATAAAGACATGTTAGGACACAAAAACCACAAGCCAAAAAAGAAAAGAGTGATAAAATAGATATTATAGTTTTTAAGATCTGCTCTTCAAATACAATTGCTACAAACAAAGATAAACAAAGTTAAACAACAGATGAGGAGAAATAGTTGCAAAGTATAACTGTATACTAGTTACAAAGTATAACTGATAAAAGACTTGAATCCAAGCTATATAAAGAAACCTAACAATCATTAGAACCCAATAAAAGGCAAACTGCACAACTTAAAAATGGGCAAGAGATTTGAAGTCACTTCACCAAAGATATATGATTGTGTTTGACATGTTAAAAGATACTCAACATCCCTAGGAAACAGAGAAGATAAAAGTTAAAAGATACTCAACACCCCTAGGGAACAGAGAAATGGAAGTTAAAACCATGGTGAAATACCTGGACACACCCCCTGACATGGTGTGTCACATTGTAAAAACCCATCATGGTCACATCAAAAAGACCTAAAAGAGCTCTGGGGAAGATGTGAGGCAACTAAAACTTTCTTCCATTGCGGATGGGAACACAGCGCTGCAGCCACTTTGAGAAACCATTCTGACAGTGTGTTATAAAATTAAGCATACATTACCAACACAGCAACCATTCCAACCCTAGATTCATACAGCAGAAAGGGAAATACAAACACATGTAATGACCTATATTTGAGTGTTTAAAGTAATAGCTCTCCAAAAGAGGAACCTTCTTACACTGTTGGTGGGAATGCAAACTGGTAGAGCCACTCTGGAAAACAGTAAGGAGGGTCCACAAATAGTTAAAAATAGAACTACCCTGTGGTTGACCCAGCAATTGTGCTACTAATTATTTATCCAAAGGATAAAAAAATAGTGATTCAAAGGGGCACCTGCCCCCCAGTGTTCATAACAACAATGTCCACAATAGCCAAACTATGGAAAGAGCCCAGATGTCCATTTACAGATGAATAGATAAAGAAGATGTGAATAGGGGCACCTGGGTGTCTCAGTGGGTTAAGGCCTCTGCCTTCGGCTCAGGTCATGATCACAGGGTCCTGGGATGGAGCCCCGCATCGGGCTCTCTGCTCAGCAGGGAGCCTGCTTCCTCTTCTCTCTCTGCCTGCTTCTCTGCCTACTTGTGATCTCTGTCTGTCAAAATAAATAAATAAAATCTTAAAAAAAAGAAGAAGAAGAAGAAGATGTGGAATATATACACAATGGGATATTACTCAGCCATCAAAAAGAATGAAATCTTGCCATTTTCAACTATGTGGATGGAGCTAGAGGGTATTATGCTAAGCAAAATAAGTCAATCAGAGAAAGACAAATACCATATGATTTCACTCATATGTGGGATTTAAGAAACAAAACAGATGAACGTAGGGGGAAGGAACAAAAAATAAAAAATAAGATAAACACAGAGAGGGAGGAAAACCATAAGAGACTATTAACTATAGGGAGCAATCTGAGGGTTGCTGGAAGTGAGGTGGATGAGGGGATGGGGTAACTGGGTGATGGACATTAACAAGGGCACTTGATGTAATGAGCACTGGGTGTTGTATGCAACTGATGAATCACTAAATTATACCTCTGAAACTAATAATACACAGTATGATAACTAAATTTAATTTAAATAATTTTTTTAAAGTAATAGCTCTCCCACCAAAACTCCCCTGGAAGATGCCTATTGCTAAACAGGTTGGGTTTATTACTCACTGCAAAGTAGAAAACATACCATGGGGAAGCTTAGGGAATCTCAACAAGAGGGTATTCCAATGAGACTATTATAGGATTCAGCTCTGGTTGGGTGATTTGAGAGGCATCAGAAGGAAGTGGGGTTTGACCCTAGATTGAGGGTGTCAAAGTGAAGGTAATTCTGTGATTGGGTATCTAGATAATAAATCTACAGGGAGGACAGATGAACAAATAGGTATAATCAGTAAAGAAGCACTAGTCACCTATTGGTCTAAGAAGGGGAACATTTTGAATTTGGAAATAGCAAATAAGAGTATTTTTGTCTGGGGGCACCTGGGTGGCTCAGCTGGTAAAGAATCTGACTGGCTCAGGTCATGATCTCAGGGTCCTGGGGTCGAGCCCCACATCAGGCTCCCTGTTCAGCGGGGAGTCTGCTTATCCCTCTCCTTCTGCCTCTCGCCCTGCTGGTGCTCACTCTCTCTCTCTTTCTCTCTCAAACAAATAAATAAATCTTTTCTTAAAAAAATAATATTTTTGTCTGTACCTAGGCAAAAATCTGAGGCAGACTTGCTTTGTCTCATGTTCTCATGGTCTCAAAATAACCTTGTTTTAGATGTTTATTTTGTGGGATTGTTAACGTGCTACAGGACAATAGCATGACCTAGCTGTGAGTGCCAGGCCAGCTTTCAAATGTCAGGGGATGCTCTTTTTTGTTTGTTTGTTTCTTTCTCAGTCAAAAACTGGAAACAATCCAAGGTCCATCAACTAATGAATAAGCAAATTGTGGTTTATCTCTCTAACTAAGTATTATTCAACAACGTAGAACATTAACTTCTATTATATGCAATAACATGGGTAAATCTCAGAAGTAAAAGAAACTAGACACCAAAGTCTATTTACTATATGATTCCATTTACATGGAAGTCTAGAAAAGGCAAAACAATGGCAGCAAAGAGCTGATGACTTGACAGATGCTGGGACAGATGCAGGTGTTGACTTCCAAAGAGCAGGAAAGAACTTTGGGGGTATGGTCTATGTGATTATTTTAATGGTGATTTTGACTATAAACACGTGTTAAACTTCATCAAATTGTACTTTTAAAACTAACGATTTTTATTTAATGTAAAATTTACCTCTATAATCCTGATTTAAAAAAAAAAATCTTTACACTCCTTTTGGGGTAAAAATGGTTCTGTTCTTGGACACACACTAGCCTGTCTTCTGTATCTAGAATCAAGTGAAAATATTTCCATTCTCTCCAATTAGTTAACTTTCCCCACAAGTAGATAAAAGATGTCTAAAACGGTGGGGGGGATGATTTCTTAGTGGAGCACCCCCAATTAGCCATTGGTCAAGGGATACCTGATTACTTTCCTTCCCCAGAATTAACCCTGTTGGTGGCCCCAACATCCCGATTTTCAGTCACAGTGGAGATCTGAAGACGTGAAGGTCGGCAAACAAAGCACTGGCAAATCACTTCCTCTTTCTCAACCTCAGTTCTTACCCTATACAAGGGGAATGGGGTGGAAGTAAGGATTTCTCAAGACACTTACAGCTTAGAAATATTTACTATATGAGTGAGGTTTAATTTAGTTCAAAACTCTCCTCTGATCGTCTGTACCGATGTTGCATGTGTGCACGTGCTGTTGGTAATGCCGGCTGGAACAAACACGTCCAGGAGAAGACTGGATGGTACGGAGTTGGCGGACTGTTTCATCTAGCTAAAACAGCAGCACTCTGAATGATTTATGAGGAGTCTTGAGAGTGTGTAATGCTTATTAGTTTAATAAAAATGGTTATTGCTTATAATAATGGAAACTACCTAATAAAAATAAGATGAAAATATCCTTAAAGTAATAATTTGTTGTCAGCTCCGATTCTTCTCACATTATTTCTTCCAAACACTGTTGAGTCTCTAACACCAGTGCTACCCTTTGGCCCCACAAGAGGGGCCTATACTATGGGCCCCATACTTTAGAGGGCTCCTTTTTGTCTTACTCCCCTGACTGCTCCCCACCCCCTGGAGTCAAGAGGAGATGTCTACCCAGAGTGTACGTGTCCCCCACACCCATCTATCTTGACCACACTCAGAGTACACAGACCCCTTTACCAATTCCCAACCCAGTCAGCCTGGAGTTCACTTCTAGAACCTAGTTATGCCTCTTCTCCAGGTCTTCTGTTTACCCACACCTCATGTTGAGAAGAGAAGAGAGGTTTGGTCGTAAAGATTGGACAGATCTTGGATATGCAGACTATGATGTTTCTGTGAAGGCTCACGAAGGCCTTTGCAGGACAAATCAAGCCAGCGATGGAAAGCAAACAAAGGGAAGGTCACACGTCAGGAGCCAGGCCTTCCCACGCTCTTGTACTAGCTACCATGTTCAAGAACAGAATTCTGAAGGGTTGAAGCATTCTAAATGTCAACCAGTGTTCAGGTTATACCTTAGATATTATCATCGCCGTAGACACTTAGAACATATTTAACAGTTTGTTAACTTGATTTAGAATAAACACATAGGCATCGGAGCCTCCATTTGGTACTTTTGCCCTAGAGTCCTGAAAACCTTAGGATCCTGATCCCACAGTGAGGCTGAGAAGTGTTTTTCACTATAAGGCAATACTTCAGACTGTGTTGACACAGAAATGTTGGAAGGTGTACCATCTGGATTCGGTGATGCTTGCCGTAGTCTTGGCTGGGAGAATTTAGACCATCACCCTCAATGCTCTGAATCCCTCCCATCGATCATTCCACTTAATTTAAAACAAAACTAATAAATGGAAAGATTCTCATTATAAACTTTGATTAGTGGTATATTTAATATATATTGACCTTAATTTGCTACCACAGAGATTAGTTTAGGAGAAAGCCAAGTCTAGCATGAAAGGATTAGGGAAGGGGAGATATTTTAAAATGAGTTTAAAAAAAAAAAACTATTAAAAGTAATTTTGAGCTATACCAGTGAAATTGCTAGCCAGGGAAGGGGGTGAATCAAACAGAAAATAAGCAGATAATGAAGTACTTGGGGAGCATATGGGACACATTACCCAGAAATAGAAAAAAATATGTGGGAAAAACAATGGTGAAGTCTATTTAGCTATGTAAGGCCAGGCTGATTAGTTTTCAGGTTTTCCCCTGGAGGTGCAGGCTGGAGTGGGTAAGGAGGGAGTGTTCCTAACACAGGACTCCTCCTGTGGCTTCTTTTGCTAATACTTGCCATGGAACAAATGAATGTTGTTATTCCTTAAAGGGATAAATTCCCTATAAATAGCCCTCTGTTTTTTGCAAAAAGTGACCCATCCATTATCCCCCATGGCAGTCATATCTTCGTCGCTTTTTTGCTGGGGGGAAAAAAAAATCTCAGAAGATGCTCAATCTCCCCAAGAACTTCTGGTGTCATCAGTTTGCCTTCAGAGTCCTGTAAGCTTAGGAAGGGCATACAGAAAAGTATTTCTAGATCAGGGAGAATTTGTGATTAACTGTGGGATTGATAGGTGTCCAGAATACCCAGTAATCTTGACATTTTGCTGTCAAAATAGATGTATCAGAAAGGTATGTAGATTTAAGAGATCTGTCCCTGCGGTGTCTGCTTATCTCACAGGAGGAGTCATTTATACGATCTATGGTTGAGTTCCAAAGTTCTTAAACCACAAGACAAAGACTCACTCAGATTCCAAAAACCAGTATCAGAAGCCCACAGACTGGGGTCAGGTCCCTGGCTGGGGAAGATGGAAGAAAGTAGAAGATCTTTCAGCCTGAAGAGCTGAGAAATCCCATGTTCCATGGAACTCATGAAGCATTTAAAAAACCATGACCTATCTCATTAAAAACAACTTTAATTTGATGGCTACAAGATTCTGTGAAATGATATTTATTCACTCAACTGTGGGTATAATATAGCAGGAAAGCACCGGGCTGGAATCAGGAGACTCAGCCCCATCCAGCAGAGCAAGCCACTTCCCGTTCCTTGTGCCCCACCACCTACTTAGTGCTAATGCTAGGTGACACTGAAATGAGCAGCGGCCACTGAAAAATGAAATAAAGAAGAAAAGCTGTTGATAATGACACATTCCATGCAATATATACTAGAGTAGACTTACCTGAAACTATCTTACAGGACCTCTGATTTCCAAGGTAGTATAAATTTAAAGGATGAGCGATGGAAGCACAGAACGTAGAGAAACCAAGCCATCCATATGAGCATTGTCAAGGGAGAGAGCGCTCAGAAGGCTTCAACGAGGGTTGGGTCCCTGGTAGTTACACTTTTATTATGAACATGGAAGGAGGCACTAGGCAATATTAAACGTGTAAACCACATAGCTGTTTCCTCCTTCTGAGACTAACCTCCACAAGAACATGACTAATTACGGTTGGCATCCTACACAGCTTGTCCAGCAGGAGAGACTATACTTGCCAAAGAATGCAAGCAGGTGTTAACGTCGATGTTCAAGTTCTCACTGTGCCCTCGAAAAATTATTTTATGTCTTAGTCTCTTGGGTAGGTATTCTGACTTTACCACTTAGTCTTGGGGTACCCTAGAGCCAACCACCTTCCTCTAAACCTCACTCTCTTCCTGGATAAAATGGCAAATACAGCCTCTTTATCATCCTAGGGTTGTTGTGAGGGATGGGATTAAAGCAGGTGAAAGCACTTAGCACGGTGCTGGGCACACAGTGCTGTCCCATAAAGATCAGCTGGGACCGCTGCTGTGTTCCTTTCCCTCACTCTTTCTCTTCCGCTTATTTTTTGTCTCTCCACCCATTTTCTCCAACTACTCTCTCACCCACCCAACCAGCCAGCCAATCATTCTGTCACAGAGTGGTCACAGAGTGATCATTTGCCATCTGGCAAAATGGATTTAAAGGCGAGGCCCTGGGCTGGATGCTGAAGCTACAAAGAGTACCCAGGTCACCTCGCCAAGGGCTTATTCTCTTCTTGGCACTGGATTTTGCCATCTCTTACCATAATGAAAGATACACGATGGGCTCACTTGTATTGAACATTCTTATATTACTGTCCCTGCTGAGTATCAGTCTCCCTGTTGAACTCTAGGAAACTGACAAATGTAAACCTGAACCAATAAAGCTGAGTGGTAGTCTCTAGATTTCAGTAAATTTACCAGTCTTATTAGGTCTCTCAGGAGCCAGGTCTTCCTTGGGCACACCTCTCTGCATTTCCTTTTACTCTGATTTCCTTCTATCATTTTCACATTATGTGAAATGGTGATTCAAGATGTTTGCACATAATAACATCTAGATTATTAGACTATTAGGTGCTGGGACCTTTGGGTCAGACGGTCCAAATCCTATGTGCGACATTTACCTGGGCCTTATAATACGCTATACTATTCCCCTTGAGTAAATTTGCCCTTACTACTATTTTTATCCCTTCTCCTCCAGGTAGCTAGAAACCATAAAACAGCATCTATTCACTTAAAGGTATTGTGGTGACTGGGTTAGCACATTTGTCTTCCCATGAAAATATTAACATACTCAGAAGTCATTGAAGAAAATTGCTCCAACTGTCACAACCTTTACTCTTATTCCTAGAATCTCTGAAAGACAGGGTAGGAAGGTTTTTTTGCGACTCTAAATGGATTTGAAAAACCCAGAGAAGGAAATTATCTGTTTCTATGGAGAGCCAGGGTGACATGACAGATAATTAGCAGGATGACCTGCTTCTCTGAAATGGGAAGCTTAGCCATTGCAAGGACTTAAAGCCCCCAGCCCTTCTTATATTCCCTAGTGAATTCCTTCTCTGCAAACAGCCAGCTCTGCCAGCTGACAGTGACTTTCACCTTGAATCCTTCAAAGTCACCTTTCTTTGAAAAATCCCTTTGCTATGAAGCAGAATAGCAATAGCTTTGCCATCTTGGCTATAGTTCGCCGGGTCTGTGGAGGGGGAAGCATGCTGAACCCCAGAAGAACTGACCTGTCCACCAGAATCATGCTTCGAATATGGATGTGCCTCGCATACTTTCTTGATGTGCATCTTCTCATTTTCCTCTTTAAAACACAGAGTCCAAGAGGGTGGAGAATTCCCCAGATGCCTATTTGAGGAGAGAGACAGTTTAGGTCGAAGTAGGAAAAATGCTTCTCCCCCTGGCATGTAGGCTAAATTATTTTTGTGTTGACGTGCAGTGATGCTTTATGTAAGAGGAAAATGGAAAAAGGTGATGTTCAAGGGAATAGTTGAGCAGAGCCAAGTTACTCAGTGTATTTCCTGAGAGTTGAGCTGACTGCTACCGAATTTTAAGGGTGTTATAATTTATAATCCATAAATATTCCCTTGAACATCTTTAAAAGCTTCTTTTTAAAACATGCCTCTCAGTAAATTAGCATAGACGGGGAAGATCCTCCGGTAACTTTCTTTTCCAGGAAGTGGTCATTTCACTTAACTTTCCCATAGTCTTTATTTACATCTTACCCAGTTACTTATCAGGCTCTTCCCCCAAAATGAGGAGGCAGAAAGCTTCAAGCTTCACCAGAACTTCACAGGAGAGCCCCGGGGACCCTGGAAGAGGAGAGCCCAGAGAGCAGCAAGGACGGAGAAGCAGAGGAGCAATGGAAGTAGCTCCCCTCGGGTCGCCTCCGAAGATTGAATTCAAGCTGCTTCTTTCCAATGGTCATAATGCCGTTTTCTTCTTGTTCAGTCTCCTTCGAGTAGTGACAAACAGGAGATTGCCAGTGTGTCATTTCCTCTCGGTAGGCTTTAGAACATCTCACCTCCACCAAGAGAGCATGGGGTCAATGTAGTTGGGGTGATGAAAAGTGACATGCAACAAATCAGGCAAAGAATTGGTGCTATCCACACATTCGTTCTACAAGCGAGCTGTGAGCACGGAGGGCTTAGTCTCTGGCAGGCACAGAGCTGAGCGCTATCAATAGGGCCGCCCATCACTTTCTTCTGTTCTTCTTCCGTCTTTTTTTTTTTTTCCTTCCTACTCTCTTATCTCAGTAACAGTTGTGTGCCAAACATGGACTAAACACGTAATGTATGATCTCATTGGAAAGTCCCCAAACCCTATAAATGCTATGATTTTTGCCATCCTCATCACCATGGAGAGATTTATTGGCTCGCACAATTTGATGGAAGAGTTCCGATCTGAATCCAAGTGGTCCATTGCAAAGTTCACACACTCACACCACTCTCCTCCATCTTTTGCACCCATTTTCCTCAACTCTGTTTAGTGGGATGAGTCATGGGCACACCAGAGCACTTCAATTATTCTAGAAGATGTAGGTAGGTTTAAAAAGTATCAGGTTGGGTTCTGATAAACTGGAGGGAAATTAGCTGAACTGCAGCATGAAAAATAGGTTAGCTATCCAAAAGGACTTCTTGAAGGCAAGGCTTATCTCAAATTGCCATTCCATTATCTTTTGGGATCAAAATAAGTTATGAGGAACAGAACATGTAGACCTTTGTTTTCAGAGTTGTTTGGGCAGTATTCCTAAAGCAGAAAATAGATTACTCGTGTAAAAGCTTTCCAGACACATTAAATTATCGGCGAATGAATTCCTGGTATTAGACGTTTCCGGCTCTCTCCTTCCGCAGCATGTGCAGGGAAGTACTCCCTTGGCCCATTAGTTCAGCACTCTTTCCCATTTATCTCTTTGCTTTTTGTTGACTGAGAATTCTTAAAAAACAGAATGACTTCCCCTAAGTGCACGCTTGCAGATCAATTGGCAGGGACTGCCTCGCTAGCTGAACAGGGAGGACTGGCAAGTCAAGGAATGGTAGGATGAAGTCTCTAGGTGTGCTGGGAACCTGGGGACAGGTGCAGCTGCCCGCTGTGCTGAGCTGTGCTGAGCGCATGGTGCCTCCTTCAGAATGCGCAGGGGGCGGAAAGCGATGGGGCAGACACTTGGCTGAGGCAGGGCCGGAGGTGGGGGGCTGGTGCAGGGTGAAGAGAATGGCTTCGGGAATCAGACCCGCTCAGGTTGCACAGATTCTGAGTCACAGATTAGCTGAGTGATCTTGGATAAATTATTTAAGCTTTCCTTTCTGACTCTTAGTGTCCATGTCTTAAAGGAGCATATACTTATATCTACAAAGGAAAATGTGCAATTGAAAGTGCTTATTTTTACTGTTGTTTTTTTTTTTTTAAGAGAAATTTCCTTGCCTGATCTTTTTAAAAAGATTTTATGTATTTATTTGTCAGAGAGAGGGAGCACAAGCTGGGGATGTGGCAGGCGGAGGGAGAAGCAGGCTTTCCTGTTGAGCAAGGAGCCTAGTAGGGGGCTCCAACCCAGGACCCAGAGATCATGATGGAAGTCGAAGGCAGACCCTTAACCGACTGAGCCACCCCAGTGTTCCTTCCTTGCCTGATATTTAACCACAGTCTAAACTCACTTTACTTTACCTATTCCTAAACTACTCTCTCTGTTATAGCCAAACTATTCGAAGTCTTTTCTATCTTTTGGTTTCATCTAGAATGTACCTCTAATTCCACAAAATCCCCTCCTGAAGATTTTTATTGATTCTTCCATCATTTAATTCCTATATCATGGAAAAAATTTGCTCCCAAATATTCAAATCTATCTCTTCTTTTAGACTTCAAAAGCACACAAGATGCTTTGTAATCTGACCCCTACCTACCCACTTCCCCAATCTCACCTCTTGCTATATACCTCCTAACTTAGGCTTCAGCAATACCAACTTACTTATAGTTCCAGAAGTCACCATATTATTTTATGTGTCTGTTTTTTGGAAATGACACATTTGTCTAAAATGCTTATCCCCCCACTGGACTCCTGTTCATCCTTCAAAATCCTATGGAGATGTCACTTCCTCTATGTGAAGTATTCTCTTGTCCTCTCTGTTTGGCCCACCAGAATTCCTCACCCATATTTCTACAGGAATTTAACAACTTGTACATTTGTTATTATTGCTTTTATCATATGATATCATAAATCCCTGCTTTTCATATGTTCAGATATGAACTCCTTAAGGGTAGGAATTATGTGGTGTATATTTTACATGTCAAGCTCTAGCACAGTGCCTGGCATGTAGAGCTGGAAAGTGCTTAAAAATATTTGAAGGATTAAATACCACATATAGTCTAATGCATATTTTGCATTTGATAATATGTTCTGTTGATGACATGTTCTGTTGTTATGTCTATCTGTCTAGACTTCTTGGCAGACTGTAAGTACTTTGGAGACAGAAGACACTTGGTACACTCTGTGTCTCTCCCAAGGCTGAGTGTTTACTAGATAATCATTTATGGGTGGGACAATGCAGGAGAGAAGAGGGTGGGATAGATTTGCAACAGGAAGTGAGTGGCTCCCTAGAGTTCACAGGCGCGAGCCTGGCAATGACCCTTCCAAACACACAAGAAAAGCACATGGGACTGACCACACACTTACCCTCCGAAGAGAGCCTGTAAGTCTAATTTGTAGGGTGGAACTCCTACTCATGGGTGGAACATGAATAGAGAGAAAGTCCAAGTTCTGAAGTTGAGTTCAGTTGTTATAAACTCTCTGCAGCTCCCTCCTAAAGGCCCCTGGACAGCACTTTCTGGAAAGGTATTTGGCTGCCAGTTATCACACATATTTTGCAAGTGCTAATAGTTCTGCGGCTGAAAAAGAAGACAGAAGAAGGAAAAAAGAAAAACAAAGAAAAGGGAGAAAGAGAGAGACAGGAGCTGGTTTGAAGGGATTTTATCTAATTTCATTTTAATTAGATCCTTTTTCTAACTGAGTTTCTAATTTTTCAATTAGCAATTAGCAGCTGCAACTCATTCTGAGCATCACGAGGTGCCAAAGACACTAATTACACCACAGGAGTAGGAGGCTGGAAATGAGAAATAAAATTATCCATGAATGTTATTAGAAGAAAGGAATGATTACTCTCCGTAATAATATACTGATGTGAGCCTAATTAGATTGAAAGATTCAGAGGGAAAAAATGAGATTTAAAAATGGATTACATTTAGATGCCTCGAGGTCATAACTTTGCTATAAATATTGCTTTAGAACATCTCACTTGAAAACAGGTTTGCAAGCCTGATAATGCTCATGTCAGATTGTTCAGCAATGACCCACATCTCTCGGATACAATAACCCAAAACATCAATGACTTCTGAAATGCCAGTACTCTTCCTGTAAAATGTGTGTTTGAGAATGCAAAAACAAACACTCGCACTCATGCACATACGTAAACAAAGTCATAAAAATCATACCCAGGCACAGGGAGATACCAAAAGCAAAGATGCCATTTTTGGCATTCCGAATCGGGGGTGGAATTTCCAGTTGGGGAATGGAAAGTTGTCCGACCAGAGTTTCCAATCTGTCAGTCCAATTCATTTCCTTTCTCCTATGACAGTGTCCAGCCTGTGTTCCAGGGAAAGGAGTGCTGCAAGCTCATGGCTTCTCCACATCAACAAGCTGCTAGTGTGAAAAAACATTCCAGTAAAGTAGAATGTAGCTTTCCATGAACAAAGCAGCCCTACAGACCATCCATATTCTCAGAGAAAAGCTGATGTTCTGATTAAAGATACAGGGAATCCAAAAATGACACTGATCCTAATTAGTGATTCCTAATTAGCTGCGGAGTAATCTCCCAGACTCTCTGAGGACACAGAGTGGCCAACCGTGGCTTTAGTGGACTCTGAGAGAGCCCCTGCCCCTTCCCCTATTCAAGGGCCACTCCAGGAATGACCAGTCTGAGCAAACATTCTCACTACCTCTATAGCCCTTGGCTGGCTCCTCAGAGGACATAAGAATGCCTCCCCTCCCCATCGCTGCCCTCGAAAGAAAGGTAATCCGGTTTTGGAAGGGAAGCTGAAAATTCAATGAGGAAGTTAAGTTTGTACCACCTCACCTTCCAGTCAACTTCCTGAAACTCCTGCCTCTGTTTCCTTGACTCTTCTCATCCTCTTCCTAGAGTTTCTCAACTCCATTGTCTTTTCCTGTTTCCTAATGATTTCAAAATGCCTTGACCCCTCCTGAGGTCTAGCCTGGCAACGTTTTACCATGTAAATGGCACTTTTCACTGTAGGTCTAATCAGTACTCCAAAATCAACACTGGCAGGATGGATCACATGTATTATGCTCTCCATCTCTGTCCCAAGGTGCTCCTCAACTGCATTCTAGATTTCTGTCAATGGCATAGCCATCCTCCCAGGAACTCACATTGGAATCCTTGAAATAAGCTGATTCCCCCTTTCCCTTTCCCCAACTCTTCCTTGGCATTTCCATCAGCCCTGTGTATCCTGCCTCAGTAATTCTCCTGTGATGCCCCTTTTCTTAGAGCCAATGCCTCTGCATTAGCCTCCCTCATTTCTTACCACAATGTCCTAACCACTTCCCCCTGAGAAATCCTTCTACCCTACACTCTCTGTTTCATCTTTCTGCAAAGCTGGCTAGAATATGGAATTCTCCACTAGAACTTGCCAGCAGTTGCTCCTGCTTTGGGAAAAAAACCTCAAACTCCTAAGCCTTCATGTTCTTGCTCCAGCCCACGTTTTGGTTGTAATATTTTCCTCTTCTGTTTCAATATTCTGTGCTACAGGAGACTAATTATGGGTTCAATGCCTTGCTTTTTCTGTATCCTTTAATTGATATCCCCATATCTGTTTCTAGAAAGTCAAATCCTACTTATTCTGCAAGATCCAGCTCAAATAGCGATAATATTCCTAATCCTCCTTTGCATGTATATAGGGTTTTTAATTTTCAAAGCAAGTCCACATCCATATGGCTTATTTAAGCCCCACAACAGCTCCCAGGGAGGCAGGATGGATAGGCATTATTAATCCTCTTCTACAGAGGAGGAAACTGAGACACAGGGCAGAATAAGTGAATTGTGTGGTAATCAATGGTAGACCAGATGCAGACCCGCTGATTTTCAGCGGATGCTTTTTCCTTTGAGCACTGGCAAGGCTCAGAGTGTGCTTGCTTTTGCTTTCCAATCACTCGGATGGAGTCTTGCACTAAAACAGCTGCCATCCTGATGGAACCTGGAAAAATTGATGAGCTCCCATGCCTTGGCCTGCCTATCTGTCTTTATATATCTCACCACATTTGCCACTAATTATATTTCTCTTTATAATCTGAGCTCTCCAGTTAAGTAATGTAATTGATCACTCCTGAAAAATATCACTAATTCCAAAATGGCCCAGAAGTATTTTGTCATGCTGTTTTCTTTTTCATTTCTCCACCCCTGGTGTTAGAATTATTAAAATGTCACATGCATCAGAGGGGGGAAAAAAAAAACACCAATACTAAGAGCCTGGAAAGGTAGTGTCTGTATGTGTCAAAGAAAGAGTTAGGGGGGAAATTTGGCATTTTATTTTCTTTTTAAGACAGAATCGGAAAAATTTAATTCAAAATACAAAGTAACAAAGGGACAGAACTTGTTAATGTGAAGCTTCCAAGGGATATCGCATTTGCAACAGAGAAGGTGGGGTGCGGGCCTTACTCTGAAAACTCATTGCTCCGTCATTTCTAACAGGTGTGAGGACTCTGTCAGTGAACAGAAAGGCAAGATGGAGGTGGGATTGTGCTGGACTGGGAGGTGAGGAGGGTTCATTGTGGAATTTCCCCTGTCCTAATATATAACTTAAGCTACTCTTCTCTTGTTTCCTTCAGGAACGTAAAACCAAAGAAGAATGACCCCCTCAAGGTGGCATGGAGCAGATGGTGTGGGCATGGCTGACATGGCCCCCAGGGGGTTGGTTAGAAGGGAGAGCAATGCTGGAGGTTTTAGTTCTGTGTTGTCCCCCACTCAGGCAGAAAGTTGTGTAAGTGAAGAGAGAGCTAACAGCAGCCATCCTCAGAACTTCTTTGGTCCAGGATTTCCTCTTCTTGCCTTAGAGCCTGAGTTTTAGCATCAAAAACCCTCTTGTGGATCTTCATGTCCTGTTCTTACTGAGACAACATTTCTTGATCTCTACGGGTTATTTGGTCTAAGTGAGGACTAGGGAATCATACCCAAATCAGCAATAAAAACAGAATATGACAGAAGCTTTATAAGTGTCGAGTGTTGAGTACCTACTATGTCTCAGACACTATGCTGGAGACCTACCTGGTCTCACTTAATCCTGAGAACACAGAGTGGCATCGATACTGTTAATCCCATCATGCCTGAGGACCCTGAGGTTCAGAGTGACTAAGGATCTTGCTCAAATTACCAGAGCTCATAACAGATAGAGCCAAGTTCCAATGGGAACCCATGCCTTGCCGTTGGACTATCCTGTCCCCACGTGTCTGCAGGATGTCACCTTGGCCATTCTCTGGAGTGATGGAAAAGAGCCTGGCTCTAGAGCCATCCAGAACCTTGGCTCAAATCCTGGCTCTACCGCTTATATACCAACGAATACTAATTTCTCTTTTAAATAACTATTTATAGAACTAAATTAGATGAAATCATGTCAAGCGCATTCCCTGGTAAAGATGAAGGAACCCCTTTCATGAGCGTTCTTTTACCTTAGAGACAAGGCAGAAGTGTATAAAGGAAAGAACATAAAATCTTACGTTGAAAAAGGAAATGACATTTGAATTCCATTTATGCCTCTCAGGAGCTGTGTGACTTTACACTAGTCCCAACCTCTCTGAACTTTAACTTCCTCTGTAAAAGCAGGATTCTGTTGTTATGTATGCTTCAAGATTGTCCGAGGAGCCACCTCAAATGTGACACTAGATATGGAAATACTGTAAAATATGAAGCATTATACAGATATTTTAAATAATGTATAAATCTCATTTAAACATAGATATAAGCATGTATGTGTAAATATATATATAAATTTTGTACATATATATATATCTGTGTGTGTGTGTACATAAATGAATTGTGTGTGTGTTTGTGTTACATAATATCCTTTCAAGAGCCTGACTTCTCTCCTCCACACACCAGGCCTCAGCCTTGTCTTTACCCAGTAGGAAAGTAGGAAAATGCCTTGGAAAACCTCAGGTCAGCTCAAGAGAGGATCGTCAGTTAATGCAAGGAAATGACTAAATGACACCTTGTGTTGCTCTTGTGTCTGAGTGTGGGGGGTGGGGGGGAGAAGACATCTTTAATCTTTGGAGTCGTACAGTAATAGACAGCGGGGAGAAGCTCTCTGATGTTCCAGGATGAAAAGTTCAGTCAGAATACAAGCAGGGATGATTTTCTAATCCAGAACGGGAAGGAGCAAGTGGCCGACCCCACAGGATAGGAACAGCAAGACTAAGGCTATCCTCCTACTATTGATTTCCATTTCTGTTTGCTGTTCTGAAATTTGGAGAGTTGAAACCCTCCAGAAAGACCGTTTCAGCTTCTTGCCCAGAGAGAGTGTCCCAGGGGTGGGGAAGATGGGCAGCGGCCTCTCCTCGGTAACTCAGTGACTCTCAAACCCTACTCTTCCTCCTCCTCTCCCTCCTTCCCTCCTTTACCTCCCCTCCTCCTTCTTCCCCCTCCCCTTACTCTCCCCCTCTTCCTCCTCACTCCGCCCTCCCCCACCTCTTTCCGTCTGTTCTTTTCTCTCCTCTTCCCTCCCCTCCTCCTCCTCCCTCCCTTCCTCTTTCTCCCTCCTGTTCCCCCTTCCTCCTTTTCTTCCTCCTCCTGCTGCCAGTTGCCTAGGGAGAGGGATCTTGGCTCTCCCCGCTTCATCACCAGGGGTGGACAGGAAAAACTGAAAGATGGGGGAGGCGGGAGAAGGCCTGAGGCTTTTCCTTGTCTCATCAGTCTTCCTGGGTCCTGGGCTGAGGCAGACGGCCGCTTGCTGGACTTGTGACAATGATCCAGGACTGGAGCTCCGGTGGCAGCTGTCCATGGCAAGCCAGACTTCTGAACATCTCGTCAGAGCCTTCCTTGTCTCACAGCCCCCACCCCGAAGCTAACACCCCTTTGTCTCCAGCTGGTTCTTGGCCCCCCAGTGTTCTCATTTGTGATTTTATTCTCCCCCAAATGGGGGGAGTAACTCGGAGCTGGGCTCTTGTCCAACTGGTCCAGCACCATCTTTCTCCTCCCTGGGCAGTTTGCTTCTCTTCGATAGGATTCTCACTGGGTCGGCCTTCCCTCTCTCCATCTGGTGTTGCATGTCCCGCTGCGTGGGGCCCGCAGGCCTGGAGCTGGCCAGGCAGGGCAGCCAGCAAGCAGTGAAACCTCTCCAGCAGTGAACTGGGAATCCAGACTGCTAGGTCTCTCTGTCAGTCTGTGTCAGAGGGAGAAAACACCTAGAGAGATTTAAAAACATTCAAGAGAAGAAAAAGCAAATGCACAGCATGAGAGAGCTCTGTCCAGCCAGCACTTTTGCTAACAATAAATCTGCTTTAAAAATGTATAAGGAAACAAAAAACACTAGACAAATCACTTTGGTGGAAACCCATTTCTCCCACACTCAGCCCTCTCCCTGCATCCGTTCTTCCCTCTCCCAGAGCTGCCAGCCAGGGAAGGCCAGAGTGCACACTCAACTCACCCCAAGTCCCAGCCCAGGGTTGCTGCAGGGCCCTGATGGCTCCCAGGTAGGGGGCCAGCTGGCGGCACCCATGGCTGCAGGAACCCACTGGGTTTCTGGTTTTGTGCCTACCGTTGCGAGCATGCTTCCACCAAAAAGATCACAGACCTATCCATCTCCCTGTTGGGGCCCGCAGGGGTGGCTAAGGCCAACCAGCTGCAGGTGTCTCATTTTCCCTGTTTCCGAGGATGGCCGTGGGTCCCTGAAGGTGAGCTCTGGGAAATGACTGCTTCCCAATCAGGAACAGAGCCTGCTATGTACTTTCTGTGGCTGGACGTGCAAAAGTCAAGCGAATCTGTTTTAAACATTTCCCTACAATACCTTTCAGGGGTTCCTCACTTAGCTGTGCAATTGTAAGCAATTTTGCTTACAAAATACAGGAGCTGTGAAACAGGTTCTTGCTGCACACCTCTAAATGCAGAGCCCTGGTACTAATTTCCCAGGACCGGATGGACTCTTATGTGTCTGCTGTGCCCATTTCCCTTTGGGGTCACTTGGGTAATACATTGGACCCACATGGTACTTGCACCACTTCAAAAAAACCAAGCGAGCTTCCACAGCGGGTCAGAATCCAAGCCTCTCCACCACCACTCCCATCCCACAGGGAACAGGATGGCCACCTTCTCTAGGAGGTTCCAGCTGATTGCTTTGGGAGTTTGCTTGTCATTGACCACACTCTGCCCCCGCCTGATCCCAAGGGCACAAAGACGTAGAAACCTGGAGGGGAATGTGTGACCCCAAAGAGAGTAATTATGTCGTCGCAATAGATAAACAATCACTGGGACAATTAGTGCTCCCCCCTTTGGAATGTGCATCTCACTTTAGGACAGCCTTGCTCTCTGACTTTGTCAATACATTGATATGTTATAAATTAGTGGTTTTACTGCAGGTGAGATACAAGATAGCTTGAAGCTAACTGATGTGACTAGAATACACCATCCCTCACCACCCAAGGAAATGATTTGCATGTATTCTGATGCAAAACGATGCTAGAATCCCAAACCTCTCCAGGGTCCCCAGCAGCAGTAGGGAGCCTTGACCCAGTAATGGGTGGAGCAGTGTTCCTGTAGGTGATGCTGAGCTAGGAAAGGAAGGAGATAAGGCAAGCCACTATCTGGGAAATTGAGATGATGGGTGGAGAGGAGGGCATCCAAATAGGAAAGCAAAGAAGGAGTAAGAGACAGAAGGGTATATGACATGGTGTAGAGGTGGGCCATTCACTGCATGAAGTGGTCTCTCTGTGTGGCACAGTTTTGTCCATTTAATTAATTCAGTACAAATAGATTACAGGGAAGGCTCTCTAGAAATCCCCAGATATTTACTCAAAGAGGAATAGAACAGATGATTTCTCATCTCAAATTGCATATAGTTCTGTAGGGGGTCAATTATAGATAATGGAGACAAATACTATGAGTTGGACGTTGCTAAGTTTAATTTAGAGGTGTACATTGTTTCAACGTACAAGATTTCAAGGTTTCAATGTACAAGGTTTCAAGACAGATTTTGGGCCAGGAGTGGGAAATTGCACGGAGGAGCTGGAACCTGAGCATCACCTAAGCTACGCGAATGCCCTCTTTCCTGGCACTAAGGAATTTCTCGTTTATAGGGATTCGTGGTAAGAAGATAACCATCCTAACCCCAGACACATCCACAACCGTGCAGCTCATTCATTGACATGAGGTCTTCAACATTTCTTTCTGGCTGCCTCCCCCACTGTCCTAAGCATTTCGAACATCTCCATTCCCTGTAAGATCCCCAGTTTATGATCAGGGCTGCAATGAGATGTTCTGGGAACCTGTCAGAAGGCAGATGAGTAGGGCCTCACCTGAACTCACTGCATCAGGACCATAGTGAGTAAACCTGAATTACTGTATTTATAACAGGATCCTAGAATGAATCCAACAAATAGTCATCTCTACAAATCAAGGGCCAATGTTAATGCAGGAAGCATCTCTCTTCGACCCCTGCCATTACACTGAGAACACTAAAATTTCCTGATTAAAATGTAGAAATGCGGTGACATCTCCCTTCCCAAAGCCAACACATCATGATGACAGGCCGTGTTTCACTTAGTATTTTTCATTTTTCTGAGGCTTCAGCCCTTCTTGGAGAACAACTTTGGAGCAGGAGTTAGAACTCAGGATTTCTTTGTCCAGATTGGCTGCAAAGCTACCTTGGTTGGACCTCGGTTCATCAGGTCACCCAATTAGTCTGTACTGGCCGCATAAGTCCAGGGCTGACAGGTCTCAGGTGAAAGGTTCTTAAGAGGAAGTGCAAAAACCTTCCTTCCCTCTGCAAGGAATTCTCCATGCCCAGGATGTTATTTCTACCCAAGCAACACAAATTAACTAGCTACCACTAATGACCTCCAGACCAGCACAAACTCATTTCCCCTTGAAATTAACCTTCTATTCTGAATCTAAACAATGTCTAATTAGCCCCAAGCACTGGTGAGCTTACTGGAAGAGAAGACTGTAGGAAATTAAAGCAAGGGTCTAGCACTACTGGTGGGGGGGGGGGGGGGGGGGGGCGCAGAGAAAAGGAAAGGAAAGGAAAAGAAGAAATAGCAAAAAAAAAAAAAAAACCATCCCCCAATTATCCTCCTTCTAACCTCCACCCCTGGTTCCTTATCTCGCATCTTCATCTGTCTTCCTTTCTATAAACCTTGTAAAGGAGTCTGCTTTTCAGACAAATATTTTTGCCATCTCATTTGACACTGAGAAAGCAGGAAAAATATTGCCCATCACGATAAATATCAGTATAATATTCCAATTTTCCAGCATTTGACAGCAATCAAGGGAAGAGTAATGTGTTCCCCCTGTGACTAAATCATTTAGAGACCAAGGTATTCTGTCTCATTCTCATTAGGAAAAAAAATATTCCAATAATCTCATTATCCCAGTGTGAATAACAGTAAAAAAGCACCAAGACTAATGACTTCTTCCTCGCTTGCCTCTGCAGATACCAGCCAGGCTGTGCATTTAGGGGACATGCCATGGTAATGGGGTCTTCTTTAGCAGTGATCTGGCAGCATCTGCGGCTGTGGAAATCTGGTCTCACAAGCCCTACTTGGTCTGCAGCCAGGCTTCCACACATCCCCGGACTCCAAAGACTCTTTTTATGTACTTTAAAAAAAAAAAAAAAAAAAAAAAAAGAACTCCAATGAAAAAAGAATGTGTCATGGCATGTTAAACTTTATGGAAATTCTTCTGGAGAATAACATAATTTCACGGTGCATTACTCTGAAATGACCTAGTACTTGAACAATTAATTTTTAAGGGGTAGCATTGACTTCCCCTTGCTGTATTTAACCCGTATCTGAAAGTGTCAACAATGCCAAGGGTTGGACAATGAGTTGGGAGAAGAGCCCAAGCCTGAAAATTATTCCCCATCTACCGTGTCCGCTTTCTATCAGACATAATGCTCCCCTCTTTGGTTCAAAATGAGAAGGAGAAAAGAGCAGTTGCTCTAATTAGGACCACTTCATACACAGCACAACCTGCCAAGAAAACAGCGCAGTCTAGGAGATATAACCTCTACTTCTTACCTTAGCCACAAATCTAATGTGTAACCTTGAACAAACCTCTTCTTCTCTGTGGGCCTCGGTGGGGAAAGGGGAGATCTTGCTTCGTACACCCCTTAAAGGAATTCTATACTCTGACTTTCTTGGACTAAAAGCTCAGAAATTCTCCTATTTGTTGTTGTTGTTGTCATCCTTTCTGTCCCTTATTTTTTGTTCTATCTACTTTCTTTCCCTGCCTCCCTTCCTACACCCACTTCCCCTCCACAAACACACAGATAAGCAGAGAATTGGTATGCAAGAGCATCTTCTGAAGACTCACATGAGAATATTTAAATTCATAGAAAAAACCAAGGTATGGTAGACTTGGAAAGAATCTTATAAAACCTCCATATGAGTTCCCTCACTCTGGGAAATAAAAAGATTCAGAGAGGAGAGACTTCTTTCCCCCCCAAGGTCACATAGTTGCTTATTGGTGAAATCACTAGTTCTTAGTCCAACACTCTGCCCTCCTGACCAAGTGAGGTTGTTTATTCTGCTCTACCAAGCCCAGACTTCACGAAGGAAACACTGGACTTATATATACAAGCATCAGAACAAAAGGATTTTAGGGTTGAAAAAACCTTCAGGTGTCATCGAGGTTGACCCACTAGACGGGTGACCAGACATCTAGGTTTGCCTGGGACTGAGACATGGAGTTTAAAACCAGGAGAGTCCCAGGCATACTGGGATCAGCTGTTCATCCTAAATAACCCCCAAATGATGCTTACTTTTATTCTCCAACCCTCAGCATCCTGGCATCTTTAGCACAAGAGCACTGATGACATTGTCATTTAGCCAATTGAATGCGGGAACTCAACGGATAACTATGCACCTGTATTCTGCCCTTTGGGGTCTCACTGATCGAGAGGATGGATCTGTAGGCAGCTGCCCATGGCCATCCTCATACACATCCTCTCTCCAGGAATTTGAGAAGATATTAAGATTAAGCTAGATGTACACAGCAAAGCATTCTAAACTTTTTTTTCTCTCTCTCTCTGCCAGGCTTTGTTTGATGAAAACAATCTTGCCTTTCTTTTTGGCTACTCATAGGAAACATTATTAAGTGACTATAGAACAAGGTTTTTCACTTTGCTTTGCTTTTTACTTATCTGAAATTCTAATGTCCCTGGTCCCATTCCGAGGCAGTATTCCTTTCTGGGGCTGGCCTCAAGGTGATCAGATAGCACAAGGAGATGGATTTCTGAGGCGTTAGAACAACAGAATCCGTGGCTTTTATAAAATCTTTCTGGCACCCAGATGACTTTTCTGACTATTTATATCTGATAGGGCAACAAATCCTCCCCACCCCCTTGAGAATGATTTTCTCTGGTGCTCTGATCAGATGGGTGAGTGCTGCAAACTCATCACTTACTATTCCCTTGGAAATTGTCTTGACCAGCTGTTAGTTCTGTTCAAGGCATTGGCGATTACCTTCTTCCCATAGGACAATGGCCATTTGGGTGACTTTCCAGAACATAAACACAAATAGCAGAGTCCACCAAAAAAAAAAAAAAAAAAAAAAAAAAGCAAGAAAACAAAATTTTCAGTTGACTTTTCTCTACCCCTAATCTTCAACTTTTCCCTGCATGCTTCTCACTGTTACAGGGAGATATCTCTCAACTGCCCTTCAGCTGTCCCCACTCTCTGATTAAGTATTTTTTTTCTCCTAAATGTCATGTGCTCCCCCTCACCACCACCACCCCAAAAAAATGTTCAATTAAAAAGAAAAAAAAAGATTCTCTCAGTTTGTGTTTCTGCAGTTTGTTCAAAAGAAAGCAATTTACTTATCTGATTAAATAAATTCATGCTAAGGTAAGAATAGGAGGTGTAACCTTCATAAAGGTTTTGTCTTAAAATAGAAGCTCATGAACCATAAAATAAGTTTCCTCAGGCACCTGGGTGGCTCAGTGGGCTAAAGCCTCTGCCTTTAGCTCAGGTCATGATCCCAGGGTCCGGGGATCAAGCCCCGCATCGGGCTCTCTCCTCAGCGGGGAGCCTGCTTCTCCCTCTCTCTCTGCCTGCCTCTCTGCCTACTTGTGATCTCTGTCTGTCAAATAAATAAATAAAATCTTTTAAAAAAATAATAATACGTTTCCTCGTGGATGTCCATAAGGTACGGGGAGACTAGCGTCCTTTCCTGGGCCTTGCCTACTCTGGCTAACTGCTCCCCTTTCTTTCTTATCCCACTGAAAGCTTCTTATTTACATACTGAGGTCGAATGGAAGCAAGCAACCTATTTGGCTGAGTCTTTCAAAACAAAAATCATTGTTATATACAACCTATTTATTTGTAGAATTATCTTCAGTTTGTATCTGTTCAACATTTCTTCATAATTAAATTTTAGGTTACGTGTTTTTTGCAGGAACTCCACAGCAGTGATGCTGTGTGCTTCCAGATGAAACATCTCAGAAGCATACAATGTCTACGTGTCCTATTACTGGTGATATTAACTTATATCTCTTGATTAAAATGGAGTCTGCAAGAAAAAGTCTCTACTGTAAATTACTAAGTATTGTGTACTTACTAGTTAATAATTAACTCATGGGAAAATGCTTTGACAGTACCTAAATATCTTGTTCCTACTCAAACTTTTACCCACGAATTTTAATATCTACTGATGATTCTTGCTTAAATAATTTCATATTATGATAGCACTGAAATGTTGATTTTCCTAATGCCTATAGTACTTCCACATTTATTAGTTGTCATCCTACCATAAGGTAGAGCTTCCCCTTCTCTTCCATTAATTCATTCATTTATATTAATATGGAAACACAGATTCTTATTTTATCCAATAGATCATAACCTGTTGCTATCACTGTTTATTTTGATGTTCATTTTGCCAGATTTGGCTAGCAGGAGTTCACACAAGCATGGTCTTATATGCTTCTGTTACATCTTCCAACATTCTCTAAGCAATTTCTTACTTTTTGATGCATGAAAAGTGACATACTTACCTTGAACTTTTCTTGACCCAGTCCAAGAAACAATGATTTTTTCAGGAAGTTCTGGTTCTTTTAGTGGATATTAGTATTTAGAAAGCAAAATCTAGGTGTGTTTATTGTTCCTGGAATATCACTGATTCTAGGTCCTCTCAATGGGCAAATCTAGAAAATGTATTTATGTATATATCCACAAACACCTGTATTTATTTCTATTTCCATATCTCTATGTTTATCAATAGATGATAGATAGATAGATAGATAGATAGATAGATGTAAAACCATGAGCTCACACCAATACCTCCAACCCTAAACCAACACCAGAGGGTTTATTATGGCCTTCCCTCTTTCTATGTTTGTAACTGTAATAGTCAGAATCTCATTTTCATTATTCTCAAATTATTTGCTTATTTGCTCAATCTCCCTGCCTTTAATCAATATCAGGTTCTCTCCCTGACCCCAGCCACATCCACACAAACTGCCTTGCCTTGATCCTTCTAGACCATACCCTATGAAACAAAATTCTTATCCCTGGTCCCACAGGATCCACCAGACAACTGGTCAATTCTTCATACTCAGCCTACATTGCTAAAATTTTTATGTTGACAGCCAATGGTCCATTAGAGAAGTTTAAAGAAAATATAAAGATCATTTATATTTACTCACAGTTTTACCCTTCGTGTTGCTCTGCATACTTTCCTGAAAAACCAGACTTCTCTCTGGTATAAGAATATCCTCTCTCATTTTTGCAGTTCAGGTCTTCTGAAAAGGAATTATCTCTGCTCTTTTCTGCCTGAATAAAACCACAGATAATCTTACGGTATATGGAATTTGAGGTTGGCAAATTTTTTTTGTCTTGTTTTTTCTTTCAGTACTTTAAAAAGGTACTCATTGTCTTTCTGATAAGAAGTCAACCATTAGTCTTATTATTGTTCCACATCTCATGTGTCTTTTTTTATCTAGTTGCTTTTAAGACTTAATTTTTATATTTAGCATTTATCAATTTGATTATGATTTATTTAAGTGTTATTTTCTTTGTGTTTATCCTTCTTGGGGTTTGCTGAGCTTTTAGAAACTGTGAATTGATGTCTTTCATCAACTTTGAAAGCTTCCAAGCCATTTTCTATTCAAATATTTCTTCCACCCTATTCTCTCTCCCTCCTCTCCTTCTGAGATTCTGATTACATATGTTCTTGAGCTTTCGGGATTGTTTCACAGGTTTCAGACACTCTGCTTGGTTTTTTCCTATTGTCTTTTTCTCTCTGATTTTTAGTTTGGGTAAGTTCATTAACCAATATACCAATCCTTGGACACCTTCTCCCACTGTCCCTAGATTGCTAATGGAGCCATTGAATCAATTCTTTATCTCCAATATAAACTCCTCATGTCTGATACTTCTATGTAGGTCTTTTTTATACTTTTCATTTTTCTGTCAAATATTGAATATATTTATAATGATTCATTTTAAGCCCTTATCTGGGCTATTGTGAGTCTCCTTTTGACTCTTCCTTGAGGTCTTAACCTCACATTTACTTGCCTCTTCTCTTGTTTTATAATTTTTATTGCTAACAGGACATCCTGTATAAAAGAGCAATAGATACTAAAGTAAATAATATTAATCCCCAGAAAAAGCCTTCCCTCTTCCTGTGCCATAGTGCCAGTTTGTGGACACAGCGATGCACTGACCTAGATCTGGATCTTTTCATAACTTTAGTTACCAACTCACCTTACCGATTGTTTGAGATATTGTGAAAGTAGGATCAGGTCTTTTGGAATCTATATACCGGCAATGATGTGGAGATCTCTCCAGGTACTTCCTTTTCAAATTGTGGGATATTCCATTCCTTTATTGCCTAGATGTCAGATTTGTGGGTCTCTGGAGATTTTTCTTTGCTGTCCAGTTCAGATGTTGGCTCTCTGTGCCTTGGAAGAGCTATGTGTTCTACAGGCCCATCTCTGGCCTTTATTGAGCCACTAACCTGTACTTGGTAAAGGCCCAGTGAAACTTAAAGACTTTTCTGCCACTCCCTCTACTTATGCCCTGCTGGTCCCTGCCTTACCCTTAGAAAAGACCCCTCATACCCAAGGGTAAATCTCTCTCAGTTCTTCTGCCCTGCCACCCCCCCAGACTTTGGCTCACTGCCCTGGTGTGTTATGGGGGTGTAGAGACAGTCCATGGGAAAGAGTTGGTGGGTATATGAAGAATCATCTTATAACTGGAACTCTTCAAAATTCTGGCCTGTCATGCGGGTTCATATGCAGTCGTGAAATGTTCATTAAGAGTCCGGCTTCTCATTACCCTTTCTATGGGGGTTTACGTCTTTTGCCATTACATCTCCAGCATTTAAAGCATCTGTAAGACCCTTTATTCTTAGAAAGATCTCATTGCTTTCTGGATTTAGTTCATTTAGGATTCTTTAAACCCTCAGATCTCAGATGGATTTATTTAAAAAGTACAATTTTACAGTTTATCCAGATTGTCTTCATCGTTTGGATGAAAACAACTATCTTGTGCATCAGCCCTATTTTTGATAGCTTCCCCCTCCAATTCCCAGTTTCTACCACTCTAATCTTATTGACTTCTCTGGCTTTTTATTCTCTTTCTTTGTCTGAATCCTCTGTGAATCAAGCCTTGAAAACACACACACACACACACACACACACACACACACACACACACACAACTTGTAGGATCTATTCAAACTGCAAACTTATCTTGGTATTTTGCTATTTATTTATGCTTTTTCATTGGGAGATGTCTTTCCCAGGTCCCTGGATTTATTTAAAAAAAAAAAAAAGATAGTCACTCTTGGAAAGCAAAACAAAAGAATGATTTAACTCATAGAGTCTCAATTTGAAACTTAGGCATTTCAAGTAAGTTAATTGGCATTTCAATCTTCATTCAAAGGTACAACCAACCCTTTCCCCAGCCACACACATCCCAAATAACACAGGACTGGAAGCAGATTGACTATTTTCAAGAAAAAAGGTGAGGTTCACTTTCTCTTTCTTTGTCACCTCCTCCTAATTGCTCTTTTTAAACTTCCTGCAGTTTAATTGGGGATCGAATGAAAGAAGAAGGGAAGAGGAATGAGAAGGCTCTGCCCTGACTAGTACTGTCTTAAGGAGGTTCTGTTGTCTCCAGACTTGATAGGAATGTAAATCTGACTCCCTCTCATTAGCAAATTAGTGGGTGTTTGCAGGCTGCCCCCACCAAAATCTCCGACGAGAACTCTCTGACATAAGGTCTCCTGGTCAAGATAACTTTTTAAATGACATCATATGAACATCTTATCATGAGGTCCAGAGGATCATGTACCTTGGACACACCATTAGAAGAAAATGCAAGCATTTCTCACTGTGCTGCTACCACAGGCCATTGCAGCCGGCCCCTCCCTCGTGTTATGATTCCTAAGTCATGTGCTGGTTGTCAAGAGATTGACCCCTTGGACTCCAAATACAAGATTTGCATACCAAGTTCTCCAAAAGCTTGTCTTTGAGGCTCTTCCCAACAGACCTGAATGAGAAACAATAGGAATCCCAGAATAGACTTTCCTCTAAGAAGTCCTCATTATAAAATTCTTCTGTCAGTCTCTACAGATTCTTTCATATTCTCCTTGTTGACATGAGAGTGAACAAAGTGTTCTCAGACACCTACTTTTAAATTTCTGTCTGGTGATCTAATGCTTGAACGTGTAGTTTCCAAACCTATTTTTATTTGTCTCAGTGAAAATGTCTAGTGTAACCTCTTGTTTCATCTTCCTTTCCTCACCTATTGGATCTCTATATTTCTCAGGTTTCTGTCCTTGACCCAATCATTCCTCCACTCAATACTCCAGTCTTCTCTGAGTAGTTTCCCACTATCATGGTAACAGTTATGGATGTGCAAATTACTTCCAAATCCTTATGTCCAGTTCTATTCCCTCACCTGAGTCCCTGCGTCCTAATTCCAACTACTTACTGTACACTAACACTATGGAGGCTCAATGGGAACTTGCCATTTAATAAGACCCATAGCAAACTTACCATCTCTTTGTTCTAACTTGCACATGGATGCCTTTATTTCTGCTCACCAGTCTCCTTGGAATGACCTTGCTTTCCCCACATATTCCATTTCTTTCTATACATTAATAAAGCTACTAAGCTTCTAGCATATATGTCCACTTCTCATTTCCCACATCAAGAAAAATTGATGGCTTCTCTTCTGGATGCCTGATTTTCCTCCCCTCTTTTAATGGCATTGCCTTCTATATATTTACACATGTACCTCTCTCTGTTTTCATACCTTGGAATTCCTCAAAGGCAAGGACCATATCACACTCATCTCTATATTCCCTATTGTCCAGGGCAGGCCTGGTACAAAATGGGCTTTCACCAAATGTTTGTTTTTGTTTTTGTTTTTAATGTATTTACTTATGAGAGAAAGAGAGAGAGAGAGCGTGTGCACGAGGACAAGCAGGGGGAGCGACAGGCAGAGAGAGAAGCAGGCTTCCTGGTGAGCAAGGAGCCCGATGCGGGACTTGATCCTACCACGCTGAGATCATGACCTGAGCCAAAGGTGCATGCTCAACCGACTGAGCCACCCAGGTGTCCCCAAATGTTTGTTTTATGTTAATTTTGTCATCCATACTTTATATTATTTGATTCTTACAACATATCAGAACAAAACAGTATCCCCAAATTCCAGACAAGAAAATTATGGTTCAAACATGTTAAGTCACTAGAAGCAGGTTCTCACAGATAGGCAAGAGGAAGAGTCAGCACTTTTAAACTACACATTTTACTCACAGCCAAGTATTCTTCTTTTCTAGGGTGTTTGTTTTCATTCCAACCTTATAGTGTCTGGCCTTTCAAGCAGCCCTAAGATTTTTCAATACTTAAGCTTCTACAATACATTTTTAAATAAAAGATTGATGAGGACTCTATATTCTTCAGCTCCCTCCCAATTCCTTCCAAAGGATAGGCCTAAAATACAGCAATCAATTCATTTGACTAATTGATATATCATAGGCTTTCTATTTTGTTTCCTCACGATATCCATATAAGCTGTTGATAACACTAGTAGGATGCTGCCTCTATGCTTCTCTGCCTCTTTTGTTTACACAAGCAAGCCATCTACAACTTGGCCTGCAGTTAAAAGGGCTTTACAAAGCCATGTGTCTCCCCAAGAGCCTGTGGTGGGAGATGCTCCAGGCTGTTTTCTCCCAGCCCTGGCCTATGATTCATGGGTAGTATTATAAAAAGAGACGGAGCTTTGTCTTACTGAATTTTTTTATTCTGACAAAGATTTTCTTCAGCTTTGCCAGCTAATATCGTTGGCACATGTCTTAGCAGAACCTGAGGCAATGCTTGCATATAGGTAATGTAGTCTGGAAAGTGAGGCAGAGAACATAAAACAAGGGAGGGATAAGAGCCAGTATGAAGGTATGTCATCAAGCTGGTCACTACTGTGGGAATCCTCTTCATTAGGACCCTGTAAGTAGCTGGTATAGAATACACTTCAGAAACATCCACCTCAGAGAAAGAAGTGGGGAGATTTATCGCAAGCTCCCATTTCCAGCCAGTCAAAGATTGTTCCACGGAATATTAACTTTCACTCACTTCTGAGGTATGTGAAATTACTTACTGCACCAACCCCCCCATGGTGTCACATGTTCCCGAGGTAGAAGGGAAGCAAGGAGATATTTGGTGGCACCTGTGTGGAGCTGGCTGCCCTAGCAACCAATGGCCGGGGTAAAGAGAGGGCTGTAGGAATGTGAGATGGAGCACACGAAGTGTCCTGTATAAGACATGTCTAGACTGGACATCCCAGCTCCAATGACAGACTGTACCAGAGTTTCCTTTAGAAGAAAGTGGAAAGCAGGGAAGGAGTCAGGATGCAAGTCAGAGAGTGTGAGAGCTTCTCAGAAGCCATACCATAAGGCCAGTGCCATTGACAGTCAGAGTCAAAGGGCTCTAAGAGCTGTCACAGAACTGCCAACAAAGTAGACAGATGGCCAGAGAGCTGTGCCTTGGATTCAGCAGGTCACTTCCTCCAGGATTCTCTAAGTTCTGCTTTGTCTTCTGCTGCTGGCCTATGTGCCCAATAGGCCAGAGTCTAGACAGACATCCACATGCTCCTCAAAGAAGTCGAGTGCTCCAGGGATCAGTCCCACCCGGTCACCCACTAGCTCTCCTCAGCAAAGTCAGCCCAGGTAAATTTAAGAAGGCAATATTGTCCTCTATGATCTCTGCCTCCAGCTGACATTCTAGTTTAAATTCTTATCTCCCATTCGCACAGGAGACCAGTGCCTCCCACTCCTCTCTGTCATTCCTGCCCATCACTGTGGTGTCCTCCAGTGGTCCCTTGGGTTTATCACAAGCAACACTCCAGGACTTGGCCTGTCTCTCTCCCCAACCCCATTCATAACCTTCCTTGTGTGTTGTTTGAGCAAACGATATAACAAACAATGCCCCTACCCCCAGCCCCCTCAAAATGTTCATGCCTTACATCTTGGAACCTGTGAATACAACCTATTACATGGCAAAGGGGACTTGGTAGATGTAATTGTTACAAACCTTAAAACAGGGAAACTATCCTGGATTATTCATGCAGGCCCAGTCTAAGCTAAAGAAATTTCTCCAGCTGAAGTGAGTCAGAGAAATAGCAAAGGGAAGCAAGAAAGATGAGACAGGCGTGGCAGTCAGGAGATTAAAATATGCAAAGGACTTGACCCACCATTGCGGGCTTTGATGATGAAGGGGGCCACAAGCCAAGGAAGACAAACAGCCTCTAAAAGCTAAATCCAACAACCAGCAAAGAAATGAGAACTTCAGTCCTACAACCACTAGGAATTGGATTCTGCCAACAACCCAAGTGGGCCTGGAAGCAGATTCTTCCTTCCCCAGAGCCTCCAATAAGGAATTCAGCCCTGCAGACATCTTGATTTTAGACCCTGCAAGAGCCATTCTGACTCCTGAGCTAAAGACACTGTAAGATAATTAATTTATGTTATACAAATCAGCTAATTTGTGGTAAATCATTACATTGGCAATAGATAACTAGCACCGAGCCTTAAGTGCTTCAAAAGTAACTGCCTTGTTTGTCCTTGGTAAGCTGATTGATTTTAAGGTGGTTTACATTGCCTATCTTACCCTTCTCGGGAGAAGTTGCATTTTCAAACTTGGAAGCAGCATAAAAAAAATAGAAGATTCTGAGATATGGATGGCCATCCCAAAGCAGGTCTGCTCTCCACTATCAAACTTAAAATCTTGAGATTAACATTGTCAACACAAAGATAAAGAGCAAAAATCTTTTAAGGATTCCCCAGCCTGTAAAATTAACATTGCCTCAATGGACAATCTACCCTCCAACCCCTTGCTTGGGATCCTGAGAAATATGTCAGAGGGATGTTCCAGGCATCTACACACCCTGCACCCTGACATCCTCCTGTCCCAAGGTCTAGACTGGACAGGACTGTACTTCTACTTCTTGACCTCCCAGTTCTCCCTTGTTCCTGCTTTCCGTCTTCTCTTCTCTCCATAATTCTCTTAGACCTTGAGAGGCACTTCCCTAATAGATGACAGGGACTGTTCAAAACTCCTTTCTGTCAGAAAAGTGGAAAAAGGAAGCTAGGGAGCAATGAGAAATTCTAAAACAATCTACTTTTCCCATTAAAAGATTCCCAATACAGAAAAGGAGGCAAAGGAAGGGAATTACTCTGTGCTGTCCTCTTTGGATCATTTTGCTCATGACCCCACTAAATCTCCTCTCTGAGATTATGAAGGAGAGAGAAGAGAGGGGAAGAAACAATGGATGTGGCCAAGACCAGCAAAGCAAAAATAAGAATAATGGCAGCTGGGCTCCAATTATGTATCCCTTAATGGGTCTAGTAAAAAAAATCCTCCACAAATAATTATAATATCTGCTTAAGTTGACTATTTCTCTGTTATTATGGAATCTCATTTTGATTGGTGAAAATGCCCCTCTGTCAGAAGCCTTTTATAATAGTCTTCCCTAGTAAACCCCCGTTCCACTGGCACTCCCTTCACAGTGCTTTAGGTAGCTGTAGTCGCTTCTCTATCTGACATTTCACTTTCCACCCGTATCTTCAAATTGAGTAGTCTTTATCATTTTGCATGGTTTTAGCTTATGTGTCTTGTCCAAGTTTTCTTCATATGACAGCCTGATCCTAAGTCTGGATGCCATTTGCATCTGGGTTTCATTTACCACTTCTGATCCATATTCTAGTCTATATCCTACTCTGATACATCACATTTCTACATCAGTTCAAACTCATATCAACTCTCTCTTCTGATTTCAACATAAACTACCCCATACTGTCCCCTTGGTCCTTCAGGCAGAATGTGAAAATTTGATACCATTTTCTCTTGCTGGAGAGATTTGCTTTATAAAAGGTAAAATACAGAGGAAGCAACAAACAGATGCTAAAATTAGGGGCCAAAAGATTATGGAGAAACGGGAAAAGTACCTCCCTCCAAATATGTATTAATTATAAAGGAAAGATAGCAGCTTTCAGGAGAGAAACCGAGCAGATGCCTCCTTACTCAAGTGTTCAAGATCAGCATCACCAGTTGTGAGATGCCAGCACCACATAGCCCTGATACAGTGTACTGAAAAGGCCATATCCCATCCATAGCATTTTTTTACCAAAAATGTATAATCTCAATCAGTCATGAGAAAACATCAGACAAATCCAAACTGAAAAACATTGTGCAAAATACCTGACCAGAAGTCTTCAAATATATCCTGGTCAAGAAAGACAAGGGAAAACAGGAACTGTCAAAAACCAGAGGAGACTAAAGAGACAGGAACAAAACATTCTGGATTGGGTCCTGGGACAGAAGGAAGAAATCCGTGCAGAAACTGGTGAAATCAGGATAAAATATGTAGCTTAGCTAATACTATTGTACCAACACTAACTTCATACTTTTGATCACTGGAATATGATCACATGACATATTAACAATAGGGGAATTTGGGCTAAAGGTGGAAGGAAATTCTCTGTAGTATTGTCAGTTCTATAGGTCTAAACCTAACTCTGTTATGAGTTACCCGTATGATCTGAAAAAATTAAACTCTTTGACTCCTGCTTTATTCATCCTTGAAAAGAAAACTTTTAGATAAAATGATCCCCAAGGGTTCAAATTGAAACAAAGAGAGAAGGAACATAAGCAAACAAAAACAAGAAAATGATTGATGTCTGGAATCTGTAAGACAAATCTTTCACATGTAATATTTGTCTTCCAAACAATCATGCATGACGTGAGTAAAATTTCAGCAAGATAATGAGTAAAATGGCTAGCACACATAGTAAACATTCAAAAAATGTCATCGTTTGTGACTCAGCAAAGAGATATAGTGTGGAAAGCAGAAAAGCTTTATCTTGGATCCAGACCTTCTCGACTCCTAATGTGGTTCAAAGAGGAGTAATAAATTAGGAGATGTCTGAAAAATTAAAAAAAGAATTAACATCTCACAAGAGACAATTCAGGTCTGAGAAAGAGGTAGAGAACTGGAACGTCAAAAATGACCCAAGAACAGAAAGATAAAAAGAGAAACGAAAAGAAAAGAATAGAAAAATCCTTAGTGGAGTAAAATCTGAGGATAGAAGAATGATTTAGGTATGTGAAGGAGTCGTTTGAAATCCTATGCCTACAGGACCATCTGTCTAGCTGGACTAGCTATCTGAGGCCAGGGTCACAAGACCTACCCTCTGCCAGGATCAGAACCAGCCAAATGGATCAGACTGCAGGGGCTGTATGCATGCCCCTTCCCTGTATATCTCTGAATAAACCAGTAGAGACAAAGCAGGCTCCAATTTTGCTGCAAAAAATTCTGAGACCAAATGGTTTTGAAAATGGGCTTTTTGGATTGGTAGAAAAGATATATTGACACATCTTTGAGCAAAAGTTCAAAAGAATAATCAAGGACAACTTGAAAACATATAGGAGACATCTGCTTCTAGTAATGACACTAGGTTATTTGGACTAATTTCCAGGGGAAAACAAATAAAATGCTGGATATATTTTTCTTTAGTAATTTCTTTGAAGTATCAAAGGGTTGGGACAGTGACATCATCAAGATGGCAGAGTAGATGACCCCAGCTTCCGTGTCCCAACAGAATTGAAATTTAGATAGCTATCCTTGATTAAAAATAGCCCAGGGAGAACTCAGGAGTCCAGTTAGGAAGCTTCAGCAATACAGCGAAACAAAATAGCTGAAAATATGGCACAAAAAGGGTCAAAAGAATATTTTGCCTATATCAGTCCATCCCCCAGGCCATTACTGCTCAGCACTAAGAGGGAACTCCTCAGGTCAAAAGAGTTTCCCTCACCAGTAAAGGGAAACTGGGGTGAGCAGCCACCTACCCCAACTTTTCAGGGCACTTCACAAAGGACCTGCTTCCATTCCACCCCACCCAGAGATGGAGAAAGGCTGACATATCTAGAGACATCTAGGAAGAAGACAGAAGGGCAGGGGCTATGTATCAGTCAAGCAGTGGGAGACAATACAGTTCCCAGTTGCCTGCTCTGTAAGAATCTGTTGGCCTTCACTGTTGAGGACGTTAACAATTCTTATCGAGACTGCAGGTACCCCCAGGTTTCACTGAGGACAGATCATGGACCCCAGCTGTGCGGAGGACCCCAACAGCTTTTGCCCATGAAACCAATGGCCAGCACAGTCGTCCTGGTATCCCCACAGACTTCACTAATGAGGTTTTCTCCCCACATGTTGTCACATTCCCTAAAACTTGCTTCCCAAATCTCTCCTCTCCAAGGAGATCAGGATTCCCACAAGAGCAGTCAGCCCAGGCATCTGTGGCCATAAGCATGCAAGGCACCAGCCTAGACACTGGCCCCTGATCCCACTACCATTTGCATGCTCCTGGCTAGCCCCAGCAGCCCCAGGAGGGCACACAGCCAGCCAAGGCCCCCATAGTTGCTCCTGGGCCCAGACAGATCCAACCCTGGCTCTTTTCACTTGCCAGCACCCCTAGGCTCACTTGCACCCAGCCCACAGCTGTGCACCTGCACTGCCATCCTGACTCCCCATCACCAGGTTCCATCACCAGTTTGCCTTTGGTGAGAAACTAAAACAACATGAGTTCATGCTGACAGCCAGGACCCCCACAGCTTCTAGTAAGCCCACAGCTGGCCTGGCTCCCTACTGCCGCGTTTGGCCCTCAACACCATGTGTCTCTACAGCTAGGCGTTGCTATTTCACAGGCATCTGCAGCTGGGCCCCTGTGATGGAATATGTGCACACCACCCACTCTGCCCATCACTGCTAGTCTGCATTGGTCCCCAGCCGCTGGATCTGGACATGCTGCTGAGGACCCCAAAAACCCACACAGCCACTCAAGAATCCTTGCAACTCTTGCCAAGAAGCACACAGTTATTGGTGTTGTGAACCCCAGTGGCCTAAACTGATGAGAATTCACTACCCTCCCACCTGGAGTCACCTTATGCCCCTGCCCTTAAGACCCTGCACCCCTAACTTGGGGTGACAGCATGCTCCAGTGTGTCCCTGCCCATCCATAGTTGTAGGTCCTTCCTCACTAAAATAAGTCCATAAATTCTAGAAGAGGTGACTGCTTCTTCAAATGCAGAGATACCTTTGCAAGGCTACAGGGAATAAGAAAAATTGGGGCAATATAACACCACTGAAGGAAAACAGTAAACTTCTAGCAACTGACCCTAAAGAAATGGAGACATACAAATGGCATGAATTCAAAATAGCTGTTCTAAATAAAAGTATCGAAGAGCTGAAAGGAGTTATTACTGGGCTTAAAATAGAGAAAAAGTTGAGAACTCAGAGGAGTAAGTTGGGATTCCAGGCTGCTTTTCCCCTGGGGCATTTGACAATCGAGAGGAAATCACTATAAAACTGAGCTAAAGTTTTGATGGCTTTTCTAGGTAAAAAGGGCAAACTGAAAACCAAGGTGGGCAGTACTATAAAACAATGTCCTTTTGGCACGTACTTATGGGCAAGCATGTGTGCGTGCACATATGCATGTGCAAACATACATACACACATACAACCAGTATGTTAAAGTCCTACCCTTTTAGGAGAGAGGTTCCTTAGAAACAAATCTCCCACATCCTGACAAGAGGTGGGGGGAGGGGAGGATAAAATGATGACCTGGGGGAGAAAAACAAACCCAGCTTTTAACTAGCTGTAAACCAAGTTTTGACAATCTGGTAGCAATTGTTCAAATTGTCGTGGTCAGAGTGGTCAAAAAATGTCAAGTCTGTATGCCCCAATAATGGGTCCGTGATTAAAGGAGCAAGACTGATACAAAGCGAAGGTCAAGCAAAGCTTTATTTCATGCCAAGCATCAAGAATCTAACCGAACGTTAGGGGCCGCACCTCTTACAAGAGAGGGCGACCCTTCTGTTTCACAGACTAGCTTTTAAGGGCAAAGGTCATGCAGTCGGGCCTGGCCACGCACAGGTGGCCAATGAGATTGTAACACACACAGGAAACTCCACAGTGATGCTAAGTGACCAATTGAGTTACAATTTACCCTAGTAGACATTTGAACCAGCCTATTACACCTTGATTTGGATTGGAGCCCAAAAGGCTCCCAAAGGGCGGGGCCCATACTCCTTGGTAACCAGGGAGACAGTATGCATCCCCCCCACTGATTGAATTCTCCACCTGGCCTGACCCAGCCTTGTATCTGGGCTTTGTTACCTGGAGCTGGTTTCCGGGACTTGTTTTTAAGTGAATCCCCTGTGGGAAGGAGAGCAGGGATAGTTTAAGGGTTAAACAACAAGGTTTTTGTTTAACCTCAATGAAAGCCTCTTGCTAAAATATAAAAATATAAAATAGGTCCTTACAGTCTGGTTCTATTATCTTCAGATACCTAGAAACAGAAATGCAAGTTAACTCTGGAGGAAGATATCTTCATCCAGGGTCTATGAGAACCTAAACAAATAATTTTTAAGGGCCATGGTTGGCACAGCTGTGCTAGTCATAAGCTTTTTTATGAATGATGTAAGGAAAAAGGTAGTAGGAGAACCAACAGACAATAAAAAATAGAAACAGATCCTTAAAAACTTCAGATAGAAAAATCATTGGAATTTATTTGAAAACCACTCTACTTACTACTTAAAGAAAAAGAAATGGAGGAGTTCAGAACAAGTATCCCTAAAATGTGTTATTTTTTGAATGTGGACTGTTTTGAGCTAAATGCAATCAAAACCCATCAGACTCAAGAAAAACTGATGCCTCTCCCTTAAACTACCTAAAATAATTTAGATAGGCCACATGGCTCAGAAAGAGAGCTATTACCAAGAGATGATTTTTTTTTTATCTGAATGACCTATCTGTATGGTAGGACAAAGGTCTAATTACCAAACATCTGCTTTTCTTATCATCCTGTGAATCACTCTTTCCCCACTGAAGTCCCAGGCCTCTAATCCTTTCCTTAACTCAAGATGGCATATAAGCCTCAATTTCCCAGCTTGTCCTTGCATCTCATTGTGTTTGAGAGGCCCCTATATATAATTAAATTCATTTTTCTCTTCTTAAAATCTCTTACATTAATATAATTATTAGACCAACCAAAGAACCTAGAAGGGTAAAAGAAAAAATTTTTCATCCTCACAACAAAAGATAAAGTATCTGCCTTTTAAAATGACAGCATTAATAAATATCTAGGAATAAATTTAGCTAATGAGGTGAAAGACTTATATTCTGAGAACTGTAAAACATTGCGGAAAAAAAAAGCAACTGAAGATATAAGTAAATGGAAAGATATACCATGCTTATGGATTGGAAAAATTGATATTGTTAAAAGGTCCAAACTATATAAATTAATCTACAGATTCAGTGCAATCCTCATCAAAATACCAATGGCATTTTTCATAGAACTAAAAGAATCCTAAAATTTGTATGGAACCACAAAAGACCCTGAATAACCAAAACAGTAGCCAAAATAACCCTGAATAACCAAAATAACCCAGTACCCTGAATAACCAAAACAAAGAAAGGAGAACAAAGCTGGTGGTATCATGCTCACTGATTTCAAACTATACTATAAAGCTATAATAATTAAAACAGTATGGTACTGGCATAAAAATGGACATATAAATCAATGGTATAGGTATAGAGAACCCAGAATAAATCCACTCACAATTGGTCAACGAGTCTATGACAAAAAAGGCATGAATATACATTAGGAAAAGACAAAGTCTTCAATAAATGGTGCTGGGAAAACCAGACAGCTACATGCAAAAGAATAAAACTGGACCACTATCTTACTCCATATAATAAAAGTAAATTCAAAATGAATTAAACACTTAGATGTAAAACTGGAAACCATAAAACTCCTCCTAAAAGCAAGCATCGGCAATAACCACCTTGACATTAGTCTTAGCAATATTTTTTCTGGACTAATTTCCTCAGGAAGGGCAACAAAAGCTAAAATAAACAAATGGCATTATATCAGACTAAACAGGTTTTACGTAGTGAAGGAAACCATCAATAAAATAAAAAGGCAACCTATTGAATCAGAGAATATATTTGCAAATCATTTATCCAATAAAGAGGTGATACCCAAAATATAAAGAATGCATACAATTCAAAAATAAAATAAATAAATAAAACAGAGGGACCTGGGTGGCTCAGTCAGTTAAGCCTCTGCCCTCAGCTCAGGTCATAATCCCAGGGTCCTGGGATCCATCCACACTGTGGGACTCCCTGCTCAGCAGGGAGCCTGCTTCTTCCTTTGCCCCCCCCACCCCCTGCTACCCCATGCTTTCTATCTTCTCTCTCAAATAAGTGAATAAAATCTTTATAAATAAATAAATAAATAAGCAAACAAACAAAGAATCCAATTTAAAAATGGGCTGCTGATTAAAATAGACAATTTTCCAAAGAAGACATACAGATGGCCAACAGGCACACAGAAAATATGCTCGAAATCACTCATCATCAGGGAAAAGCAAATCAAAACTACAATGAGATACCACCTCACACCTGTCAGATTAGCTAGTATCAGAAAGACAAAAAAATGACAAGTGTTGGCAAGAATGTGGAGAAAAGGGAACACTTCTGCTCTGTTGGTAGTAATGTAAATAGGTGCAGCCTCTATGGAAAATAGCATGGAATTTCCTCAAAAAATTAAAAAATTAAAGACCACCTGATACAGTAATTTCACTTCTGGGTATTTATCTACAGAAAATGAAACCACCAATTCAAGGAGATTTATGTACCCCTATGTTTATTGCAGCATTATTTATAAGTCAAGATCTGGAAGCAACCCAAGTTTTATCCATAGATGAATGGATAAAGATGTAGTATATACATACACTAGAATATTTCTCAGCCATAAATCGATTGAAATCTTATCAGTTTCAATAACATAGATGAACCTAGGAGGTATTATGCAAAGTGAAATAAGTCAGACAGAGCAAGACAAATACCCTATGATTTCACTTACATGTGGAATTTGAAAAAGAAAACATGCAAACAAAACAAAACAGAAATACCCATAGGTACAGGAAACAAACTGTTAGTTAACAGAGAAAGGAAGGCTTGATGGAAACAGGCAACATAGGTGAAGGGAACTAAGAAGTACAAATTCGCAGTTAATAAAATAAATAGTTCAGGAGATATAATATACTGCATTGGAAATATTGTTAATAATATTTCAATAACTGTATAGTGACTGATGGTAACTAGACTTATCGTAGGGATCATTTCATAATGTATAAAAATATCAAATCACTATGATATACACCTGAAGCTATTAGGACACTGTATGTCAATTATACTTCAATTTAAGAAAATGACAGCATTTGAGGAAAAGTGTTTCAAACTCAGCATGTAAGAAGCTTGGAAGTCATGATTCCCATCATCACACACACACACACACACACACACACACACACACAGCTAAAGGGAGAGTCAACAACACTTCTTAAATCCATCAGAGAATTGAGGTCACAGAAGCAAACTGATGCCCCCAGAATTGGAGAGACTGAGAGGCAGATACAAAGAATCACAACTTAAAGGAGCAAAAAACCTCTACAGAAACCAGTACTGGGTAGCAGAACGGAAACTGTAATTGAAGAATTGCTAGGTGCTCAGAGCAGATGAGTCTGAGAGTTAAAAAGTCCATGGGGCTCAGTATTTGAGGGGGCACGGTGCACCAACACTTTTGTGAGTTTTACCCCCACAAACTGTACCAAGTTCTCACAGTGAGTATAGAGAAAAACCCCCTCATGCTACCAGAGAAAAAGGGGAAAAGAAACCATTTTAAAATATACCAGAGTATTATGTTCTTAACAAGACCTGCCTTTAAAAGAAACTATTTTAACAGAGCCTCAGCTACTAGATTTTTAAAAAATAATCATATACTGAGACATAGACCAAAAGGACAATTATAAAAAACTACAGAATACATTCTCTGACAACAATGCAATTGAGCTAAAAATCAATAACAAAAAGATACCTTCATAAATCCCTGTCAGGAAACATACTTTTAAATAGGTCAACGAATAAGGCATAATGGAAATTTTAAAATATTTTGAACTGAAAAATCACAAAATAATGTAAATACTGTGACCTGGAATGAAGCTAATAGAATACATAGAAATTTATCGCCATAATTATTCATATTAGAAAAATAGAAAGATTGAAAATCAATGAGCTAAGCATCCTTCAAAAGAAATTAGAATGAAAACATCAAAATAAACCCAAGTAGCATAAAGGGAAAGAACTAAAGAGAAAACTAAAGAGGAGATGGTGGAGGTGAAGGTGATAGTGAAGTTGGAGCTGGAGGTAGTGATAGCGTTTTGGCACAGGGTGTGAGGGCAAAGCTTTTGAGCTGTTCCAACAAGACATAGGGGTTCTATTTGATAAAATTCCTAGACTAACCTCATTTATCAAGCCAAGCCAAAAAATAAGAGAGAATTCTACCACATCACTCCAGTTGAGATCACTTTCTCTTTCTTCCTTTGTGCTTTCTTTTGGTGAGTAAAATTCAGTCCTCTCATTAGTTCCCTACTGATGCAGAATTGATTGTCAAAGGGCTGAAGTATGATGATCCCATGGAAGCTGGCCAGATGATGTAAGGGGTCCGAGAAGAGGTGAGCTATAACTTGTGAATGCTATTTGGACCACAGAGTCAGAGAGCAGTCACCAGAAGGACAGTCACTTGGTTTATGCCTTGAGTAGCATCTGCTATGTGTTTGCACAAGGTCATGTACCTGGTGGCAGAAGGAAACCTGTGAATGAGTCTTTAGAAGTGAAGGCCAAGTCCCTGGGTGATTCTGCACTGAGGACATGTGACCAAATTGCTGTGGAGGGAAATAATTAGTAACCTCAGGAGAAAAGCCAAAAAGCTTGCATAGGCCACAGGGGTTTTACTACTCCTTTTCCCCATCAGAGGTCCAATGGCTCTAGGTCAGAGGTGAGGTGACTGAGTGAACTCTCTTTCCCAGAGAAGAGATTACCTCCTGAAGAGAAACATTATCCCTGTCTCACCAGCCGGCAGCTTCAATTTCCCTCTAATCACGCCCCTTAATTGGCCCAAGCAGAGGGAGCTGATTGCTCAGACTTTAAAAATGCTGGATGAAAAGCAGAATCCTTAGAATAACATTTTATCCACATTCAACCAATCATTCTTCCCTCTATACCTCCCACAATCCCACTTAGACAACAACACAGGAGCTGTCTGATTATCTCACTGGGTTCTACTGCAGGCTCAAAAATTTCTCAAAATCAAATTGTCTTAATTTACTTTTACTTAGAAATGCAGACATTGCCTTCTTCATGATGGTGTTTAGGGGAGAAATAGAGCCATAAGCCCTGAAGAAACAACTGGAGGAAGGAAGGAAGGGAGGGAGGGAGGAAAGAAAGAAGGGAAGAAGGAAAGGAGGGAAAAGACACAGAGAGTTGATGCTCCAAAAGTCTGGGACTTACTTCCTTAGGAAAATACAATGGTCTCCATTTATCTATGCTTTCGCTTTTGAGGTTCTAGGTACCCCAGGTCTAAAAGCAGATGATTCCCCTTGTGACATAGTGTCAGAAAGTCAGTGGTAGACTAATAATAGTGTGTCACAATGCCTACATCATTCTCCTCACTTCCTCTCATCACTAGGGATTTTATCATCTCACATCATCATAAGAAGGGTAAGTACAGTATATTTTGAGAGAGAGACCACATTCACAGAAATTTTATTACAGTATATTGTTATCATTGTTCTATTTTATTATTAGTTGTTGTTGTTAATCTCTTACCGGACCTAGTTTATAAATTAATGTGGTGCCTGGTGGTTCAGTGGGTTAAGCTTTGCCTTTGGCTCAGGTCATGATCGCAGGGTTCTGGGATCCAACCCCGCATGGGGTTCCTCACTTAGCAGAGAGCCTGCTTCTACCCTCTCCTGCCTGATGCTCTGTCTACTTGTGCTCTCTATCTCTGTGTCAAATAAATAAATAAAATCTTAAGAAAAGTTTTTATTTATTTAATAATTGTATTTAATAATAAAAATAAATTTAAGCTTTATATGCATGTATAAACAGCAAAACACATAGTATATATAGGGTTGGGACTATGAGATGTTCCAGGCATCCCCTGGGGGGCTTGGAGTGTATCCCCTGTGGATAAGGGGAGATTCTGTGTTAGTCAAGAGAAAATTTTCTGCCCCTTACTAATTTGGGGGTAAAACGAGAGCCCTGTGAAAAAACAAAACTGAAGAGGTCCTACAGGGGACTAAGTTCTCTCAAAAGTGAAGGTGAGTGACATTTACCATTCCAAGAGCATTGTGTTATTATTAGCAGCATTATTATTATTATTCCAACGTATTCCAGATCCCTTCTTTAATATCACAAAATTCTCTGAAAGTGACTTCTGTCTTCTTTGATCCTTTCAGAACCTTTTCAGCTGTCTTTGCATTATAATACACAAGCTATAACAATACTATAATTTTCCCCCATTGAAATGTGCCTTCTCCCCACCCCCCAAAACAGACTAGTGTGATTATTGAGTAGGTCTGGGTACTTTGCGTTTCATCTTTTCTGACTGTAACCAGACAGCCCTTTTTTATTCTTATGATAACTGAAACATTTGAACAATCACCATCCTACAGAGGAGCTGATCTTGGACCAATTGTGCTTTGTACCACTCCATCCCCTTTGGGAGCAAGATCCTTTTTAAAATAATGACTTCTCCAGCAGTTTATTACCAGACTGGAGTCATTTTCACACCTCAGAAGTGAAGGCTTAATGAGCAGAGAAATTAAAGAGTAAAACTCTGCCAGTGTCTTCTTAAATGGTGGCATTTTTGGCAGCTCAAGAGAAGATGTGCTTCCAAAGAGAAGCCACATCATGTTCATCTTGTTCTCCAAGTGACCTTTAGGTAATGAATCTCACTGTTTCCTCCTCCCCACCCTGCAGCTCCACCCCCTTTTTTTCCATCCTGGAGGAGATGGCTCACGGGAAGGTCAGGGTTGGACATTGGAGGGGTATTGGCATAATGAGTTCATTGGGCACAACGCTGAGAACAGCAATGGCTCAAGGAAATCTTCTCAACTGAGTAGAGACCACATTCTCCCGGGCCCTCCCCACCACAGCAGGTCCCCATCACAAGCTGTAAATTCTTAGGTATCTTCTAGAAACGTGCTCTAATATCACTTGTTCTTAATAACGCTGTCCTAACTCTCCCAGTTAGTCTCTCCCTCTTCAGTGCTCTTCAGGATCCTTATGCCAATTTTTTACACACATTATTATGATTATAGTGGTTATAGCTGTCTATTCACAGGTCAGTCTTTCCCTCTAGCCCTTGAGTTCTGTAAGGACAGTGGCCAAGTGGTGTTCGTTTTTACATCCTTAAAGTCCACTGCAACGCTTAACAAAGTAAGAACTTAGTAAATACTTGGTGAATGCGTATGATTGAAAGATTCCAATGACGCTTTTCAAATGAAAGATAGTAGCAGGGATCATCCTCTTCGATTCAAAGGAGATTCAGTAAAGACCAGGGGGGTATACATAAAGGTCAACCGTGCTCTGTGCCTCAGTGCTGCGTTTAGGTTAAAGAAGAGAGAGGATTCTCCAGTCCACATCCAGCCCCTTGCATTAAACATTCTGCCTCAGTGCTACAATGCCCCATGCACATCTATGAGCTTTCCCACCTGACCGGCAGGGATCAAAGATCTCATGTCTGAATGGCCTTTCTCTCAAAACATCTGTAATCTTCAGAGATCCGATGTGTGGGAGTTGGACCAAATCGCCCAGGGTATGCAAGTCAAATTAATGAAGTAGTAGAAATCAGTCTATATCAGTGGCTGCCCAACTAGCACCTGCCTGCCTAATTGCTTATTTGGCTTGGTTGGATTTGAGGCTCTGATTAAAATTTGGACTGTTTTTCTCTTTCTGCTAATGTTGGGACAGTGCTGGGATTTGATTTCCAATGCTGCCATTTCTTTTCTGTCGGTGACAGGGAAAGCCATTGCGGAAACAAGTGCAAAGGGAATGGTTGGGAGGTGGGAGGGGATATTGGCTAAGGAAGGGAAACACAAGGATAGGAGAGTCCTACCCCGGGGAGGCCTCGGAGTTTGAGATATCCTCAAGATGATCAGCAGCCCGTGCTACTGATAGACACAGAAAGCCCTTCCATCCCATCCCAGGTTCCGCATGTGTTTTGTTTAGTGGGGCTTATTGTCATCAGAGGCAGGTAGATATAAGAAATGAGGCTGCTTGCGTTAGAAAAGCCAATGGAATTAAGCTGGTGTTTACGGTTTCATAAAGGAATAGTGGACAAATTACCCAGCTAGACCATATTGGGTAGAATTGTTAGTTAAAAGTGACAACCAGGCCTGTAATTTACACTGCACTTTGGAAATTGAAGCTGGGAGGCTCGGAGCTCTCAATCGTGCATTGTAAAGCTTCTTTTGTACTTCTGGTTCATTTTGTGCTGGGAATCATTTAGCCATTGACTTTAACGGCTAATACAGTTCCATCAAATACCAAGTATAAATCAAAATTACTGGATCATTCAAAATCTGTCCTCAGAGTTGTTTATATATATTTTTTCCACCATTACTTCTGTATAGTTACAAGAGAAGCTGCTAAATTATGATATATTGTGCATGCCTTGTTGCCATCTTGCTAGAGCTTCCTGCAAATAAGATGTAATCCATGACAAATTATTTTTCTAGTTATACAAAACATAAATAATGATAATAAAAAGGGAATCAAATGTGTTGAAAGATGAGGAAGAGAGAGAGGAGAGATGTTTCAAATAAATAGCTCTTCTCTCAGTCTTGGCTGCCCAACACAGGTGGGAAAGACAAAGCAGGAATTTTAAAACTAATTTACTACACAAGAGCCTAAATTCCCATCTGTCTCATCCAGTCTACTAGCAAGTGATGGAAGACTCTCATTGGTCAGACCCATAACTTTTTGTTTGAAGCTGCATCTACTAACACTTGTCCCTATATATAGAATCTCCACCCATCATTTGTAAAATGATTCCACCTGAAGAAATATTTGGTGTGTACAAATCATCATGAATGATGAAGATATCAGTGAAAGGGGGTCAACCTTGTGATTCCAGGTCCTCTAATATTCATACTATGTCAAGAGACCTCAGATGATAGAGATCACTGGAGTATTCAATCAGAGCAAATCTGCCCTCTTGCCCAAATCTTTGCTTTATGACTTTTTAAACTGTAGTTCAAAGGTTGGATGAATACATAAATTAGCATTAGCTTTATTCACAGTGGAGTAAGAAGTATTATGGCAGGAGGAAATTGCTAATATCCTAGTATTGTCTCTCTGCCTTTCCCTACCTTTATTTCTTGAAATTTCTACCAGATGTGTCTGAAGAATAATGAAATTCACCTATAAATGTTAACATTGTCTTATTAATTGAAGACCTTACTCCCCTCTCTTACTTAAGTCTCTCTTTGTGCCATAGATATATTTTACAGATCTGTGTGATATCGGGAGGCATAAAGAAAGCAACACATCAAAAAAAAAATCCCATCTCACGCCATCCTGGTCATTAATCTTACATTAACACAGCAAACTAAAAGATTTGGGAGAGGACATTTATCAAATTATACTTACCCTGTCTGGTATTACAATACAAGAGTAAAGCTGATAGATGAGACGCTAACTGAACTCTCCAACAGTAGCACCAACAAGGACTATTAGAATGGTAATAACAAGACATATTTTTCCCCCCAGATTCCAGAACTCAGGAATGTCTGTTTTTTGAAAGAGGCTTCAGAAACCATTATGAGTCTTGGATTGTCACTGCTCTACCCCCCTAGGCATCGACAATCAGCTGCCATCAGAGGATGCTGCCTTTCCAGTGCCCCAGATCGAATCAGCAAAGCAAGTTTAGAAATCTAAAGAGAGAGATGAGCCTTTGCAATTAAAAGTGTTCTGCCCATTTATAGGGTCAAATTTTCCAGGAACGCTGCTTAGTATAAACCACGTTTCATGAACATTTCAACGTAATATAACGAACACAAGCATTTCAATGAAGCAGATCGCAGAGCAATTTGTACTAGCAGATGGCTCACCCTGGGATCAGAGCAATTATCTCCTTACTCTACACACAGGGGTAGCCAAAGATTCAACAGTTGACTATTGAAAGCAACTTAGCAGTACAAGTGAATTTCTGAGATATTAAAACAAACGGGGTTTGCGCCTTCCTGTTTCCATAAGCAAGTGCTGGAGAACGTTCTGAAGAATAAAAGATAATTTCTTAGTTGTGTATGCATGGTCACCCCCACTGAGTTGTCTCAGGAAATTGGACCCAGAAGATATGAGGGACCAGACGACAGTTCCCCATCCTGAAGAGTGTAGGCTTCCTATAAACATTGTCTAGGAAAATGACTGTTCTTCCCTCTTTCACCCCTCCACTATGTCATCCTGAGCCTATGGGCAGGTCAAATTGCCCTTCTGAAAACAAATCAACAATTACCAAAACAAAGCTTGCACTTCACATTGTAAGTGGCTAGGAGATGAATTTTTGTAGCATCTTTTGATACACGACTATAGAATATCTAGCCAGTGTAACCAAACCATCTTTAAAAAAAAAAAAATGTTTACTGGGGAAAAAAATGGTGAACTACAGAAAACAGGTATATAACCTGTGTCTAGATCAAAATATTAGTTCAAGTCTCCTGAGTTATGAATATTTCCATTGAGTTGCAGTGCAAACACCCCTAATTTTTTTTTATATCTGCTTGACTTTGGCAAAAGTAATTATAATATAAATATAAAAATAAACATGTTACGTATGGGCTAGGGAACTTTTGTTCACCTATGTAAAACAAAAGCTAGAAATAGAATTAAAAACAGTTGGTGGTAGAGGGTTAGATGTGGAGGAAAGTCATAAATCGGGCCACTATACAAATTTGAGAGTTACAGGGAGACATCCACCTGGGAAAGACCTGAAACAATGAGATAGTCACAGAATTTATAACTTGGAAAAAAACTAAATTAATTTAAGAAGATATTTAACAATGGAAAACCAAAGCCAGGGGCTATCCCAATGTTGAAGGCTGCGTGGATTACATGTAATTCCTGTATAATCCAGCCAGAAATCAGACATGCTAGCTGTCTCCAACCTCATGGAAATAGAGAGGGGTGGGCTCTGGTTTAGAGCAGAGTTAAAAGCCAAGGAAGATTTAGGGGATAAAATGCAGAGGCTACACTATAATCCTAAATATTGCCTTCAGCAGAGTCTTTTAAGATTCAATGACCCTTGACGTCTATAAATTACTCCCATGTATGATCTTTAGGCCTAAGATGAGTACAATGGCTTCATATGCCCCATGAAGGACTTGAGTAGGGCCCTAAGCATATTCCCTCTGTAGAAGGAAAGCATCAGAGAGATATAAAAGGGAAAGTCTGTACAGAGACAAAGTGGGAACTCCCTGAGCCTTAGAAACTGAGCTGATTTTATTAAATTAGTTCTGGGCTAGTTTGCTGAAGCAGGGTTTTACTCTTTGTCTCCTACTCAGAACTACCTCAGACCCTCCAAGATCTTCACATCCATTCTGGTTCTGATGAGAAAAATACAAACAGTTAAGAAAAAACTTTTTAATTTTCTTTTTAATAATTATTTTAAGGAGCACCTGGGTGGCTCATTGGGTTAAGCCTCTGCCTTTGGCCCAGGTCATGATCTCAGGGTCCTGGGATCAAGCCCCACATTGGTCTCTCTACTCAGCAGGAAGTCTGCTTCCCCCTCTCTCTCTGACTGCCTCTCTGCCTACTTGTGATCACTCTCTCTCTGACAAATAAATAAAATCTTTTAAAAAAATTATTTAAAAACACTTAGACATCCAGTGCCAACCCTTGTTCTAATTTCTTTGAAGATATTTACATTATATTCTAGGAGGTAGGTCTTTTTTTTTTTTTAAGATTTTATTTATTTATTTGAGAGAGAGAGCACAAGGGTGAGGTGCAGAGGGAGAGAGAGAGAGAGAATCTCAAGCAGACTCGCATTGAGTGCAGAGGTCAACGTGGAGCTCAATCTCAGGACCCTGAGGTCATAACCTGAGCTGAAACAAAAAGTCTGGCGCTTAACCGACTGAGCCACCCAGGCACCCTTATGTGATAGGTCTTATTCATTCAATTTTTCGTGGAAGGAAACTGAGGATGTTATTTTATTCTGTGGGTTCCCAGACTAAACTACTGATTATCCTTTTAATATATGTTTTTGTTATTTGAGCTAAGGACCCTTCTATCACTATTAGATCACACACAGAGAACTTTCGCCTTGAATGATTAATTTTTATTTAAGCTATAACAATTTCACCCAAGATAATAAGGACAAGAAATCACATATTGATAATGGGATGGAGATGAAGAAAGGAAAGAGGAGGGAAGAAAGAGACCCAAGCACCTCTGGGTCAATTATATCACCAAGTGATATAATATCAGATCATATTTAACTGATAATGTGGGTTTGTGGCCAAGAGTAGAAATTTTCTGACTCTATCTGTTTAATGACAATAATAAAACACTCCTCATCAGCAACAACAAAGCATATTTATAGAAAAGGGGCTTGCTGTGTGCCATTCATTGTTCTAAGTATTCAATGTAAATCATTTAATATATTAACTCATTCACTAGAATTAATACAGCACTTTCTCAAAATTATCATTTCTGTTTTCCTTTATCTAGTTAGTCACAGCTGTGAAGAATTTCCCATACAATCAAATATCTGTAATTTATTTTTTTGAACAAACATATTAATGGTTGTAGAGATCTGAAATACAAGTTTCAAACATTTTTTTGCATTGTAATTATAGGTTTTACTTCTTCAGCCACTGGAGGAAAAAAGACTGTTTTGCTCTTTGTTTTTCCTGTTGAGCAACAGATATATGAACCAATTTCTAATATAAGACTAGAAATCTTGAATTTCAAGTTGCACTGTTTTTTACTTTTGTATTATTATTTTTTCTGGTTTTACTTTTAAAATCAGTTACGTAGAGAAATCTCTGTACTTGTTCTTTTTTTTAAAGATTTTATTTCTTTATTTTGAGAGATAGGGAGGGAGGGAGGGAACAGGGGCAGGCGGGAGGGACAAAGAGAGAGGGAAAAGCAGAATCCACGCTGAGCAGGGACCCCCAATGCTGGGCTCAATCCCAGGACCTGGGATCATGACCTAAGCCAAAGGCTGTCGCTTAACCACCTGAGCCACCAAGGCATCCACTCTGTACCTGTTCTCAAAGGGCTCAGGTAGCCCTGGTATAAGCTGAGAAAATCCCATCTTACTTAATGATTTCAAAAGCATCAGGCAATAGGTTTTCTTGCCAACTCACTAACTCTCTTCTTCACAATGACATTGGTAGAAAGTACAACAAATGCGTAACACCTGCCTCGTGAACTTCAGCGTCCCCACCGTTTCTTGGCACCACTATCAATGTTTCTGCTCAAAGACCAATTTTCATCGGTAAGCATTGTACAACTCTGAGGTTTGAAGTCTTAAATACACTACTCAGTTATTGATTTTCGAATTATAGGATTCCACACAATAGGTGGTAGATAGTTAGGCGTTTACAGTCGGCATTGCCTTATTTTCCATGAGCATAACTTGCAGGTTACAGGACTTTCCCTTAATTAGCTATCCCGCAAAGAGTCATTTCTAAGTTTTATCCAAGAGTATAATTTTTCATGGTTGTGTTGTAAAATCTTTGAAAATAAGATTTTATAACAAGAAGTGACAAATCCTAGCTCAGTTCAACTATCTGCCTTTAATAAATACATGTTCCTTTCCCCCTGCAAACCCTGACATTTTCCTCCCATGACCCAAGGTCAATCAATCAGGGAAAGAGAGAGGATGGTAATTAAAAGGAGACTGTTACTAAATCAACAGTGTGAAAAAGTTTTCAATGAAGTGCATGGATTTCTGAGAAATAGCACTGCCAGAACCTTGCTTTCAAACATGCTTTTCTAAAATTTACTATTATCTTCATTAATAGAGTTCCCAGAAGTCCTCGTAGGCTCTTTAGTACCATGGACAGGGACACACGCAGGCGGCAAACTCCTCATGCATATAGCAATATCTAATGTTGAGAGTTTTGAATGACAATTACATGCATTCATCTTAATTTGGGGGGGCCATCTGGTTTGTATGAGCTTCTGGGATTTCAAAACTCAATGAAGATCGATATTGCCCAAGAGGCTGAAGACTTCAGGCAGACCAAGGACAACTGTGCTTGTCCCGTAAGAAAAATTATTTTTTTAATCATGATGTCACCAGATTTGCTGATAGTAGTGTTATATTTAATTCAATAATTTTGTATTTTAGGAACAGGGTGCCAGGATTCAACAACACTAGGTTTCTATCTTGTTCCCTTGGGGGGAATGATAAAGCTCAGGCTGGCATCGTTGAGTCCTATATCATAAGTGGATTTGTTTTGTCTCCTTCAGTAAATTGTTCGGTGCACGATGGGGAGATATTTAGGACTGCCGTGCTGTAAACTAGAAGTAGAAATAAAGGGGCAGGAGCTGAAATGTGCCAAGTGGGCAAGTTAGAAAATAAAATGAAGAATCTTAGTCATGAAAGAACTTAGATATTCAGCTCTCAAAAGGAAATTTATATTGAGAGATGGAAAAGATATAAATATAGATATGGGTATATTGAGAAAATTGTTATCTTTATGTCAAATAGAAAAACTTAATGGATATGAGGATGAGTCAAGGAAACAGTGAAGAGTACACGCTCCACTTTAAGATTTTATCTCTTTGTGTCTATCTATAAAATTTTGCCTCTAATCATCTTCTAATTCTGAGAAATGGATCACAATTTTATGCTTGTTGGATAGAGATAAGTGAGGTATTGTGACTTGAAGATATTTATGTGGAAATCACTGTTACTTGTCATCATAAAGTTTTAGATTTTTTTTATTCCAAATCCAAAGAACATTCATTCCAATGTTCCTTCCTGGTTCCACCAAGCAAAGCAATTTAGCTGCTTTGCTCACTGAAGAATTTCTAGCACGTGAATGAGTATCTGGCAGATATTCAATATATATTTGTCAAATGAATGAACGTTTCTGCTTTTCAAATTTATATTTATTCTTAAAGGATGCGTCTTCACTCCTTCATCTAAGCTTTCTCTGACCACCTCCTTCTCTGCTGAAGGTGGGTGGGTATCTCTCCCTAAACTCCCCACAGTCCCATGGATGTGTCTCTGCTGTTGTACCCCCATTATTCTGGCTTGAAACAAAGTAAACTGTGTGGGTTTCTTATAACTTTTACTTGGACCCAGTCTATAAGAGAGCAAGAGTATGTAACTTGAACCTGATGGATGCTCAGTGGATATTCTTTCAATGGAGTCAGTAGTTTAGCCTCAATCCCCTGCAATACCCAGATACCTCAGAGGATTCCAGGCTCATGCCCTCTCCTTGCTTCATAGCTCTCTTCTAGAAGGGTCCAAGGCTCTGCTACCCACTCTTTTGCAAAATAATAATGATAATAATAGCTAACAATTACTATTGATTGAGAACTAAGCTGTTTTAATTTTATTACCAAGTTTCATCTTTGTACTAAAGGCTGTTATTATCCCCATTTTACAACTGAGAAAACTGAGCCTAAGCAAAGACAAATAAAATTTGCCCCAGATCACATAGCTTATAAATACCAAACTAACAATTTACAGGGCCTGAAACCATCTCTATCTGATGGAATACAGGTAAAAAAAAAAAACAAAAAAAAACAAAAAAAAAGAAAGAAAGAAAGAAAAAAGAAATCAATGTCTAACAGAAAAAATGAAATCTTTGTCCTTAGATTAACATGTTAACATTTTGTATTGTTAAGATTTTAAAGCAAACGTCTTTAGATTTACTCCATTTCCAAACACACAGGCACGTAAGACACTTTTAAACACGTTTAGTCAATTTGACTTATTCTGATAATGTCATCATGCCAAAAGAGAAGATTTAACTTGTATATTTCTCAATTAAATGGTATTATTTGTTCTTTGTATCATTCATAGTTTTATTTATTTACACACATGCATTTCACATGAGCCAAATAATAATTTTGCCCACTGTCACATATTTGGAGGTTGATTTCTAATGTAAGAAAGGACTAAGGGGGAAAAAATCTTTAAGGCCTTCTGAAATGAGGTCTTTATTTACAAGCTTATGTGGCTGCATAGCTGTTACAGACAGAATTGTATTCAGTGTATTTGAAGGCTTACATGTGCTTTTCAGTCTGGCCTTTGATCCTTCTTCTAAAATGCATGCACTTATTCTCAGTTTACTTTGGGATTTCAATTCTGCCTCGCAGATATGGTCCTGATAGTCTGAGTCATTGGTCCTGTTCTCCATAAAATATAGGAGATGGATAGCTTTAGCACTTCCCTTCAGCTCCTGCAAATCTAATAAATGGTTTCATCCATATTGCCTCTTTTGAAATCCTTCACTTTGCCTTGGCTGTCTTTTGTTACAGATAAGAAAGGGGAATGTTTGCCAACCTTGGTATTGATGAGGTTGAAACAGCTACTCTCATAATTCTACATCTATACAACTTTATTCTCATTGTTCCACCAGCCATGAGTGACATTCCCTAAGCAGAAAAACAATGTGTCCAAAGCAATAAAAAGTCAGATATCTTCAGGTCATTTGGTGCCCAAATGAGGCGAGGCCAGGCAACTCTTAGGTGACCCCGAAGGCTAGAAATGAGCTCCTGGCAATTCCTGCCATCAACTGTTCTTTCCAGACACTCAGATGAGGATCTTAGGCAAACTTTCTGAACTTGTCCAATTTCTTTGTTGAAAAACAGGAGAACTGTTTCATCAGAATGAACTTCCTCCGAATAATCAAATGTCTAAAATTAGGAGACACAATATGTTTCAACAGAAGAAAGAAATCACAAGAACCAGACCCTGAGCAAGAAATATTTTTCTTTGCTTTATCCCAGATCTCACTTATCTTATATTTTGGTGCAGCATATGCTTTGTAAATCTAATTTCTTCCCCCACCCTCTACACCAGGACTCTGCAGATGCACAGATGATTTTTCAACCTGTGAGACCGATTTGGATTATTTTAGATCTAAAGTCAGTTTTTGTTTTTTTTTTAAGGCAGGTGAGAAAAACGTAAAAAGAAAAGAAAAGGAAGTTACTTGTTGTCCTGCTCCGATTGGACTATAATTGTAATGAGATACTTTACAAACTGAATCGTGTTAGAAAAAGCTATCTTGTCATGAGTCTGATAAAACTCTAAACACTGGTATGACTGCTTTCCTGATACCCTTTTTGATCATGTTCTGGGATTTCCAAAGCTTTCAAAGGGATTTTGTGTGTTCCTTGAGTTTACAAAAAATAAAATAAAATGAGACTTACGAGGGTCTACCAGGCACACCACAAGAGAGGCCAACATCTTTGTGTTCCGCTGTATTATCAGATCACACGCACCCTTTAAGGAAGCCCGGTACACTCACATTTGCCACTTGGTTTCTCACTGACAACAGTAGGGCAGGCCCAGCTGCTCCCAGCAGCTGTTCGGTATAAAACTGCCCAAGCCGAAATGCCTTCCAGCTGATGGCGGTCCCCAGAAGCGCGAGAGGACAATTGCCGCGTCTGGGAATGGAGGCCAGCTCCAAAGGGAGGAAAACCCAACACAGAAAAGTGAGAAGACCTCCCTCCCCCATCCTGTCTTCTGCCTCTTGTACAGGGAAAAATAACTCTGTAAACCTGTTCATTCCCAGCCTGCCCTCCCGAGGGCTTCACCTTTATAATGAGCTAGACGAGTGGAGGAGATTCCTTTCCGCTCCAAATGAATTATCATTATAATAGGCATCTGGGCTGCCTATCAAAGATCCCAGAACCAGGGTAGCAGGAAAGTGGCTAGGGTAAGAAAGAGGAAGGGCAGAAATTTACATGCAGAGATAAGCATGGACAGTCATTAAGAGAATAGGCCTTCACTTCAAAACGACATGAACCCAGCACAGATCTCCTGCCTGTTAAATATGTACAGTGTGTGCTTATTTGATGATGAAAATCAGACGATGGCTATTTGAATGAAAATGAATTTTAATAAGCTTTGGAGGCAGAAGAAGCAGAAACTCTCCATTTCCCCCTCTATCGCCAGGCACCTTCTTGACCATCATTACCACAAAGGAAAGAATGCTGGCATGCTAATCATCCCGCCAAGAACGCAGCTCTCCTCCTCAGTCTTTGTGGGTGTTCATTAACCTTGTGGGCTCCTCAGCCAGCAGAGTACAGCTGTCCCCGGGACATTTCCATATCCCTGAAGAATAGCGGGATGTCGGGTTAGCCTCAGGGATCCTGCCTATAGAAAAAAGGGGGAGAAAACTCCCTTAGGAGTGAAAGCAAAGGACTATTAGTGGTTAGCACTTACATGGCACAATTGAAAAATTTGCAAAATTTTACACTTACTTTGCACTTTTATAAAATTAAGTATAATATGGCTATTTATTACTCATTTTTTATTCTGACAGAGAGACAAAAGAATTGTCCTAGTATTATAAATCCTAATCCCTACCTCTGCACCGAAATGAATACTAAAACAAATACCCTTGGGTCATTTATCTCTTATTGGTATTTAAGCATAGTCTGGGAGCATAGAAATACACTGGTGACTTTAAGAGGTTATGAAATCTATCCCCTTACTCCAAGCAAAACCACATAAAAACCATCCTGGTAGCGACAACAGAATAAATAAAAATACTTTCAAAGAAGTTTCGTTTGAAAACAGCAGAGTTCGTTTGGGAGATGTCCCGGTAACTATTCTTTCCGGACCTTCTCCACACTAATTCATGAGGTTATTGCTTGTTTCCCAACCCCTCTGGGCACAAGTCCCAAGTCTATCAGGTCACTGACCCTAAATTAGTCCAAGCTCATCAAGCCCGACTTTAAAGCCACCATCATCTCACTTAAACCTTTTGGCAAAAACCCTAAAACAGATTTTACCTCCCCAATGTCCTCTCTAATGGTTCATCAAAATCAGTAAGGTTCTTCTGGCTTATTTCATACTAAACCTGATAAACTGCATTTTTAGAATGGAAAAAAGAAAATACTCCTATTGCCTGGTAATGGACTATCTAATATCTTTGATATCTAGAAGTAAGCATCTCATCAGTGAGAGCTATGGCTTTTCTACAGTCTAGCCACTGTGATGTTAGAGATAGTACCACTGATGCTGCTCTCCACCCAAGCAGAGGAAGAGAAGAGGATGGTAGATCTTCCAGCAAGCCCTTCCCTCTCTGAATCCTTGCTCCAAATAAAGCAAGTATTGTATTCTTAAAAGCATTTGCAAATAATGTTTACTTATAGGTGCGTCTCATAGGGAAAACTGTACTCCAAAATGGCTGACCAAACCAGCCAGGTAATTCCAGTCCCTGTCTCAAAGCCCTTCTGGATTCTTCTTTCCTACCCTGTTTGCCGCGCACGCCAAAAGTACCAAGTATGTGGAACTAGAAGGGTATAAATCCCCCTCCCTGCTTGTGCCCTGGCTCGGAGCTTTGGAGAACCACCTCCTCTGAGCCCACCGGTGTTAAATAAACCTCCCATCCTCCGAATCGCCAAGTGCCACTTGGATCTTCCACCAGGATCCAGTCCAGGTTCCGCAACACGTCAACCATATAGTTCATATTTGAGGATTTGTTTTATGAGGATTAAGATTTAATCCCTGAGATTTTACTATGTCGTCTTTAATATCTTTTTTTCAAATTTTAAACTAAAGCTCAGTATTGAATGAGGCAGGAGAGAGCAAGCCCAAAAAGATTCCCATAAAAAAATGAAACCCCCACACTCCAAGAAAACTGAAATTAAACTCTATATTCTTTTTTGCTAGAAAGGTGCTTTTAACAATTATCACGATGTGTTTCATGAAGGTGTTCTCTCCCACCTTCATTTTCTCTTGAGCTACTCTTAGCAGCCACAGACTTGGGGTCCTGGAGTGGGTGGGGTAGGATAGGAAGAAGCTGGGGCTGGGAGGGAAAAGGTCTTAAGCCATTTCTTCCCCATTATCACCCGGTTAAGCTGCTCCAACTCTGACAGCCTAACAAGGTGCTAATGGGCCATACGTTCTAGCCCAGTTCACAGCAGGTTGTTTCAAATGGGTTGAGGAGGTTGATTTGCATTCGAAATCTTCTCTCTCTCACTTGCTTTTTTGTTTGGCCCCTTGATTTCTACTCCCCAGACACTCTTTCGGAGGTTGACTCAGAATGGAACAAAATCACATCAGTTCAGAATTTGAATTGCCTGACTTTGGATTTTAAATGTGCCCCATTATTTCATCAAGTTGTGGGGAGGAGGGGGAGAGGTGAAGGGAAAGAAAGGAGAGCAAAGAGATTTTAAAATGAAAGGGAGAGATGATGACAGATGGATGCAAATGTTCCTTTTAAGTGGAGAGGAGCAGCTGATGTTGAGGCATGAAATTAAATTAGTACATCTGTGGCTGGATGCGTGTCATTCAGCTTCCTGTTTCCCACTCCGGAGGAGTTTGGTTACCTCATGACTAACTGGCTTCCTTTCACAGCGCCATGAATGCTTCCCCGCACACAAAATGGACGCCCTTTCCTGAAAGAGGGCTGCTTGCCAAAAACCTACCACACGGGGCTAGCCCTCCATCCTCATGGTGTCCTACCGACCCTAGAAGGAGGAGTTGGCTCAGTTGAAACTCCAGTTCCTCAAGTCAAAGGAAGATGCAGGGAAATGAAATCGAAGTCAGCAGATTTTCCAAGGAGGCAGTGTTTACGAGTGGCCTGCGGTGTGCTGGGCAAGGGAACAATCTGCTTTTGAAAACCCAGCCAGCTGCGGGCGGGAAGTGCTCAGGATTCGTAAATGTTTACAGCCCTTTCTACTGAGGAACAGGACAGGGCTGTTTCTTCAGGACCAGCTCCGGGGGTGCTCCCCATCAATAATGGCGCTCAAGAGTCAACGTCCCCTCGGTCAGCAGAGCCGTGGTGAAGCTTCAGGGTCGCTGCCAGGAAGGTTTATGGCTCAGCTCAGCTCCCAGCTCTCCAGCTTTCTCCCTTCAGCTTGCATCTCAATTTCCAGTCTCTCACCCAAAAACTAAAGATCTAAGCCGGTCGTTCCCCACCTGCACTGCCAAGGTCACACACCTAACTGACATTGTATCCAAAGGAGCAGGGGAGCCATCTTACTTAGAATCAGATACATGAAACTGGTTAAAAAAAAGAAAAAAATTTTTTAAACCAAAAGTTAATTCCTGCGTATTGGCAGCAGATTCAGGAATCACCCTTGACCACTGACCATGGCGGTGTTCTCATAATGGTCCACTTGAATCTATTAAAAAACAAGAAAAACAACTTAAAAATATCATTATGAGAGTGGTTCCTTATCCAATCAAAAGAGCCCCCACACTCTGTTCACCCGCCAAACTGTTCAATAGATTTAAAAATTAAGTTAAAAACCTTCACTATCTTACTGTTCTTTCAGAAATGACAAGATTCAGGGGAAAACAAAAAACAAAAAATAAAAAAACCTGCCCCCAAATATGGTGCCTTTGTGTCTGGAACATTTTAGGCTGAAGGAATTTAAGCAAGGGTCCTTGCAGGGAGGACTTCCTGACCTTCCCCTGAAGCTGGTCCTAAGACTCTTGTGGGAAGCACCTTCCCTACACATGAGGGAAAGGCGCATCCTAGCTCCAAGACTGAGTGATTCCAAGAAGAGTCCAAATAAATGAGCCTTGTAGGCGTCTCCTTGTTTGCTACACTTAGCTCATATCCCTGTTTGCCAGAAGGAAGATGGGTAGGGGGTGGGCGAGATAGGGGAAGGGCATGAAGAGTACACTTAGACTGATGACCAGCACTGAGGAATTTTTGAATGAATGAATGAATGACAAAAAAAAAAAAAAAAACACTAAAATTTCATTGCTTTTGATCTTTTTTTCTTTTTAAATATTTTGTTTTTAAGTAATCTGTACACTCAGTGTGGGGCTTGAACTCACAACCCTGAGATCAGGAGTTGCATGCTCTATGAACTGAATCAACCAGGCTCCCCTCAATCTTTATTTCCTTATGAAAGCTCTTTTATCTTGTAAAACTTATATTAAATAATTGCGTATGCTTCTCCCTAGTTAGTCTTTTTTTTTTTTTACAGAGCTCCAGCTGAGAACTTCAAAGGCTAAAAAGAAAATATTTGTTTACTCCTCTACAGCAAGCAAAAAAGAAATAAGGAAAAAGCTATGTCCCTTCTATTGTCAGGGAGCAAGAATATCCTGACCGCTTCAAGAACCTTCTAGCTGGACTAAGAATCAAATTGACTTGAGACAGATTAACAGGGGAAAAAATCAAATTTAATAGTGTACTTGCAGGGAATCCACCCAGACATGGAAATTCTAGAGACAGGTGAAATGAGAGATAGTTGTCATCCTGAACTAAGGAGAAGAGAGTAGGGGTCTGGGACTTCAAAGGAAAAGAGTTCTATCTTCAGGGAGAATGAGAAAGGGTAAATGATAAATGTTTGCTGGGCTACACTGAAACAACGGGACGAAAAGAGGACTTTGCTAGGTTCCTCCCTGTCAACCATGCATAGTTCATACCAAAACGTAGTTATCCGTGGTGATAACTCTCTTTCTTGAGCAGGTCCTCTATCTAAATTCTTTGGGGCAATTGTGTGGGAAGTAAAGAGCTTTTCCTGAATCTGCTGGGTTTTGATTGCCTTTTTAAGTCCACGTCATCTTCATACTAAAGTGTCCCGTCTTGGGGTGCCCTGCTCTTGGCCCCCAATATTACACACACTCCAGCATTTTGTACAGAAGGCTTTCTCCAAATGGTGTCCACCTATCAAGGTGCATGAAATTGGAAGAAGGCTTGGGTGTTGCATTCACATCATCTGCGTAGGTTAGCATACACCAAGTGGTCTTTCTTCAGGCAATTTTCAAGTTGTCTTCTCAGATTTCTTACATTATAAATGCACACACCACAAAGAAGAGAAACGTGTAACACACCAGAGGGAGAGAAAGAAGAGAGGGAGGGTCTCCTGTAAATCCATGAGTGCGAGGTACTCTTCCTGTAGTCTTTGACCTTACATTGACTTCGATTAAGCCTTACAGCCCAGGCAAACTCCCTGTAGTATTTCCCCACAAGAGCACAGCCTTGCGGCTTGGCTCCCCAGAGGTGATTAGCCAGCCAGTCCATAGTTAGCTCCTGTTGTTATTCCTTTCCCAACCAACTCCATCATTCCCTGAAGCTGCTGATGTGGTTCTTGGAACTGTCTTCAGTGTGCTAGCACTGAACTGCCCCAAGCAAAATGCTTGGCCCATCTGTGCCAGGAATATGTTTGCATTGTTGCCCATCAATCTTTCTCTCTCCAAAGAAATTGGAGAAGAAACATGTCTTATTCCACCGTTGCCAGTGTGCCACACCAAGAATCCTTTGGGGTGGTTCTTATTAAAGGAAAATCAAGCCTGAGTTAGAAAACTCATACTGCATTGGTTCAGCAGGCAAACCCAGATGGGTGTAAGATGGTGAAGGATATGAGATGTATCTTGAGTTCTTTCTCCTCTCCCCTCCCCACCCAGAGCAGAGCATCCCCAGGCATCCTGGCACTGTCCTGGCAGAGGCCCACAAAGCAACCTTTACCTTTTTTACTGTCTCTGACCCTAAGACTTTTTTTCCCTTGCTTCCTCCCCCATCAAAATTGAACTTGGTCTATTCAATATCTGTTTTTCTTACTTATGCTAATGTAATTCACATAAGAATATTTCATTGTCCCAACTGATGTGACAAAGAATTTGAATCCAAAAGGATGACTCAGATAATTTGGAAGTCCCTGCAGGCCATTCCTGAGGTATTTTTTTTTGCAAGAGCAACTATACTGGCTCATCTCTTCACAGCACAGAAAGGGATGCCTTAATCCAATAGGGATTAAAAAACTATTTGCTGATTTCATTTTATGAATATGGGACAAACCCTTTCATGCTGATTCTCACTATCTAAGGTTGAACTGTACCTAAGGAGACCATGATTCATGTGAAACTGAAACAACTCCAGAGCAAGCATCTGGTCACGTTTTTAGATTGCTGTCTCTCAGACTTGACTGTGCATGGGAGTCACCTCCGACTCTTGCCAAAATACAGTTGTGTTGTCTACATCTGGGGAGGGGGTCTGAGCTCCTGCCCTGAGATGATGCCTCTGGTACTCTCCGGGCCTGCACCTTGATTAGTAACTTTCTATAGGGTGAAAGAGGAACCAGAATTAGAGGAAGAGATGGGACGATGGAGGTGGGAGGGGGCACTGACTCAAATGTAGAATGTGGCAGACTATCCAGATTCTCAGCGGAAAGGCCGGTTCCACTGGTTTCTTCTTGCATTCATCTACCCTTCATTCCACATATATTTGTAATTCACTTATTTATTCAACAGAGATCCACCACACTCTTCTGCCATGGACGGTGTAAGTCATTAAGGAAGAAAACAATGGTCAAGGTTAACATTATTCTCAAAAAGCACAGAGCTGAGAAAATACAGAAAAAAGCTACATGGGGCAGAATAAGTATTGTATTGACATCTAACAACTAGAAATATATAAAATGGCCATCATATTAAATATACTCCAAAAAAAAACTCCTGATTTCTAAATTCAGTTGGTTTTTTTCACCTCTCAAACCAGTCTTCATGATCACAAGGTAGGATTTCATCAGTAGTGTTTGCAGAAGACCTGCTACGTGTGGTATATTTCCTTCTCCAGAGTCTCACCTCACAACCTCCCATAGTTCAGAACTATAGAAGAGGTCCCTCCAAGGAGGCAGAGTTTGTTTTAAAATTCATTCCTGAATGACTGAATTAATTAATTTAAAAATTGCTGGTCGCATGTCTACTATACACCAGACTGGGTTCAGTACTTGGGCCTGGAGATGAGATTACATAGTTATAGTGCTCAAACACTGTACCTTCATACCTCCAAACAGTGGAGGTATCTTAGCTTGAACTCAATCTAGCTGTTGAAGTCAGGTCATTTTCCTGTTTAACAATAGGGTCAAACTAATGGCTTCAGTAACCGTAAAAAGCATTTCTTATCCAATTGAGCTTGGAGCCCATGATTTGGGGAGACCTGAGGAGTAACATAAGGATTATACACCATGAACAAATGGGATTTATTCCAGAAATGCAAAGTTAGTTCAACTTATGAAAATCAATCAATATCATACACTGTATTGGTAGAATTAAGGGACGGGGAGAATCACGATCATCACAATAGCTGCAGAAAAGGCATTTGACAAAATCCAGCACCCTTTCATGATAAAAACACTCAACCATCTTAGAAGAGAATTCCCTCAACCTGATAATGGGTCTCTAAGAAAACCTCACAAGTAATATCACAATGGCAGTAGAATGAATGCTTTCTCTCTAAGATCAGGAACAAAACAAGGGTGTCTGCTCTTACGATGTCTGTTTGGCATTGTACTAGAGGTTCTAACCAAAAGAAATTAGGTAATAAAAAGGAATAAAATGTACTTAGACTGTATATAGAAAATATTTAAAAATACACACATATAACTAGTTCTTATAAACAACTTCAGCAAGGTTACAGGACACAAGATCGATATACAAAAATCAATCATACAATCTACCCACTTACAATGAACTATCTAAAAATGAAATTAAGATGATTATTTTTACACTACCATCAAAAAGAATAAAATACTTAGGAATAAATTTTATAAAAGAAATGCTAGTTTCGGGATGCCTGGGTAGCTTAGTCAGCTAAGCATCTGCCTTCGGCTCAGGTTATGATCCCAGGGTCTTGGGATCGAGTCCCGCATCAGTCTCCCTGTTCAGCAGGAAGCCTGCCTCTCCCTTGGCCAGCTTCTCCTTCTACCTGCTGCTCCCCCTACTTGTGTTCTATCTCTCTGACAAATAAATAAAATCTTAAAAAAAAAAAGAAAAGAAAACAAATGCAAGTTTCATTCAATGGAAACTACAAAATATTATTGAAAGAAATTAAAGAAGACCTATGTAAATTGAAAGACAGTCAATGTCCATGGATTGAAGACTTAATATTGTAAACACGGTAATCCTCCCCTAGTTAATCTACAAATTCAGTCAGTGTAATCCCTACCAAAATCCTGCCTGGATTTTTCGAAGAAATGGATCAACAGGTCCCAGAATTTTTCAAGAGACTCAGAATAAGCAGAACAATCTTGGAAAAGGAAAACAAAGGTAGGGGACTTACACTTTCTGGTTTCAAAACTACAGAATAAAGCAAAGTTAAAATAACCAAGACAAATATGGTATTGGTATAAATGCCACATGTAGATCAATGGACTAAAATTGGCAGTTCAGAAACAAAACCTTAAATTTATGGTAAACAGACTTTTGACAAGGTTGCTTAGATGACTGAGTGAGAAAAAAATATTCTTTTTAACAAATGATGCTGAGACAACTGGATATTCACATGCAAAAGTTAGACTATCTTTGCATGAATGAAGTAAGAACTTTACCTCACACCACAGAGAAGAATTAGTTCAAAATGGATCAAAGACCCAAAGTTAATAGCTAATTATAAATAAATTATAAAACTCTTAGAGAAAAACATAGGCATAAACTTTCATAACCTTTGATTAAATTAAGGTTTCTGAAATAGGACACCAAAATAGCAACAACAAAATTTTGAAAATAGGTATATTGGATGGTGTTAAAATTTCAAACGTTTGTATTTCAAAAATGATCAAGAAAATGAAAAGACATCCAACAAATTGAAAGTAAGTATTTCCAAATCATGTATCTAGGATTTGTATCCAGAAAATAGAGAGAAACCATACCACTCAACAGCAAAAGGTAAATAATCCAATATTAAAACCGGCAAAGGATCTAAATGGGCATTTCTCCACAGATACACAAATGACCAGTATGCACTTAAAAGTGCTCCGCACCATGTGGTGCGCCTGGGTAGCTCAGTCGGTTATGCATCAGACTTTTTTTTTTTTTTTAAGATTTTTATTTATTTGACAGAGAGAGACACAGTGAGAGAGGGAACAGGGAACACAAGCAGTGGGAGAGGGAGAGGGAGAAGCAGGCTCTATCCCTGGACCCCGGGATCATGACCTGAAACGAAGGGAGACCCTTAACGACTGAGCAATCCAGGCACCCCAAGTGTCAGACTTTTGATTTTGGCTCAGGTCATGATCTCAGTGAGGTCGTGAGATGGAGCTTCACATAGGGCTCGGCACTGGGTGTGGAGCCTGCTTAGGAATCTCTCACTCCCTCTCCCTCTGCCGCCCCTGCCCCTGCTCACACATGTGCGGACTCTCTCTCTTAAAACAAAAACAAAACAAAACAAAAACAACACAAACAACGTGCTCAACACCATGATTCATTAGGAAAATAGAATCAAGACTACAAAGGGAGGGAGTGACATCAGCAAAACAGCAGCAGTATAGAAATCAGAAGCTTGTTCTTCCCCCAGAAACATCCATATGAACAGCTATCTGCACAGGAAAACACCTTCATAAGATTCAGTTTCTTGTGAAGCACAGGAGTAAAGAAGTAAAAGACACTTGGAGGGGGAAGGAAAGAGAAATTTACATCACCCCCACCCCTCTTCCCAAGCCCAGGTAGCCCAGTGCAGGGCAACACCTGCTGCATGAAAGCAGGGTGAAGTGAGTGCCTGACTTCATTCAGGACCCCCAAGTCAGCTTGCCCCAGGCTGACTCCCCCAGCTCTGGATGCTCCCTAGGGGATCCCATAGCCTCAGCCCGCCAGCTCACCCTGGAACCTGAGGAAGGGGGAATGGGAAGTGACTGCTGATGGGTACAGCTTTCTTTTTGGAGTGATGAACATGTCCTGGAATCAGTGGTGATCATTGGAAAACCTACTGAATCATGTATCTTAAAGGGGTGTGTTTATGGCTTGTGAATTTTGTCTTTTAAAAAAGTAGCACAAAAATAGTTTTTTAAGATACACAAATTGCTATAAGATGAATAAATTCTGGGGACCTAATGGACAGTTAACAGTATTGTATTATAGACTACTTGAAAGTTGTTAAGAGAGCAGATCTTAAATGTTCTTACTACAAAACAAAACATGGTAATTATGCAAGGTGGTGAAAGTGTTAACTAAACTTACTGCAGTTAATAATTTTTCAGTACATACGTATCAAATCCTCACCTTGTACGCTTAAAATTACACAATGTTACATGTAAATTATATCTCAATAAAACTGGAAGACAGGTAGGTAGGTAGATACATAGATAGATGTTAGATAGATAATTGATAGATACATATAAAGATAAATAGATTTTTAAAAGTAGCTCCATCTTGGCAGGTTAAACTTAACCAGACCCAGAGATAAAGAAGAAAGTGCAGATGGACCTGCGCTGGTAATTCTACTATCCCAAACACACTCAAGAGCATAAAGCTGAACCGGTGCTAACCCTTTGACACTCCTCTGTGGGGCTTCTCATAAAAGGCTTGCGGTGGGAGAGGTTAGGAGAGCTGCCATTACAAACAAAAGTCAACAGCCCTGGGCTCTCTGGTCCCCAGTCTCACAATCCCTCCTGTACCCTTTGATAGGCAGTAAAATTCAGTCAGTTTGACCATTAAAAAAAAAAAGAACCTTTTATTTTAAAAAAATTAAAAACACCTTTTCTGCTTTCATTTCTCATTAAAATGCCACTTTTGAGTCATTTGGAAAGGGTCAGGCTGGATGTTGGCTTTAAAACCTTTGACAGCTACTATAATTGCCTAGAGGTCCAATAACAGAGATTGCTCTAACAAGTTTAATTTTGAAGTTTCTGCCAAGCCATTAGCATGTAGCGGGGCTACAGAAATCACAGGAAATTAGAGGTGAGGAGAAAAAACCAATCTCATCTACCTCTGGACTGTCACCTCTTCCCTGAGCCAGGACAAGTTCTCTTCTAAGCGGCTGTTTCCTGGTATAGTGAATGGAGTCCTGGGATCTGATTTGGAGTTCTGCTACTAACTAACCACATGGTCTCAGGCAAGTTATTAAATCTTACAGTATTCTTTCTTTCTTTTTTTTTAATATGAAATGCTTCATGAATTTATGTGTTATCCTTACACAGGGGCTGGGTTAGTGCTCTCTATATCATTCCAGTTTTCATATGTGTGCTTCAGAAGTGAGCACTACACACTTTGATATCTTTAAAAATGGGTATATTGTTGCCTCTTCCACTCTGTCTTTGTCCAAGTGCCCTCTGTCCAAGATCATGTCTATGGAGCAAGACAGGCAGAGAGACATCTGCGCAAGAGCGATCTGAATGGGAGCTCCTTTAGTTGAAGGATCAGGCTGGGCAAGCTTCCTGCAGGGAGGCAGAAAGGCATTAAAATAAAACATTGTATCACATGGATCTGGTCGCTTTCAGGAGGGATAAGAGAACACATCTAAAAGACATGTTTAAAGGATGCTCTAATTAATTGTGGCTCAACCATCATGGTGGCAATTTCAACTCTTCTGTAGTCATTTCATCACATCTAGTCCTTTCTTTCGATCCTTAAGAACAACCAATCCAGGGGTTATTATGCTCTCTATTCTACAGATGAGAATACTGAGCCCTCGAAGTTTACATAGCTTCCTCAAAAAATTTCACTTGACTGGTCAGTGGCGGAGATGGGCTTTGAACCACAGTTTTCTGACTGTAACACCCATAGTCTTTCTGCCTGGCCAGCAGTTCCTGGATGTGATGATCACTAAGACAGCCTCAGGTATTATGAGGGTCCACAGATACAGGACCACCGCTACCTCCTGTTATCCATCCAGTCTACCCTTAAGGGACTTTTTTGAAATTTCATCTTTAACAAAGAAGGGCAAGTCTGTAGCCCTGGTGTCCAGAATATTCTCACATAACAGTAGGAAACCAGACTTTCTTGTCAGCTCTTAAAGAATGGAAAACTATGCACAAAACCTTACAGAATTAAAAGGATACATGTGTTCCTTGGCTATTCCTTTTCAGAACATCCTCTGGATTGAGCCCAAGAGACAACATAGAGTAGTGGGCAAGTACACAAGTTTGGGATCAGTATCAGTCTTTGCTATCTATTTGACCTTAAACAACTTATTTAACTTTGTTACACCTTCGTTTATTCAACTACACAATGAGAATAATGTCTCCTTCAAAGAATCCTTACAAAGATTAAACCAGTTTACAGTGTAAGGTGGTTAACAAGTGCTAGGCACAGGCTAAGTGTGAAATAAATTCCATTTTGTATTGTTCTAGACCACTCTCTTTAGAGGAGAAGGAAAAGGGGTGAAAGGAACCCAAATCCCCCGTCCCTACTAAGGATGCCAGTCAGGAAGAGCTCTTCCGTGTGATGATCTAGCAATTAAATGTTGCTTCTGCAGACCCAGCTGTTACCCATGAATTTGCTTCCCAAATCAACCTAGGAATGGCAAGACAAGTTCATGCTACTTCAAAATTAGAGACCCGAATGCGAATGAAAATCCAGTTCCATCACTATTTAATGATCACCTACTGTGTGTCAGTCGCTGGAAGATAAAGAGATAATAGGTGGGACACAGCCCCTGCCTTTGAAGAACTCATGGATCCATGGAGTGCTTGTTAAGACCATAACAGTAAAAGGTGGCCATAAGAGAAATCTTGTAAGAGAGAGGAAAACTGCTCTGGGCGTTCCAGAGGTGTAGAAGTTACCTCCATTTTGATAAAGATTTCATGGAGGAGGAAAATTCACATGACTTTGAAAGATAGGTAGGATTTCAACAAGTGAACGGAGCAGGAGAGGATGTCAAGAGAACATTCCAGGTGGAGGGGAACAGCAACAGGCAAGGGGTGGAAGTGGAGCACTGATGTCTGGACTGGGAAGCATCAAGGAGCCACCTGGCCTGACACTAAAGCATGAGATACACACGCATAAGTAATGGGAGGAGGGGCAGGGGACGCGGTAGCCCCGTGGCCGAAGCTCTCAGTTCTGGGTGTGGAGGAAGGCCAGAGCTTCACTCAGTTTTAATATAAAGAGTCGATGAAGCATTTTGAACAGAAGGCAAGATGATTAGAGTTTGATCAGAGTCACCTGTCTCGGGAGGTGATGAGGATTAATTGAGTCAAATCAGTAAAGCTCCTAACAAAAGCCAACAGGTGCAAAATTAATTCTAGTTCTCGTCTCCCTTCTCGAAGCACCCAGAAAATCTATTGTTTCTGAATCGAGTGCCTGTAGCCGAGGGGAAAAAAAAAAAAAAAAAAAACGGGCCTAGAGTCTTGTCAGGACTCTCGGCTGGCTCTGAGTTTCCTCTTCCTTCCCAGAATCCAGCTAAAGAAGGGTGGCCCTGTGACCCGGATCTAGAAAATCCCTGGAGAGAGGCCAAAGGATAAGCTGTTATGACCTCTAGCTATTTCCTACAGCCTGAGAAAAGCAGGATTGCACACTTTGAGTGCAGCCGAACTCACACTCCCTGCTAAACGCCTGTCCGCAGGAAAGCTGGCCCCGCTCTCATCTTTGTTAATATCTCCCTTCAGAGGCTCATTTGGACTGACCAGCCAGTGTCACTTGGCATGCAGGAAGTGTGCCTCCCCTCCCCCTCTCCACTGCACTGAGCTCAGAGGATGATTTGGGGGTTTTGTAGGCTTTCATTTTTTCCTCTCTCCCCTTCTCCTGCTGCTGGGAGTCTTTTCTTCCTGATAAGAACCTTCTAGCAGCTTCATCAGAGCAATTGTTAAGAGAAGGCGACTCTTCTCACAATGGATACCTGATGACTTCTCCTTTCTGCAGACAAATCAGTCCTTGAGAAAGGTCTCATTATTGCTCTGGTGTCATTATTCCAAACTCAGTGGCACAGGGGCCCTCCCTCGGTCCCCACAGGGGTGGGGGGCCAGGGAGGTATTGGCCGGGGAAGGGCAGAAGGAAAGAAAAATCCTGTTTCTTGCCATTCGCTTTTTTAAAAGGTGCCGTGAAAATCTTCTTTCCCCACTAATGGGATTTGAAGGAGACACAACTTCTGCACTTGGTACCTTCCCTCACACATTATGGAAAAGTCCTTTGCAGACTCAGAGGTTAACTGTGTTTTTCTGGGGTGTCTCCTCTGCTGCCAACTCAGGATGTTTCACCTCCTCAGAGATCAAAATGCACTGACCTCTACCCTCCAAGCATTTCACAGTGGCCTAAAATCGAAAAACCATTCTTCCTGTTCCCCGTCCTTCCATGGAGGTTCCCTTTCCTTCTGCTGGCAGGCCTACAGGCTAACGTCTGTCTGCAAGCTCAGAAAATCAGGAATTAAGCGACCATCATGGTTAAGGCCCTGGGATAGGCACAGTAAGGGATAAATTACATCTCAGCCTTCTGGGTCTCACACCCTATGTGCCAGGGATCAAGAACAGGCACTTTCATTATAAAGGCCCATGAACTTCTCACCTATCTGATCTGCCTGTGATGCCCTCCAGGCAATAGACACTCATGCCAGTCATTAATTTAACTAAAGCTACTTATCGGGGAGTATTTAAGTCTAGATATCCTGACCCGATTTTCCCCAAGTTTCAAGACTAAACCCTAATGAATAAGTTGCTTACTCAACTTTTGGCTGCCTCTTGGAAAAAGGGAAATAAAGTAAAGCATTTCAGGTAGAACTGGAGAAGTGAACATACAGTTACTCACTGATAAGGGGTCAGCAAAAAAGTTAAGCTCGAAGTCTCCATCCATAGATGAGGGAAGAACAAAAAGAGAGAGAGGGAGAGATTTAGTGTTATAACTGAATCACTTAATGGAAAAGAACAAATACTCCCGATTTTGCTAATATCGACCTTGAAAGTAGGGATTCCAAAGGACAACTAGGTGATTTTGAACAGAGTTAACGGCACTGACTTCGGTAAATGAACATAGGACGGCAGCATGGTTTTGATCATGGAAGTACATCCCTCCCCCTGCCTCCCTACATCCCTGTCACCCTCAGCAAGTGAACAGAGACAACTCTCAGCTACCTGTGACAAAGGAAGGGGCCCTATATATTCTTGAGACTATATGGCCTCTTCTGTAGGAAGCGGAGCTTTGCCCTTGCAATCTCTCCTTCCCAACTGTTGTGTTCAGTTAGTGGCATCTCTTTTCATACTGAAAGCCTCCTTCACTGGGTTCCTTATTCTGAGCTACATTTTGATAAGCTGGGGTCACTGAGTAAGTGACACTTTACTTTAGTCCTGTTGAAGATTAATATCCAAGTGCTTAAGGGACTTTCCCTTAAGCAAATGACCCATTTCACAGGGGTTTCCCATAGATTCACAAAGAAGTTCTACAGATTCACTAGATATAAGTAAAACAAGGACAAGGCTTAAGGCCACCCCCTACTCTTCTAACAATCAGGAAAGAAGATATCTTGGTGGTTTAGGAAGGTAGCTAATTTTCTACCCTATTTAGACAATCCACTTCAAGGCCCTACTTCCTGGATTATATTCTCTAGGGAATGGTTGAGGAGGATTGGGAGTTTCCAGTCCAAGTTTATGGGCCTTCAAGGCTTCCTTTAAGAAGGCTGTTGATTCCACAATGATACCATTGTGGCCCAGAATGACTATACTGCCAAGGACTTCATGTCTTTTCCCCACTTGTAACACCACCAACTGCTACTAAGTCCTGGGCACATGCAGGGGTGGTTTTTGGTAAGACATCTGCTGTGCCTTTAGTGGCATCTGTGGTCTTGGGCAGATCTTTGTTGGAAAAAGGTGAGGCACTGTACTGAAAATCTAATCGCAAACATTTTCCTTATTGGACTCCCTGATGCAGAGAACATTCTCTGAGATCACTGCAGACTGGAGCTCTGCATGCTCTCTCTTTCAATGTATATACCCAAGAATTCAGGGCAGCTCCTAAAAACCTCGTATTCCCTTCATTTGTTTTCCACTGAAGACCAAGAGTACACATGCAATAGAAATTCTAGAAGCCATTGGGGACACATAGGTCTCCAGGATAAAGAGGTAAAATAACAGCTAACAGCGTGGGTGGCGGAAACTGGTCATGGCTCACAGCTTGGTTTCTTCTCCTGGCCCATCTTCAGTTGGGTTTGGCCAGTGACTAAGTTCTAAGCTCCCGGAATGCCCGAAGAAACGGTGGATACAGGACCCCCAAAACTCCCATGTTTGCTCTTCCACTCTATTTTCTGTTTCCCACTTCTGAGCCAAATGGAGAAGCACGGCGGAAGTATAACAAGGAGCACCACCCACCGAAGAACACGTACACTGAACGGTGACAGGAGTGAGAAGTGAACCCTAACTGCGGTAAAGCCACCGAGCTTTCGGGCTGGTGTACTACAGCAGCGAGGATTACTCGGCCTAACTAGCGCAGTGATCCTTGCTGAAGTGATCCATGCTGGTAAGAGAAACAGTGATACATATAATAAAAATAAATAAATAAATAAATAAATAAATAGAGAATATAATCCAAAGGGGGAAAAAAAATCACAAATTCTTTTCATTTAAAAAAACGGACAAACAAACAAACAAAAAGCCAAAAAACTTGTCCTTGCTTAATGGTCCAAAATCCAAGTGGACCTTACCAGACATGGTTGCTAAGCACAAGGTATGTTCATAATGGTGACCATTACAAAACCAGCACAGATGGTCCCCGACTTACGATGATGGTTCAGCTTACCATGTTTCCACTTCATGATGGTGCAATAGTGATATGCATTCAGTAGGCACTACACTTCAAATTTTGAATTTTGATCTTTACCCTGGGCTAGCGATATGCGGGACTAGGCTCTCTCATGATGCTGAACGGGGACAGCTCCCAGCCAGCCCCGCAATCACAAGGGTGAGCAACCGGTACTTTTACAACCATTCTGTACACAAACAATCATTCTGTTTTTTCCTTTCCAGTACAGTGTTCAATAGTTACAGAAGATATTACATAAGTAATTACATAATAGTTACATAAGATATTCAACATGTTATAAAATAGGCTTCGTGTTGCATGATGACACCAGACGGCAGGCTAGGCTAAGCTGAGCTATGCTGTCCAGTAAGTCTGGTATGTTAAGTGCATTTTCTACTCATGATACTCTCAATTTATGATAGGTTTATTGGAACGTAACCCCATCAAAAGCGGAAAAAGAACTGTGTGTGTTTTTCTGGGGAAAAAAAGTCTCCTCTGTGATAAAATTACATGTGCAAGGACATAATAAATCTTTCATGAATCAAACATACAGAAGAAAAGTTGAATAACATATCACACTCATACACTAGCATAAGCCATAGAGAAATTATTAGAAACACTGCACGATATTCTGTATTTCAAAAGAAGTATCTGAATTGTATCAACGGATAAACATTACTGAGCTGTCAGAATTTCTCTTCAACAATCTCATCAGTAAGATTCTGACCTTTGTCCAATGGTGACAATAAGGAAAATCTGCTTGACCATCTGGCAGGGATACTCTGGTGGGCTGGCCCGCCCTCGGTGGGTACAGGCTGGAGGACATCTGAGTTGTCTTTAAACCCTGAGAGTTTGTGTCTTAGGAAAGGAGCCAAATCTCCAAATTCCTTCAGATTTACATAATTACCAAATCTTCGGTTTTACAAATGCTATTTTGGAGGCTTCCTGGAATGATTTTGTGACTTACTTTGTGAACATCCCCATCTAAATACGTCAAGCGAAAACAACAACAACACACGTGTGCCATGAAATGAGATTCTTCTTAGCTATTTCCTTGATGCTCTTTTGGAAAATCTCATTCTACTGACTTTGTATTACCTGGGCTCTTAGAAACTCAGGAAGGAAAGGTTTCGAGAAATGTGGATTCTTTCATCCTGAAAGAGCTATCAGCATTTCAAAAGCGGGAAGGTCTTTCTACAACTTCCCGATATATCTGGGAGGGGAAAATGCATTCCAAATAAAGTAAATGGTTAAGAACTAGTGTTAATTGAAGATCAATCAGAAGTTAACCTACATTACATCTGAAATTATGGTGCTAATTGATGGAAAGCTTGGATTCAATTTAAAAGCAGATGGTTCAGATGCAAATTTTCACAACTCAAGTAATATAAAAGATTTAGATACCCTGCCATATTTGTTTACCTTTTCAATATCCAGGAATGGACACCCTTCAAAGACATACTTGTGAACGAAGGAAACGTCCTCTCTCATTCTGTTGGCTTAATTTCAATGGGTGTGTATGTTGGGGGTGAAGGCAAGGTAGGGGCAGCGTTTGGGCAGGGAGGAGATATATACAGATTATCAAACATAAATTGCCAGCAAGCTTTCTGTTTAACTGCTGTAGCACACCAAATCTCTGTTCCCAGCGAGGAGAAATTTGCAGACTGGTCGCATTCGTCACCAGGAAAAGCCCTGGATTTTATGCTGCTGTTGTGTTTGGTGGCTTGTTTTAATTAGGGACCGGGAAATTGATCAGCTTTAGCCTACCAAGCACGGACTCAGGCTCAGGTTCTTATTTCCTTTTGCTGCCATTTCCAGGATTAATTTCTACAATTCTTCAGCTGCATCAGCACTTTGACCCTGAGTTCACAGGAATCCAAAACAGCTGGTTGAGCTGGTCAATGCAAACAAGCACATTAATAAAATAAAGTCAGGAAAATCACTGTTTCTGTTAAAAAGTTGATCCAAATGTGATACGAAGGGCTTAAAATCTACCGCTTTAAGGAAAGCAAACGGCTGTGAAGAGAATTCACTCTGAAGACATCTTATCTAAGGCAAAATTTAAGATAAGACAAATGTTTTTAAAATGTCCCTATCTCAAAACCCTAAAGAGCCTATGGCACCATTTCCACATGTGTCCTTTTAACAGTGAATGAATTTAGCATTCTGTAAACACTTGCCTGTATTACTGCTCTCCACCCCAACACAAAGACACACCAACACGACAAAGCTGCTAGTTTTAGATGCAAAGATCTCACTCTTTCCTTAACAGATACATTCATTATTTAATGGAACCCATTGTTTCAGAAGCCAAGAAGTCCTTTAGTTCCTAAAGATGGTATCAAGTGTGATGCTGACTGCATTTCAGAAAACACTTGCATGCACGTGGCCTGGAATTGAAAGCACGAAAAAAGAGGAGAACGAAAAGAAGGCTCTAAAAGGGAAAGGTCTTACCCGATGGAGAAAGGAATGCTCTATACTGATTGGCCAATAAGAAATAAAACCCACACCACCTATAAAGTGCGGCCAGACGCTATGTGGATGGTTGCGAGGTCTCTCTGACTGTTGAAACATGTGAATGAACTGCAACAAGTCACCGATGCTCAGTCAGAGAGAGCAGCCAGTGGCTGAGGACCAAGGGACAGGGCTGTGTTGGCAGCACCAGCCAGCCACATGGGACAACAGCCAAGCCCCTCTCCCTCTCTGGGCCCATTTCCTCACGTATAGAAAAAGGACATTCATCAGGATCCGAGTTGCCCAACACGAGTTTGTCAGAACTCCAGCCACACAGGTGAGCATGGAAGGTAAAAACAAAATAAAAATATCAAATGAAATGAAACGAGTCTATGTTCAAGGAAATTGAGGCAACACGGGGTCAAACCAAGTCAAACAGGTGTCTTCACGGCAGACCCTCTCAGCCTTGCTGGCACTCATCAGTACACCACACTGTGATCTTCTGGGCATGTAGTGATGTTCTAGCTCTTAATTACATACCGCCCAGGCACGTCCTCCAGCGGGCATGCGCTGTCACATGCACGAGTCTTATTTACAGGAGCTCAGCTTCCGCGCCCACACTCGGAATCGTCTTGTCCTTTTGATCTTGCACTGGACGTCCTGATCGATCACTTGCAAGTTCACCTGACTCTCACAGAGAAGACCTCTTCCAATGCCCAGTTGATAGCTGAGAAAGATGAGGTTCAGAGTGGATAAGTGATGAGCCAAGCAGCGAATGCTGGGCAGAGTTAAGACTTAAACCCAAGACCTTTGACTAGAATCCATCCGTGTGGCTTTCTTTCTGTGTTGTCCCCTCCAGTATCTGTGGGAGCCACTGAGTATTGAACTTGCCTTGATTGCCAGTGTGCTCACCGTTCCCAACCCAGGGCTAGGCACATGGATGTTCACTCGCTGAGGGACTGTTCTCCTTTCTCTCTCTCTCTCTCTCTCTCAATGCAGCTTTTACGGATAGCTTGTGTGAACTTCCTTTCAGCCTCTTATATTGATTTTTTAGGAAATCCACAAAGTCCCCAGATAAGAGAGAATACACAGGAAGACAAACATCAGACACAAAATAGCTAAAGGACATTTGCTTTTAGAATAGTCTAGGGTGGCTTCATTTGGCCAGATAAATGTTTTCACTTTAATGGGAAGCAAAGACTCGAGCTACACACAGACACCCAAGTCTTCAAATAATCACCCGTTCACGTCTAGAAAGTCAAAGGCCAAATAGGGAGCCAGAGCCAGCTCACAGCCACAAGGACCTGAGATCTGGGCATTAGGGAGCTTCAGCCGCCACTCACATTGCATAGGATTTAGAGACCCTCAGCCATAAGGCACCCCGTCCCGGAGGGCCATTTCGGGGACAGCAAGTATGTGAGCTCCCACGTGCATCTCAGAGAGCCATCCCCAACCTGGACATTTCCCCCAGTGGCCCGTCTTTTCCTAACACTCTGTTGGAGAGACAGCAGCAGTTCATGGTGCCCTGGAGATCAGCAAGTGAGTTAAAAAAAAACCGAAGCACGACACTCAGATCAGTTAGGGTTTGAATTCACTGTGGCCCATTTGTTTAGGCGGCTCACAGGAGAGGAGCAAGGTGCGGGCTCCTGAGGCAGCTCTGTTTGGTATTTCATTTAAAAAAGAAAATGATGATAATGTTCTTCACTCCCTTTAAAAAAAAAAAAAAAAATGGACCTGCCAGTTCCTGAAAGCTAGTCTCTTGTACAGCCTTGTGCTCTCCTACCTTCCCTCCTCCAAGCCTCGAGGTCAATTACGAAAGCTCCCTCCTCAGCCCACCCCAACCCATTTCTTATTCCTTCTTCCTCCTGGGTGCCCTAGAGGTGCTCTGGGGCCCCGCTTTCCACCCTGGCTGGGCTGGAGAAACACTTCAGAAGCCTTTGTAGATAAACCTCCAGAGCTCTGTGCAAAGCCCCAGAATCAGAAAGCGAAGGCAAAGGAAGGTGCGGGTGCTGGGGCAGAGGTGAGGGAGGGAAGTGGTCTCAGAACTTGTTTTTTGGTTTTGTTGGTTTGTTAATGATTTTAATATGACCCATCAAAACCTGCCAGAGTCTGTAAATCATTGCTATAAAAGAAAGTTCTGGCTTGGGATGAGCAATTGAATTAGGTGAACTTCAAAGTTCTTTTCTACACTAAGATTCTGATATTTGGTGGTTGGGATAAGACACCCAAAGAGGGGTAAAAACAGGTTTTGGTGCTCGGTTCCACGACTTACTATGTGATTGTCACCAAACTGCTTAACGTCTCTGATCCTCTAATTCTCCATCTGTAAAATGGGGACAGTATCTCTACTGACCTGAGATGATGAGGAGGACATTTACCTGGCATTCTGCATGTCGAGGGCCTGATACATAGCTAACTACTCAATGCATGGCAGTTCTGATCAGTGACTTCAAATTCATTAATAAACCACTTAAATGCTTCATTTAAAGTTTTTGGTTTCATTTTTCAATTTAAGCCAGTGCTGTACCAATTTTTTTTTTGTTGTTTCCTTCCAGGGATCACCCAGACTTTTTTTTGGATGCTCCCCTAAGTTGTGCTTGGTGGGTGTTCCGCAGGAAGGGAGGGCAGGGCTTGGCAGGCGGTGGCCAGCCGTCCAGGGCATCCCGAAGTCGAACAACTTGCTGGAATAAACCCAGAGACGGCTGACATGGGTCTCCTGCCTTCCAATGCTCCAGGGGCTGCAGAGGCCCACGGTAACTTAGTGGTCTCTTGTGGAGCGCGTTGTTCAGGGAAGGGAGGAGAGGTTGTGGGCGGTCTCCCCGGCTGCTCCAGCCCCAGCTTGGCTTCAGCCTTTTGTGTGTTTACTCATCAGAGGCTAGAAAGGAACAGTGGAAGCAATTTGGTGTTATGATTATAATTGTTTATGCTTCTTAATATTATCATCATCATCCGGATCATTTCTGTTGTTATTCTTACTTAATGTCTCAAAGACCCACAGGGCTCTCGAGGTTTACACAGTGGAGATGCCGGTTAAAGCTGTGGCTGTGCCCGAGGTCAGGCTCCTGAGTTGGCGGAGGCAGCAGAGACCGTGGGTCTCTCTCCCTCCTGCACGGTCAGCTTCCACCAACAGCCCTTCGCCCATCTGCCAGCCCTTCCCAGAGACAATCTGTAAGTCATTTCCCGGGGACTTCAGGGAATTGCACGTTTACCCTCCTGCCACTAGATGGCAGGCAACTCGATGCTCATTTTTTCCAAGTAAGGTATTAACGGCAGTCATAAAGGATCCCCTCCTGTCTCCAAGCATTTATTCCCTATAATAAAATCAGTAAATCTCGAGCTCCTTTCTGATTTCAAGCCCAACTTGCTCCATGTCTGCGAGGACCCCGAGCCTGTCTGCTGTAATGCTCTGCCCTTCAGGGATTCATAATCGCAACCCTGATAATAGCAAACCGGTGTGCCTATGGTTTTTATAGTTTACAAAGCACTGTAGGTTTCGCAAGGCTCTTTTGCACGCAGCATCTTATTCGACAAGTGAAAGTACACAGTGAGCCCGGCCATAATGCGAGTTCATTATATTGATCAACAATGCACGTGCAGTGTCCCGCAGACCCATTTGAATGCACTTTATAAGGAAACAATTGCTGCACAAGTTCTTGGAATGAATGGCAGGATTTTAAGGTACTCGGCAAGCGACAGACGTCACTTCAGTTAGGTGTCTCTGGGACCTGAAGCTGCTCCACCATGGCGAGGTCGGCAGCCGAAAGACCAAGTTTACCAGGCTAGGGACCTTGGGCGGGTGCAGCGTTTCCCAGTTTGGCCTGATAATGCCATGCGATGGGGGGTTTTTCTCTCGTCTCCACACAGAAAGGAACCAGCTACAGCTTGTCATTTGCATACAGCCAGCGTGAGTTAAGTCCCCATTGCTCTTCAGGAATAAATTAGCTCATTCAAGAAGAGAACAAATCCTGTGTGTGTGTATATGTGTTGGGGGGGCTGTTATTTGGAGGGGTTGGAGTGGGTAAGAGAACGGAAGTCTACTCACATGAGATTATTTTCATCTGCTCAGTTTTATAACTTGGCCTGGAAAGGTCTGATTCCTTTTATAACAGATGAAGGTTTTCCTCCCAGTCTGAAGTTCAGAGTCTTCCCCAACTCTGCACAGGTAGGTAATGACACACCGAAGAACTCGTTGTTTTCTGGTGCAAATGACAAATGCCACACATTTGTTTCAGGAAATCCACATAAAAGGTAAAAAAACATTTTGGCTTGGGGAGTGAGTTTGTCCATCGATGTAATATTCCTAGCAGCGTCGCTATTTAGCTGTGGATTAAAAAATCCTGATATTCCATTAATTAAATACAGTAGGTGACTCTAATGGCTTCCACCTTCGAAATGCTGCTATTTACATATTGCATGTATTTTATTACAGGGCTGGAGGGAAATGAATTTTGCATAGTTTTCAAAAAACCCCAGATGGAGGTGGAGGTTACAGAATGTAGCTGTTTCCCTAGACTGAACCTTCACCAGGTCGCTTCCTTCCCTCGCAGCGCGGAGCGGACCCTGTTCAATCGCCCTTGGTCTCCCACTGCCCCGAGCCTCCCGGCGCTGGCCTCCAGTACCTTTGGTAAGTAACATGACTTGCTATTTCCAAATGCCAGTTGCGTAGCAGGTGCAAATCCTGTGATGGAATTTGCACAATGGACAGAGCAAAATCTCACCAGTTTCATTTCATCTGTGCCCCGAGCACACTTTATAAAGCAATAAAGACTGAATGTCTAAGGGCTTAAAAGAAATGTGCTGTGTTATCATCATCAATTTATGAAACTCCCACAAGGAAGCAGACATGATACAAAACATACAAATTGTACAGTTGCCGCCTCCGGAAGTGGAAACGGCAAAGAACAAAACGCTGAAATTGGGTATTACTTTCTCTCTCACCTCTTCTCTCCTCCTTCCCTCTTTTTTTCTTTCCCTTTTCTCTTTTGCCTTTGAGTTGGAAGGTTCCGTCTGGCACTCGGAGCTTGGAGAAGGCTCTGAAGGTAACAGCTGGGGAGATGGTGAGGTGGGGTGTGGGCCAGTTCTAAACACTGAGTGGGAGCTATGGCGGCAAGGGACAGTCTTGTGTGTGTGTGTGTGTGTGCACGCGCGCGTGCTCTGAAGGAAAGAGTAAGTTAAATGGGGATAAGACCGAAGGAAAAGGGACGGAGGTCCTCACTGTGTCTCACTGTGTTGCTGTGTTCCCTCTATTGGTCTCTTCTGTTCTATTCTATACTCTTCTATAATTGCATCTTCTAGGAATTACTGGCCGCAGGGACATTTTCAGTACCTACTTCCCTGCTTGTGGGGAGGACTGCAAGCTTCATTGTCCCTAAACAGACACCCTCTGGATTTCGATGTGGCAGGCATTATGGAAATGGGGCTGGCTGGGGCAAGTCTTGTGCAGAACACCATTCTCTAACCCCTGTACAGAGAAGCACATTCTAAGAAGTTTTGACAAAGGGCTATGGGAACAAGTAAGTCTGCCTGTCTGGGACAGCTTTAGAGGAGACGGGCCATCCTTCTTATAAGAGGCTAAAGGAGATGAGGGGATTTTGCCAGATCCTGGCAGAGAGGACGGGTGCCTGATACAATAGCAGAGACTTGTACCGTCTGTTTGTGGTGATGATAAAACCTGATGGAGAACACTGGGAGTTGAACTCATGAAGTGGGTTGGGGTCTTACTTTAAATAGACCACAATGAGCCCAATCCTTTTGCTCTTAGGCAACAATAATCCAACTGAAGATGGGGTTGGGGAGAGAGGAGAGGTTTCTGGATTTTGTTTGTAAAGGAAATTACTATGGAGGTACTAAAATATTGTGGGGAACTTAAGAACAAGGATGTAGCTAAGCCCCAGAAACAACAGGAAGCAGGGACTTGGACATCATCAAAAATCCAGCTACCTCCCCATGGCAAGTTTCCAGCGCACTCTCTCTCTCTCTTATTCCATATGTGAGGAGTATATAATTTGCTTGAAGGCCTCTTTTGTTTTTCTCATCCACAAGATGAGAAACATGGTAGCAAGAATGCCTGGCTGTCCATCTTACCATCCAGGAACCCAAAAAAAGATGAACTTCTGTTTTTTCCAATTTCCATGTCAGTCTTCCCAGGGAAGAATTTGGATGGACCCAGGTCATATCAGGTACCCGCTATGGAACAGTCTGCTAAGGCAATGTTTGAACCGGCTGGGAGAAAAGAGTGGCACCAAGCAGACAGTCCCATTGGCTCCCAATCCGCTGCGACTCCATTCTCAAACAGCAGAAATGGTGTCAGTTTCAAAAAAGAAAAGAAAAGAAAAGAAAAGAAAAGAAAAGAAAAGAAAAGGAAAGAAAAGAGAAGAGAAGAGAAGAGATAGTGTCAGTTTCAAGCAGGCACAACATGGTCTGACCCAGTCCGCCCCCAGAGAGATAGACCACAACTCTGTTAGAATTCATTATGGCATCTCATAACTTCATTGCCAGGAAGTGCTTCCTTTTACCTGACTATCTGTATTCTAAATTGCCCTGAGAGAACAAAAAATATTCACCTCACGACCACAGACCCAAAAACAGCTGCTAAGTGTTCTTATCATCTGTCCCCTGTAATCAAGAGACAGCCAATAACAAGCCTCCTGCTAGGTTATAGGGTTTTTGCAGAGAATGAGATCCAATCTATGCTCACAAGGAGTTTTGAAGTCTGGTGTCTAGGAAGACAACAAAGAAAAATCAACCCCCAACCAATGAGCTTGAGAGCATTTGGGTGGAACCATTGGGAAGAACTCACACACCCGCTTCTCCACCTCAAATCCCAGGGGCTTATGAGCTAGTTGAGAGTTTGGAGGAACCGTGGTCAGCCTGAATGGAAAGCCCCTCTCCACGCACAGGTGCTTAGTCCTGTCTCCAGGGAAGCTCCCTCAAGCTCAAAGCCTGTGGGGCCCTGAGAAGGGGAGAGCCCAGGGCTGCTGGTGAAGCAGGATCCAGCAGACCTCCTGGATGTTCTTTGCCCAAAGAAGGATGGTACCTTAAATCTGCATGGCCCACAACCGACCCTCAGCACTTCCTGAAAGGGTGGGCAAGCTCAACACCAGGACACTGTAGGAAGGGAAAGAAGTAGACAATTCCTCCTGGGCCTTAGGAGACCAGACTTAGAATGGCCGTGATAGGCCAAATCCACTGAAAACCAGGGCCAAGAAAGAAAATCAGTGAGCATCTGGATGGGACTGCGGTGCGCTTGGGTGGCACACGCATGAGGCTATGTGGCCTGGTGACTCTGCCATCCCTAGGGACAACGTGGTTCTGGGGACACATATCCCAGCACCCCAAACCTCGACTCTAACCCTCACCTCTGAGATGAGTAGAAAGCAAAATCCTCCCCTACAAAAGGGTGAGAGATGGGGGCGGGACTTGGCATTACTTTCCAGCCCAAATTGGAATCTGAGAGCTTTGTTCTGGCCTAGGCCAGCCCCTGGCTCAGGCAGGGCTGGGGGGCGGTCGCGGCTGGCCTCGTTCAAAGTGAGCTCCGCGCGCCCTCTCGTGGCCGCTGCACTCACCGCGCGTCTTGGGAAGCAGCTGGCCACCCCATACAAATGGACTCCGCGTAGTTAAGCTGTCAGGTCTAATGTATTTATTTGACTCTCTGCTGTTAAAATGATTTCTCTACAGCACTGCGGTTATTTACGACTATTGTCAGTACAAGGCGATGAGAAGGCAGCAGCAGAACAAAACAACAACAGCTGAAGGCAAGGTTCTGTTTGGGAGGGCTGGGGGCTTGGTCACAGGCTTTCCTGCGGCTGAAGAGGCTGTTTGTTTCCTTAATCTGCAGCGGGGGCTTCTGAGCGCGCTCATCCATAATGCAGAGCACACTGCCCTCAGCCCTCAGCCCTCAGCCCTCATCCCAGCGGGCAGAGCAACCGGTGGAGGTTGCGCTGGCCCCGGAGAGGGCAGCCCCAGCCCTCTTCTGCAGGAAGTATCTTTATAGAGACCCACTGAATGGGTCCAGACCATTTCAGATGTCCAGTGTCCAGACCAGCTCTTCCTGATTCAGATAAGGCCAAGCCCTTAGACGCCTGGATGGCGTGTGGTTGCTCTACCATCTTCTACCATCTACTTTACTTCTACTTTCTCACCTACTTTCTCAAGATGTGGTACCCAAATTGGCAGCATCCACACCACCTAGGAACCTGTTAGGAATGCAAATTCTCAAGTCCCACCCCTGAACAAGAGAGTGAAAATCTGGAGAGAGAGAGAAGGAGCCCTCTGTGTCTTAACAAGCCCTCCAGGAGGTTCTGGTGCATGTTCAAGGTTGAGAACCACTGGCCTGTTCATTTAACCCTGGAGGCAAACCTTGTAATGTGTTTAGGGAGGTCAGTGGCCCACTGCTCCTGTAACCCACTCCTCCCTCCCGCGCCCTTCTCCTTCTTGAAAAGGCTCCTGGAGTCCAGCATGTAAGCGCATGGGCTGTGAGGCAGGACACGGTAGTGATTACTGACACGGGACCTGCAGTCTTTGCTCAGAACCACCTTTGTGACCTTAGAGAAATTAATCTTTATGAAATAAACATACTAACAATAGTCTTATACGGTTGTTATAAGGACTGAAAGAGTTAATATGGTAAAGCTCTTGGAAGAGTGGCTGGCATACAGTAAGTGTTCATAAATGCTAACGATTATTATGTTCTGTACTGTTGGCTTTCACGTCCATCTGCTCCCGTGCCAGCCATCACTCACTTGTGGTCTGTGGATAGATCACTTGTTGTCAGAAGACCTGTGTTTATATATGGACTTTGCTGCTTATAAGCTACAGCCCTTGGAGCAAACCACTTACGTTCTCTGTGCCTCAAATTTCTCATCTAAAAATCAATACCTACCTCAAGTTTTCATATAAATTATCCTATTTACTCCTTTGCTCTAGGAAGAACAGGTCTGTCTCTATGCCCATTATACGAATAAAACAAGCAAGATTAAGAGAGGTCAAGTCATGTGCCCAAGGTCACACAGGGAGTGGGAGATGGACTCAAGACAGGAATCCGTTTCCTCTGACTCCAGTCCAATGAATTTGTATGAGATCATGCATGTGAGAGGACCATACATATGATAGTTATTACTGTTATTTTGGAAAAGCAATCAGAAGAAAAACATCCTATTTTTCTGAATATGAATGCAGGAAATTAATATAACAAACCATAAAGTCTTTCTGGGGGAAAAAAAAGAAAAGAAAAGAAAAGAAAAAGAAATCAGCACCAAAAAAGCAATAAAGCAAAACAAAACAGAAACCAGAGCACAACATTCGGGGATCAAGATCGAGGGTAAATCGCAGAATGAAATGGAGAAGCGATACCAACATTTTCCCCCTTCTCTGGAGATGTGTCTGTGTTCATGAAAGGTGTGGGATTGACAGCGGGAGCTGGCGGTCTATTTATCCGGGGACAGGCACGGCTGTCTGTTTAGCATTTATATAGTGCTTGTCTCCTCCACACCATCTAGTGCGAATGAGGAGCTTGGTGGAAGGGTCATCGCGGGGGTGTGAAGGGGTAGAGAGAAGCAGCTGGGGAGCAGGAACAAGGGGCATCCTGTGATGACTGGAGGGTCTCTGGAACCCCCTCAGTGCACCCCGAGTGAGGATGAGACCCAGGCTTCAAAGGCACCCGCTGGTTTGCCTGCGAAGCTCTTAGCAGGGGATCCCGCAGATGGAGCCCAGGAGGGAAGAGCTCTCAAAATGCTCCTACTGGAAGGAAAGCTGTCTCCCCTCCACCCCAGGTGGGGTGGGGGGATGGAAAGAAACCCCAACAGCCTTCTCCCTGGTGGACCACTTTAAACATTGCTTCTACCCCCAAACCTTTTTCCCAGGAAACTTCCACCAGACCCCTTCTCTCCCTGAATCCATCCTGTTTCTCTTCCTGGCTTCCAGCCCTGCTCCTCCCATCCAGTCTCACTCCCTGGGCCCCCCGGATGGCCGCCCCCACTTCAATTGTATTGGGATGTGGCAGCCAGACTGGGACACCTACAAATGAGGACCTAGCCCCCAATTCTGGTCCAGTTCCTAAGAACAAGCCTCTTCACTTGCCACGCCTGGGGTGCCCCTGCAGAATGGGGCAGGGTGCCTTTGACCACGGAAATTTGTGAAACACCTGTAATGTGTCTCCACGAGCTGTTCTTTCTTAACTTTTCCAGTGGTCTAAGGAATCTCTCTGCCCTGAGGGGATTTTTCCACAGATGGAAGGCAAAGAGTAAAGAGTCAGCGTCAGAAGCAGGAATTTGCATCCAGACAAATGGGATTACTGTCTTGGGATGTGATGTTTAAAAATTTCTTAAGGTCCCTTTTCCTCTAGCATGAATGTGGCCCGGGAGACCCACCTCAGGGCCTCACTGGTCCAAGATAGCCACGCCCTGAGACTCTGCTCAAGGGGCCCAGGGTTACCTCCCAGAAGGGCCAGGAAATGCTGAGAAAAAGAAGGCAGAGAGAGGTAGGAGAGGAAAACTTTGGCTAGAAAGGGGTACATGTATTTGCCCTCATTGTTCTGCTCACTTACCTGCAAGGGCTCTGTCCCTGGAGGACGCTTCCCAGGCTGCCCCGTGGTCAGCCATGTTCGCACAGCCCTGGTGAGGCGGCGTAGGGAGGCACAAACTCTCCTGCAGCTGAGCTTCCCGGGCCTTCCCGACTTTCACTGACCGCGCCGGGACCTGGAAGCATCTGCCTCCTCAGCATCACCACGTGGTGGAGAAGGCAGCAGAGCTGAGATCCAGAAAGCCCGCCATGGGCATCACTGTGTCAAGGAGAGAGTAGGGTGTAATATGGTGGCGTGGATGTGTAATAAGAGACCCGTGTTTGGTTTTCCTCCTGGTGTCGGGCTCCCAGCTCCTAGAACTATTGGAATTTCCCCTGATGAGGTGTCTTTTATTAAATTAATGAGGCATCTTTGGGCAAGCCCCTGGGTCCCCTAAGGAGGGGTGCTGCTTGCCCCCTGTGAGGAGAAGGTGGGAACCTTTCCACGTCCTGGGAGGGGAGAGGGCCCCCAAGGTCGAATCAGTCACCAGTAAGCAACGATTGAACCAATAGTGACTAGGTAGTGAAGCCTCCACAAAAACCCAAAGGGAAAGGGTTCCAAGACCTTCCGGGTTGGTGACCACGTGGGGATATGGGGGAGACTGAGCAATTGACCCCCAATTCTGAGCATTACCTTCAGGGAGTGTTTAAATTAACAAAATGAAGCGTGCTGAAACCACGGAAGATTCGACAGTCATCTCTGTCACGGCTCAGAGGCGGGGCTTGGAAAGAAGAGCAGATAAGACCGACCAAGCTGGCGGAGTCTCTGAGTCATAGTTAAGGAATCCCTATTCATCAGCAGCTCTGCCTTCCCCACAGACGCGCTGTTCGTTCCACTTCACCCTCCTGCTGTGCGGACTTACTCCCCCAACCCGGGGGGGAGCCTTCCACCTGTCCCTCTCCATCAGCCCACCCACAATATCCTAATCCCGAGGCATCTTCTCCAGGAGGTGCCTCCGGGTTCTCCAGCCTTCCTCACCGGCCCCTTCCAGCTTCCCTTCCTTCACCTGTGTGCCCATTTGTGAAGCTCAGACCAGATGCTCTCGTGCGTCAGACACTTGGGGACACAAATGCGACTAAGGCCCAAGGTGTTTGCTGATGAGGAGAAACATCTCCAAAGCCTCACAGCATCTCGAGACTTAGGTAATGAGAGTTTATGTCCATAGGGTTGCTCGTGCTTTGCACAAAGTTGATCCTTAATAATCACCGGTTCAATGAAGGAAGGACAACTCGATCTTGGATTCCTTCCCGGTTTGGTCCCCCAGGCCTGCTGCGCAGAGCTGCCCAGGCACATTTCCTCCAGGGCGGGGCTTGCAAAGCCTGGTGGTCCAGTGGGCGCTACCAAGTACTTCTGTCAGCGTCCCAGGGTCACACCAGATGCTATTGTATGGGGAGCCACCACAGCATCAAATCACAGGTTCGATGGCTTGGAACCTCTGCCTTTCAATTGGGGATTTTTTTTCCCCCCTTTGGTTTCTTCTCCGCTCAGAGGAACGATAAAGAGAAAGACACAGTTCACATGATTCCTCTCTGGTCTTAGCAGGTAAGTCCACCCGTGTACCACTAAGACCTATCGAGTCATCCTTTGGGGAAACAGACATCTCTTCATTTCTCTTCTTCTTCCTTATCCTGTTGCCACCAAGTAGGACCAGTCTTCATCCCCCCAAGCATCCTCAGGGCTCCCCAGCCTCCTGTTCAGGTAAGACTCGCCCCAACCCGATGTGCACTCTCCCTTCCAGTTCACTGACGTTGCTAATCTCTTGTTTCCTTATAGAGCTGGGCCCACACCCTGCGTAAACATGTCATAATACTGACTGGACAATTCAGCACATTTTACCCTTTGTGTAATATGTCAGGTCTGAGTTGCCCCACTTGGAATTCAAGCACCTATGAACTCAGTCACCTCTGCCTCTGGCCTCATGGCTTTGGAACAACCCCTTGTAATCCAGGGCCTGGGACACCCCGTTGCATCTGGCCTCTGCCAGGATGTTTCGGAGCTTGGGCTGGGTGAGTGTCTCATCCCGGCACCCTCCACGTTTGCCCCGCCCCACCCTGTCTTTATCCATCTTGATTCCACCCGTGCTTTCACTGACCTGCAAAGGCTCTTACTCAGTGTCCATGCTGAGAAGTCCAGTCCACTTCTAAGGAGATCTCTGATGACGCAGTCTCGGGGGGCTGGTTCCTGATGGCCTGCGACGCTCTCCATCGCCTCCGCGGGCTGTGTCTCTCGCTGTTTCAGTTGTTTCAGGTCATGTTACCCCTGCTATGGTGAAGGTTCCCTGAATCCGGGACGATTCCAGTCTCTTTTTAAATCCTCTTTTTAAACACGTTCCCCCACTGCACTGCCCTTACGCATCACAGGACAGCCACACTGACAAGCCCCCCCCCCCTTAATGGCAGAGCTCCAAGTACACAGCAGGCACTCAACAAATAGGGGTACATTGTTGACTTCTCTCTCTTGTTAATTCCCGAGGCCAGCTCCTAGCAAATTTTCCAAATACCTCACTCCTCTAAGAGCGGGACTCTGGGCATTTAGGGGATGGGAGCAAGGAGAGGGCTAAGCTCCACACACCCTTTAGAAAGACTCTCTTCCCTCTACCCTGGCTGCATCAAATTCCCCTTCAGTTTCTAGCAGGGAAGACATAGGGAAGGATGAGGAAGGGGCAGGGGAGCATGCTGGGGAGCCCCCATCTTCCAACTGACATAGGCAGGAAAGTTCCTGGCATTGTCACATGGACATGCATGGCAGGAAGTGCATGTCCAACAGAAATGCTGTCAGTGTGAGGAACAGCTGGCGGCCAGGACTGGCTCAGGGCACACGGGCCAGCCAGTGGTGGGAAAGAGGGGGCTGGGTGTGAAAGGAAATGACCCCACCTTGGGACCCCAACATTAAGTGGGGCAACAAAACCTCCCCCCCCGTGAAAGTGACCTAAGAATATCCCTACCAAAAGGCTTAAACTCCATTAACAGTTGGTATATGGATTTTTTTTGCAATTCTAGAGAGTTAGAGCTCATATAAAAATCGCATTCTCTTCGCATGCTTTCGGGTCATAGGCAGGGACAAACGCCTGATAACACGTCTCCCCTCTGGGGAGTTTTCTTTATCAGAGATCATGTTTGATCTGTCAAAGAAAAGAATTGGTAACGGTGGGAGTTCAGGCTTCAGCCAGGCAGACTGAGGGGAAAGTGAGTCCTTCTTTCTATTGCCCTGAACCTTGAGGCACCTTCTTCCTGCCCTGCAGCAGGAGTGTCTATGGCAACGCCTAGAGCTCTGGTCTGCCCCTCCTTGGGTGTCTTTTTGTTGTTTTTCTTCCCCCTAAAGATCTATTCATTTATTTGAGAGAGGGGGTGGGGCAGGGGCAGAGGGGAAAGAGAAAGTCTTAAGCAGGCTCCGTGCTGAGTGCACAGCCCGATGTGGAGCCTGGTCTTGCAAGCCCTGAGATCACCTCCTGAGGCGAAACCAAGAGTCAGATGCTTAGCCGACTGTGCCACCCTGGTGCCCCACACTGGAAGTTTTTATTCCTCTGCAGGGTGCATTCATAGATTACCACATGCAAAGCTGGGCGAGTCACAGACTCCCCAGCTAGAGGGGAACTCTCGATAAGGAAAGACATAGTTGTAGCTCAGACAAAGGAGTAACAGTTATCACAGCTACTGCATTTGCAAACCAACCATGGGCTCACTGTCTTAGATTCTAAGCATATGTTCCCATCTATCCCGCAGAAAGGTATCATTAGTTCCAATGTACAGATGAGGAAACTGAGGCTCAGAGAGGCTAAGTAACTTTTGCAAGGTCCTATCAGCAGTGAAGGAGGGCCTCAGGCTTGTGAGCTGTCTGTTGCCTGCAAATCCTGAAGTCCTCATTGCACTCTGTGGCCAGAAGTGTCCTTCCAGAAGGAAGATCAGAAGAGAACTGAAAGGCTCACCCTTGTAACCTGCAGCTTCTCCCACATTTCTCTCCTCCAAGCAGCAGAGCTTGGAGCTCACGTACAGACTCTTCCCACCAAGGGAACACTGACAAAGATGACTTTTTGTTAAAGTGCATATATATTTTTGGGAATGTTCTAGAGCATAAGTATATAAAAGGCTGGGTCAGACAGTGCCTGGGGCTGTGGGTGGGGAGGAGACCTGGCACTCCAAAGAAAGCTGGAGCAGCAACTTCAAAAAGGGTTTGATATTTTTTCCCCTGATTTTGATCTTAAAAATGTCTGGAGCCCCAGACAGCCACCGGCAGCTTTGGCCAATGGGGGCTCCAACCCCCACGACCTCACTGCCTGACTGCAAAGGCTTTTCTAGTTAACAGGACTCTTTTGTGTGATGGAAAGCCAGTGAGCATAAGACACAGAAAAACGCTGGGGTTGACGAGACAGCTGGTTGCTGCAGTAAGGCTTCAGAATTGTCAACGGAAAGACACAGTGGAGACAGCGAGAAACGCTAAGGCTCTCTATGTGATGCGGGGAGCATGCTCCTTTGGCTGGCCTGGACACTGAAGGAATTTCAGTGCAATGCCTGGGCCCCTTGTCTTCCTCCTGGGCCAACAAAACAGACAACCCAGCCATTCATCTCCTGATTTCTCAATCTCTCCATCCTTGACAAGTGACAAGATGGCATTGATGAGTTCCCAGAGGAGTCTGGCTCCTCAAGGGTGATTTTTTTTTTTTTTCTGTTTCATGCTTCCTCTTTTCTGAGTAGTTTTTTTAAGAGTGGAGACAACAGAAGTAGACATCATTGTTATCCAGCCACCATCTGATCACACCATTCACATCTGAGCGACGGACGAAAGACATGAGTAAAGCTATCTGCGTGATGCCGTTGGGCACTCAGGCCAAGGCGTGTACTCAGCCCCAGGTATTGCAAACAGCTGTGCAGCCAGCCATGCTGTGGGTACTGGGTGGGGCATACTTCTTCCCGGGGATCTCACCCTCCTGCTGCCTCTCCCACCCCTATATGGAAAATACTTCTGTTCTTCCCAGATTTGAATCCCAACACCAACATCAACATCCACTGTAGGAATTGGCATCCAGCTCCTACAGCCCAGAGAAACATCTGCCCTAGGGATCCTGATCCTGGTTATTAGTTTCTTTTCTCTCTAAACTGTCCACACACACACACACACACACACACGAGCCCTCAATCATATCCACTCTTCTCTGGCACAAGGTTGACTAAATATCTAAGAAATGCCCTGACCTTTCACCACCAGCTAAATGTCTTCAGATGTTGCCACTTTGATTATAATCCCTGCCTTCTCTTCCTATTATCTCAAACGCCAACCTCAGGAGACACATTAAATACATAATGCATTTTGACTTGCATCTGAGCTATGCTGTCTGGGGTGGGGAGGTTACAGCAGAAGCATATGCCTCCTTCTTAAAATTCAATTATTCAAATCCAATTTCTTCTCTTGCTCCCAGTCCTCACCAGCATGCAGTCTGGGACTTTCCATCAGATCACTCAAACTGCCAGTGCTGGAGCCAGGAGCTCCTGGCTTCTGTCCAATTCCATTCAGCTGTCCTTTGTTGTGGTGGTGGTGGTTGTTATGATGCACTGTGTTGGGCGCTGGGGGCCCAGAGGTGTAGGAAACAGAGTAGAAACTCTTAAGAAGTTCTTGTCCCAATAGACAGAGAGACTTATATGAATTTAACCCCCATGACACATAACGAGGGCAATTTTAGCATAAAAGATAAAGCAATATGAAAGTGCAGAGGAGAAAGCAATTAATGATTTCTGCGGTGGGAGTAAAGGATCAGTCAGATAAGATCTTCTATCTGTAGTATGGGTTATGACACATTCTATGCTCACAGGAAATAGAGATTAGAGCCAACAAAAGCAGTATTAGGGTGCCAAACATTGTTCCAAACTCTAGGGCAAGGGTGGGGCTTGGGGGTGAGTATGGTAAGGACAGAAAAAGAACCCTGTGGCTACAAGTCACTGCTCTCCTTTCTCCAAACCACTGCTCAGCCCATGCTTTTCCTCTTGCTTGTGCGTCCATCCATGGACCTCACCCCTCTTTACCACCCCAAACCCCAATTATCCTTCAAAGCTCCAGTCCCTCCTTTGCAGATTCTTCACCCCTTCCAGAACTAAGAGCTCTTCCTCTGTCCCTCTGTTTCTGTGCTTGCCATGTGCTCTCATAACAGTTTTGGGCTCACTTTTCAAGGCATTCATCAGTGACGGCCTTATGCTGTAGTATGTATATGTCTTGAGAGCAAAGAGCCTGTGGTGTTCATATTTGCACCCTTGCAGCAAGCCACAAGTGCTTAGTACATGGTGGACAATAAATAGATACCCTTTGTGTTGAAAAGTCAGTGGCAGATAATAAACCCCAGTGGAAAATATATGATGAGATACTAAGTATGGTTTTGGGCAAATGATAATGAGAAGTATTTACCACTTTTCTGAGCTATAGAAATCTTTGTCCAACTGCCTGCTCAAAATCCTCTTGGGTACCTTAAAGGGACCTCCCACTGAACTCATTAACATCTCTGGCAGCACATTAAATTTCCAGGTGTCCCTATTTCTACAAAGGGTACCATGGTCCGCATGATTCTACTGGACAGAAAGCTGGGGTGACTTTTGGTACCTCTCTCCCTCATGGATCCTGTTACATCCCTTGGTTTTATTTCCCAACTGTCTCTTCATCTCCATCTGTAAAGCCACTACCCTGTTCCAAGTGGCCATTAGCTTTCTCCTGGAATACTGTGACAGCTTGCCCTGGGCTCCTGGGTCTCCCTCAGCCCCCTCCAACCCACTCCAGGGTCCAAGTCACCACACACCACCCTTCAATCATTTCCCATTGCTGAGTTAAAGACTGAAATGTCTCCAGATTTCAAGGTCTTGCATGGTCTTGTCCAGCAGAAAGCAAATTTTACCTTTGTATAGAGCACTCATGGTAATTATTTGAGACTTTGTAGACCATGTGATATCTGTGGAAATGACTCAACTCTGCTATTATAACAAGAAAGCCATCCATAGACAGTATGGAACAACAAAAACAAAGCAAGCACACCTGTGTTTCAATAAAACTTTATATATAAAAACAAACAGTAGGTGGGATTAGGATTTGGCAGGCAAGCCATAGTTTGCTGCCTCTGGCCTTGTCCAAAATTACCACTCTAGCTTCATCTCCCTTCATTATCCCCTCTGCTCTCTGCACTGACCTGACCCAAGATATTGCTGTCTACGCTCCTCCCACAGGGCTTTGTTCAGGCTGGCCCTCCTCTGTCTTCAATGCTTCTGATCTCTTTCCCCATCCTTCTTTACCAACTTTGTCCTCTTCTTTCCAATCTCAGCAAGATATCTCTTCTTCAGGGGGACTCTTCTTGATTTTCCAGCTAAGTTAAGTCCGTAGCTAACTGCTTTAAAAAGGTCCTTCTTCTCCCTCATAGGCACTTCACAGTTTGTAAATACATATGTATTCACACGATTGTTTAACACCTGATCCCTCCTCCTTGGCTGTAAGTTTCATGAAGGCAAGTCCCCATCTTGCTCACCATTAGCCTCAGTATGTTCCTAATACAGTGCCTGGCACATGGGTGGCTTTGTTGATGAAGGAATAAACTGATGAGAAAATGCCAAAGACAGAATGCATGGATACAAACCATAATTGAAGAACTGAGTGAGGTTGCCACATTAAGGTGAAAATTGTAAATTGCTACAAACTTTATAAAGAACAATGCATCATAATATCTCAAAACCTTTAAAAATTGACTTATCATTTGACTTAGCAATCCCACTTTTTAGAATTGACTTCAAGAAATAACCATGGATGTACATAAATATTTATGTATAAAAATTTTCATCATACTATGAGAATCAACTAATTGTGAACACACTGAAACCATCTAAAGGTCTAAAAAATAATAGGAGATAAATGGAATAAATTCATCAATGGAAACCACTTCAATACAGCTGTTCGTAATAATCTTTTAAAATCATATTTAGAGGGGAGGGCGATGGAGGGATAGGTGAGCCTGGTGGTGGTTATTAAGGAGGGCACATATTGCATGGAGCATTGGGTATGGTGCAAAACAATGAATCTTGGAACACTGAAAAAATAAAATAAAATCATATTTAATGACTTGAAAAATGATCACAATATATGGTTTGGTCAGGGCTGGCTATAGAATTTGCACAGCCCAGTAGAAAATGAAAATGTGGGGTAGATAAGCAGGATAAAAGTAAGTTTCCTTTCTTCAACTGTCTTTCAATTGAGTTGGCATGGCATTTTTTGCTATTTAGTGTGGTTCTAAGTTAAAAAAAATTAAAAATTTAAATTATTACATGAATTTTACCATTCATCTTTCTGTTGTACAACGCTAGTTTAAAATGCAAATAATAAAACCATTTAGCTCTATAGCAGAATTACCAAAATTATACAATTCATATTTTAAAGTTCATATGCACATGTATTTCTTTCTTTCCAAAAGTGTGGAAACGCTGTGCAAAATGAACCCAACTGTTTTTATTTCATTTCTTGATACATGCACAAGCCACCAACACTCTCTACTTTTAGCTTACTGATGAGTAAGGAAGGACTGAAATAAAAAAGAACTAGGGGTTGCCCTATTTTTTCCCTTTCCTTCAATGTCCTCGTTTTTGGCACAAGTGACTGGCTAACCGAGGGGAGGAGCATGAGTGGGAGGATATAAGGTTTCTTGGTCATTCATGTTTCTTAAAACACCACTGTCTTCTTTCCCCGTTAGAAATAAGTTCTGGTTCAGATGGAAAGCATGACCTCCTACAATTGTCAGCATTCTTACTCACTCGGTCAGAATGTAACACCCTTACCTAGAACTTGGTGTCAGTATCAAGAAAGACCCATGAATTTTGGATCTGCAACAATCCTGTGCTCATGGGGCACTGTGAAGATGAAGCAACAAGAGCAAGGAATCACCCATATTCTACAGATCTCCTGTGCTCCCGAGCACTTCCCAGGGAACTTCACTTACAAAACACAAGTTCAAAGATAAAATTATTACAAATCTCATGATGGCAATGGCAGAACATGAAACCAACCATAGGCTACACGTTCATGAAGTCAGCCCCGCACTCAGTGGAAATTGATCTCATTTTTGCTTTGAAAAACCACACACACACACACACACACACACACACATACTCATGCGCACATACATGTGTGCTCACATACATACACTCACATGAATATGTGGAAATTTTGAAAGGACTGAAAAGATATACACTGAAGTAACAATATTAGCTATCTGCAGGTCTTATGAGTGATTTCTATTTTTTGCTTGGTATTCTGCTGTGTTTTCTCCAGTGAACACATCGTATATTTGTAATAATAAAAAACAGTATGGTTATAAGAGTGCTGTTGTGGAAGTCAACCCTTTATGCAGCCACAGCGAGAAGAATGTCAGATGGGCTCACAGGCCTCCACAACGCACATTCTCAAGGCAGCAGCCAATATCATTTCACCACCTGGAAGCGTTCTTTCTCCCATTCCCACCAGGATGGGGAGAGGGTGCCAGATGGCAGAATGGCTTTGTAGTCCCTTTAAGATAGCTTCATCTATTGTTGGTACAGTTTAAGCACTCAAAATTGTGTCACCTTCTAGTCTTTGCCAATAATGTCATCATTTGATATGGAAACGATGCATACTATTAAAATGGTAATTTGATTTTTAAATATGCTTCGGCAGCCAGCTTGCTCTGACTGAAGTATTTATCTCGTTTTTCCAAACCCTTTCTTCTTGAGCCATAGTACAAGAGCAACAAGAATTAGGTTCAAGTGTGTGCTATATCTTCTCCATCCTTCTTTGCTTCCCCTGCCACCCCCACCCGTCTCTCTTGCTGGGTGGGATGGGTCTGGCAAGGATTCCCAGCCTAGAGGCTGTCAGGAAGTGAACTCTGGTTGCTTAATTTAACTACCTGGAATACTGCCTTATTCATCATTTCTATCAAACACTCTCCACACAGCCTGGAATATAGTAAGTGCTCAGTAAATAGCTGTTGAATGAATAATTGTCACATGATGGCATAAGTGAATGAAGTGAGTGGTTTACTCAGGTAGTATTTTTTTTAAGATTTTATTTATTTATTTGACAGAGAGAGATCACAAGTAGGCAGAGAGGCAGGCGGCGGGTGGGGGGGAAGCAGGTTCCCTGCTGAGCAGAGAGCCCGATATGGGACTTGATCCCAGGACCCTGAGATCATGACCTGAGCCGAAGGCAGAGGCTTAACCCACTGAGCCACCCAGGTGCCCCAAGTATTTTTAATTAAAAGTTATCCCTTCATCCCAGCTGGCAGAACTGACTTTAACTAAGGAGGAAATAGAAAGCAATGGTAGTGTGTGAAGTACAGGCCAAACCTTCAGTTCAAAAATTTTCTACCAAGGTGCTTAGAACTTCACCAAAGAGATTCATTCCTTTGAGTTAAATCACCTATTTTTTAAAAGTAAACAAAGAGCACTTAATTTTTTTCCAGATTTATTGAGATATAATTGACCTACAGCACTGTCCAAGTTTCAGGTATAAAAGGGGCAATATGCTGATTTGATACACTTATGTACTGCAAAATGATGACCACGGTAGTGTTACCTAACGCCTCCATCCCATCACATACTTAGCATTTCTTTTTTGTGGTGAGAACATTTAAAGATCTACTGCCTTGGCAGCTTTTAAGTATATAATACAGTTTTATTAATATAGTTGCCATGTTGTGCATTGGATCCCCAGAACTTATTTGTCTTACCACTGCAAGTCTGCACTCTCTAACCATTATCTCCATATCTCCCTGACCCCAAGCCCCTGGCAACCACCAAATTTAGTCTCTGTATTTTCCACTTTTTTAGAGTCCGTATATATGTGAAATCCTACAGTAATTTTCTTTCTCTGACTTATTTCACTTAGCTCTCCAGGCTCATTTATGATGTCACAAAAAGCAGGATTTCCTTCTTTTATATGGAGGGATGGTATTCCATTGTCTCTATATATTACATCTTCGTTCATTCACAGACCAACAGACAACTAGGTTGTTTCCATATATTGGCTACTTTCGATAGTGATGGGGGCTGCATGTATCTTTTCAAATTAGTGTTTTCTTTTTTTCAGATAAAGATCCAGACATGGAATTGTTGGATCATATGGTAGTTCTAGCTTTAATTTTTGAGGAACCTCCATACTGTTTTCCAAGTTGGTTATAGCCAGTTTACATACTTACCAGCAGTACATAAGAGTTGCCTCTTCTCCACATTTGGGTTCAATAATTTGGATTCGGTCATTTCTGAAGCCTCCTTTTAAAATCCAAAAAATCAGGAGAGGATAACATATTAACCTTTTATTCTTCAGTGTAATTTAGTCTATCAGTAAACCAACATTCACCTAGGAAAATAGAGAGCTGGTGTTTGGATGGGAAGCAGGAATCAGGCATCCAATACGGTAACATAGAGGAGGGTCCAGGATAACAGAAGGGTATCATGAGTGTGCTGGGACTCCAAAAGAGAAAGGGGTCGGGGGGGTGCCTGCGTGGCTGAGTCAGTTAAGTGTCTGACTCTTGGTTTCGGCTCAGGTCATGAACTCATGTGCTGTGGGATCAAGCCCCACAGTGGGCTCTGTGCTCAGCGAGGTGGGGGAGGGGTCTGCTGGAGATTCTCTTTCTTTCTCTCCCTCTGCCCAATCTCTGCTTGTGCTCTCTGTCTGTCTCAAATAAATAAAGAAATCTTAAACACACACACACACACACACAAAAAAAAAAAAAAAAAAAAAAACAGAGGAGGTGGGCTCCTGGGTGGCTCAGTTGGTTAAGCATCTGACTTTTGATTTCAGCTCAGGTCTTGATCTTGGGGTCCTGGGATGGAGCCAGGCATCTGGCTCCTCGCTCAGTAGGAAGTCTGGTTATCTCCCTCTCTGCCCTTCCCCCAACTCGTGCTTGCTCTCTCTCAAATAAATAAATAAATCTTAAAAGAGAGAGAGAGAGAGAGAAAGGGGAAGTGAATGGGGCCCCACAAGGAAAGAAAAAAGAAAGAAAAGGAGATTGAATAAATTTGAATAAATTTCACCTTTTTCAAACTTTCCCTTGGATGGACTCTTCTTTCATTCTTCTTCTTTTTTTTAAAACATCACTTAAAAAAAAAATATATATATATATATATATATTTTTTTTTTTAAGTAATCACTACACCCAACAGGAGGCTTGAACTTACAACCCCAGGTTCAAAAGTCAAAGCTCTTTCAACTGAGTCAGCCAGGCACCCCGACTCTCCTTTCTATTGATCGTTTTTCAAAGATGCCCTGGCAGTATCTGGACACTTACCTAGATCCTAGCCTCTCAAATGAACGTATCCCCATTTACTCTATGCTCAGTGTCTGGCAGGGCTGGAGGAGGGTTTGGTGATGGGGTGCTTAAAGAAATTAAACCTTTGCAAAGATTTAACCCCACCATTGAAATGGAGTCTTGGTAACTGACCCAGGCACCCCAGAATGGAATTAAGTTCCAGGTCTGACTCCAGTGATTTCTAGAATAAAACATGAAGGAGAATGGGACAAGATGAAAGAGAACCAAATGAATTGGATTGGAATTGGAAGGAATGTTGTTGAATTTTTATCTAGAGAATATATAACTTCAGTCATGTAAGAATTAAGTATCTCTGAGACTAAACCTTAGAGAGGACTCAAACGTTTAAGGAAAAAAGAGGAATAAGCTGTCTACTACATTTAGGTTCAGGAAAATCTAAGTTATTAATAGGTGTTGGCCACGTGGAAATTAAATAATGTTCCTCTCATTCACTTTGTGTTTGTTTAATGCGGAAATTGGCTGCACAGCATTACTAAGGCTTCATGATACAGAGATGTCTGAATTCCAAGAAACAAGTCACCCAATCTCTTCAAGTCTATGGCCCTGCCAAGGCTAGCTCATCATTTGAAGTCCTAAGAGATGGAAAAAGAAAATGAGAAGAATAAAAACAAGATATAATTTTCTCCCTTGTTGAATCATGAAAAGGTTGCTTTACTCGTCTTCCTTCCCACACTGTGAGCCTTCGGGGAGGACTAAGAAATTTCCAACCTGCTTACCCAAATCATTATCAGAGTAGATTAGAGCCAGGCATCTTGCATGCAAATAGACCAACTTGACCAAAAAAAAACCCCCAAAAAAAAACGGAATTTAGATAACAACAAATAAACTGGATGGAAGGCTAATTTCTGTGCCTTGCCCTTGCACCAGAGGAGTTGAAACTCAGTATTATTGAGCTGCTCAGGGCCCCTCTGCCCTGCAGGACCTCTTACCCAGGACTCCTCTATCTCTCTCACCTCTCCTCCACACATATGCTCCTGCCACAGCACACATGCTCTGGCTATTTGAAGCTAATAGTTTTCATCACCCCACAGATGTCATATCATCGAATGGCTCTGCCTGTGTCTCCAGGACACAGCCAGGCCCCACAGGGTCCCTGCCTGGACAAGCCATCTTCTCACCAGTGTGCCCCTCAGAAAACACCTCCAGGCATTTACTCTCTGGATGCCTTATTCTAGCCACACCCCCAACCCCTTACTACATCTCCCCACCTCTCACCAACTCCTTGTCTATAACTCCAGAGACCACGTGTAGCAAAATTTTAGAGTCAGGGAAGTTCATCAGTGAGTTTTTCTATCGTTCCTGCCATGTCCCCATTCCTGTTGTCCCCTTCAATCTTCAGTCCCCTTCAGTGTCCTTAAGCTCCCCCTTCTCTGCCATCAAAACCTACTTCTAGAAAGGACCCACTTGTCACTCAGTCTTTAGTATGATTATATTCTTATCTAAGACCTGTGGACTTTAAGCTCAATGAGAAATCTTCCCTTGGTACTCCGGTAAGGACCTTTCAAGTGTGAATGAGGATTTGGAGAGAACTGTTTCTCTTCGACTCTTGTAATTACACCTCCCAAAGCAGTGTTTCTCAAAGCATGGTCTGAGGACCCTGAGTGTCAGCATCACCTAGCTCACTGATTAAACATGGGGTCTGCTGGACCATGTCTTCCCCCAAAAACTACTAAGTAAGACCTGTTGGAATGAGTCTGGAAATATATCCTTTAATAAGTTGGCCTGATGGTTGTAAAGCCCAGTGAAGTGTGTGAACTTCTGATCCTAGGGCAACCAACATGAAATGTTATGCTTGCCCAGCAATTGTCCTCCTTGATGATCACCTAAGCCCACCTCCATTTCCCAGATGTGGAATCAGCCCAGAGCCACTGCCTGGCTTTACCAAAGATCATACTGAGGGCAGCAGAAGACAGAATATTCTAAAACCAGCTTCCTGGCTCCAAACCAGGACATGGCCCCTTAAATTCAGAAACAGTTTAGGAAAGAATGACATAAGCCAGGAGCCCCCTTATCAAAATTTACTGTTGAAACTGCCGCAAAACAGAGCAGTAACTTCCAGACACTCTTCAAATTATAGTTCATCACAGGTCCGAGTGCTCAGTTAAAGATTCTCAGCCCTGATGTGGAGACTACAGGCAGAAAGTGTAACTTCCCACTCAGGGAAGAGGGATGAGGTTCTGCAGGAGCCCCTCACCCCCATCTCCTGGTCCTATGTCTGTGGTTAAGTATCTCATATCGGATCTAAATCTCTGAGCCTCTTGATTTCAGAAATTCCTTTATCTTCAACTGCACAAGTATATTTGGCCAGGACAGTGGAAAGTGGCTGCTGGAATATAATCAATACTGGAAAAGAAGGCAACATAAGCGGCCTTCGTAAAGAAGTAAAGATTATAGACCTTGACATCTCTGAAAGGAACCTTTTCAAGTCAGAAGAGGCCAGGAAGAATAGAGAAATAGAGGAAGATTTTGGGAACAAAGATCATGACAGTGATGACTTGACCAAAGTCATGGTCATGATGACTTATGACAAGAGTGAATTATTTATAAATACCAGGATACTAGACTTTCATGATAAGGAGGGTTCACTTAAAAACACCTGGTCCAAAGGCACCTCAGTGGTTCAGTTGGTTAGGCCTCCAGCTCTTTATTCGGTTCAGGTCAAGATCTCGATGTTCTGGGATTAAGCCCCACGATGAGCCCCATGTCAGACTTCCTCTGCACTCAGCAGGGGGAGTCTGCTTGAGGATGTTCTCAGTCTCCCTCTGCTCCTTTCTCCCCCTCCAAAAAATAAACAAATCTTAAAACAAAACAAAAATACCCCCCAGAAACTCCTGATCCAATGCCCCTTCTGAGGCTAGACTCTCCTGACTCAATTCTTCCAACAGCCCACAGAGGAATTTCCAGTGACTACATGACTATTCAAGATGACACATCTTATGTTTGGCTCTTCCCACTTTGGGAAAGCTTGTCCGTGTGTGGAACGGAAACCAGATGAGAACAGAAGAGCAGAAACCAAATTGATATAAATCCAAAGGAGAAGAGTCAAGAAGAGGAAAGACTTTTGCGTGTCCCTGGGAGACCGTATGATGGAGCAGGTTTGGGAGTTGCGTTTTGTTTTCTATAACAGGCAGAGAGTGTTTTCTACCCCCAAAGATTTTACTTCTTGCTAATTGTAACCATTGCCCAGAGGGCAATTTCTTTTGACTAAGTAAGGTTCCTCAGGTGTAATGAACTGTAAAAGAGATGAATAGACTCTTGCTCACTTATAAAACCATCACAGACGAAGAGCAATTGAAGCATCTTGCTCTCTTGCTTCCTTGAGCCCTGAGAAAGTGGAGCAGATGGTTTTCAATATATAGTAGGCTTCGAGGTCCACTCAGGAGTACTGAGCCTCAAGTCAATAGGAAGGATTGAGCCAGACAGAGGATAACCACCTCACCACTGTTCCTCCTGTATGTGAGAGATTCTAACAAAGCTCAGGAACTCTTGAAAAAGGCCTCTGAATCATTAAACCACCTCCGATCACAAGGGTAAGTGTTCTGTGAGATAGTGTTCCTCTCCCAGACTGCCATTCTGGAGAGAGAAACATGGCCCATTGGTGAATGAGTTAGAAACTCCATGCAGGATTCAGTGACCTCTGGAAGTTGTCTGTCAGAGTGCGGATTCCACAGATATTTCTTCAAACATGAGAAAGGCTTATTTCTCTTAAAAAATTTGAGCTGATCTCCCACAGCTGGCCTCTGGAACATGTGCGAGGCGCCGGACCTTTCATCTGGGCCAGGCTGGCACTGGCAGGAGGAACACTCATCTTTTGTAGACTGATTATGAGAATAAATTATCTCTCGTGGCCCTAACGTATCTGTATGGGAATAGGTATACAAACGCCTGATTTAGAAAGGATTAGGGTATTTATAGCAGGTCTTTCTGAGCCTGGGAACCAGAACACTACCTCTGAACAAATGGAAACTAAAAAATCATTATTAGGCTAAAAATGTATTCAAAGACACATCTTCCTCTCCATGTTTAAATTATTTCATAAAATAAAAACAACTCCCACCCCTACACCATCCCCCCGTATTGATTCTAATAGACAATTAGCTGTATTTCCACAACACCAAGCATCTAGAAGAAGGGTGAATAATTCAGTCAAACATCTGCATGCCAGTCTACAATGTTGCCAAAAATCTGGATATTTAGAATGAATTGGATAGCCAGCTGTATTTTTCCTTTCTTCTTTCTCTAAACTCCCTAAAACGACACTAGTGAAAGTACATTAAAAACTATCTGTAAGCACCCTAAAAATATAAAGTGTAGTCATTACCAAGGTCTCATCACTCTAAAAAAAAATTGATATGAATCCTTTTAGAAGCATTTTGAATAAGAAATACCTTCTTGACTATAAATCAATAACACCATATATTTTGCCGCCACTACCTCTCCCACTCGGAATGTTACAGAAGAAGCTCAGGAAAACAAGAGAGAATAATAATAAATGATATTACGATGTTGCTTTGAAATGAGAATTGGTAGTATGGGGCAGGGGGAAACAGATGGGAAAGAAATGTACCCGGAGAGGATGATTTTTGTTTAAATAAGTTCATAATATGTGAAATGCACAATGGAAACTGACAGGGGAGGCGGAGGATCATTGTTTGAATAGCATCAATATAAACACAGATGCAAAAGAAATTGGCTTGGGAGATGGAAGAGCCTAGTCTGAATAATGTTGTATACCAATAAAAACCATAAAAAAGGGGGGAATAGAGAGCATAGGTGATTATTTCTGTGATGCTTGAAGATGTACATTTCCACAGATATCAAGGGGAAAGGAAAATATGCCTTAGCTATCCCTTAGTTGGCTATTTTTGCTACAGTTCATAATTCTTCCAGGTTTCACCAAATCACGACTTGTCTGTCTACTTGACTGTATGCTGAGCAGACTTCTATCTTCCAGTGAAAGAGGCTGTATAAGGGTCAGTCCTGGGAAATATAAACCACGAGATGTGAAATGTGCACAGGCTCAACCCAACTCCCAGCCCTTGCTGACATTCACACTACTTAATGAGAATCACAAAATGTTTAGGGCAAGCAGAGGACACAGGAGCTGTCCTTCCTCATGCTCACCTGGCCAACCGTTCCTATTGTACTTTGGGGACCCTCTGTCCTCCCGATGCCTCTGTTCCTTCACTACTTGCCAGGCTACGTTTTCCTGGGGAGAGAGAAAGGTATTTGTCGATTATATAGCAATATTTGTCAAATGCACCAGTAGAAAGAGCAGCTACTCCCCACTTGCATTTCTTTTTTTTTTTTTTTTAAGATTTTATTTATTTATTTGACTGACAGAGATTACAAGTAGGCAGAGAGGCAGGTAGTGGGGGGGGGGAAGCAGCTCCCTGCTGAGCAGAGAGTCCAAGACGGGCCTTGATCCCTGAACCCCGAGATCATGACCTGAGCTGAATGCAGAGGCTTAACCCACTGAGCCACCCAGGCACCAACCCCCCACACTGGCATTTCTTAGCATTCCACGAGCCTATCTGAAAAATCTTTTGATTGTATCTGTTAAAAGTCACCATGGATTACAATAATAATAGCCAATGTGTATTAAGCACAATGTGCCCAGTAGACATTCCATAAAGTGCATTACCCACATCATCTCATTTGATTCTCACAATAACCTATGAAGGAGGCCACATACCCCCATTTTACAGATAGGGGAAATGAGGCCAATAGACACTTAAGAAGCTGGCCAGGGTGACAGGGCTATTAAGGAGAGCCAGATGCAGGTTTTCCTGAAGCTCATAGCTAGCTGCCTTAACTCAATAGTCATGATTGATCTTACAAGCATGACATTATTTGAGGGATGTGAGCAAAGTTCGCCCTGACCCTGGTCTCCCTTTCAGAGGTGCCTGAAATGTCATCATTAATAATTCAACACTTTGTATTAAGCATTGCTCTTTTCTTGCAGGGTTCATTTCGTAATATCTTTTTTCAAAAAACTCATCCATCTACTTTCCTCTATGACAATTCCTCTATGACAATTAAGACCCAGAAAAACCCAGGAGATGGAGAGAGCAAAAGATGCATAAAAATGGAGGAGGAGGAAAGGGAAGGTACCCAAAACAACCATTATTTACATCATCAGTTTTTCAAGGGTAAGTCTTATGAGGAGGAAGGAAAATGAAAAACGGTAAGACAGATTTACATTTGACCTCAAGCTCTCCCAAATATAAGAACTGGGCATGGTCAATAGTAAGAAGCCAAGGAGTGTCCTTCCTTGGAGATTTTCAAGGGGAGACCTCTGTTGGTTGAGTTGAAGGGCATCTTGCCAGAAGACAGAAGATGGACAAGATGACCTTCGGAGGGGGCTGCCCAAGCTGGTCTCCACCGCGCTGGTGCTGACCTGATTGACAGTGTTTTCAGAGCTTTCTGAGATTGACCCATCCTTTTCATCTTATTTCTGTTATTATGGACAGAAGAAGCAGCTCTTCTCTGTGAGAAGGGCCAGTGTGAAAAAGCAATTCCCTTGTGATAAGAGCCGAGAGGAAGAATAAGCAGGAAAGAAGGGGGAAAGCTCTTTGTTGTTGATAACTGAAAGGGGCAGATGTTTCATAAAAAATGACAAGCAACAGTCTTTTCAATAAGGTGATAATACTTCTGGTTGATCTGATGTGTGGCTGAGCAGGCGGTGTTGTCTGAAGAGAGGCAACCGCGTTAAGAGGCTCACGGCGTGCTCGGGTGAAGGAGTTTCCTTCTTCCAAATCAAAATATTATTTTCTTTCACCAATCGCAATTTGTAGTTCAATGAACAATGATGGAATTTTATTTTAATCTCTCTCTTTTCTCTCTCTCTCTCTCTCTCTTTTTTTTTTTTTGGTTCTTTGAAAACTCTTAGAATGTGCAACTCTCGGCCCCAAGCCCCCAGGCATATAGCTTTATTTTTTTTTAACCGAAGCCAAAGATTTGGGATAAAAAATGAATCTGATGGAACGTTGTTTCTCTACCTTACAGGAAATTTGCCTGAGACTGAAAGTCCCTTTGAGGGGTCCACACACCCATCCCTGTGACTAACTGCACGGCTGACTGAGGGAACCCTTGGAAACTTCACAATACTTCCCTGGCTCTGGGTCGCAGGTTCAAGCTGGTCCTCTTTGGCGTGAACACTGGTGACTCCCTATATCCCAGCGTTCCCCGTCTTGCTTCTGACAAGATAAAGTGTGGCAGAGTAACACTTGAGATGTTACTGGCATATTGTTTTTTCTATTCCCTCGGGATCATTCCTATTCCCGCTGCGGACAAAGGGCCACCTTTACCTCCAGTGCCAGGAAACAAAGATGCCACATTGTCAACTTCCAAGATAAAATGCTGAGATTTCTGCTGTAAGATAGTGTAAGAAACAGCGTGCTCCTAAGTAGAACTTTCTCTGCCCCACCCTCCCGTTTAAGTCCAGGAGAGGGAGAGAAGAAATCGAGAGCCTCTAGAAAGCAGAGATGTGGGTCCATCTTTGTATCATGCCCACTTCCCCCAAATAATTTGGAAGAGGGAGTAGGACAAGACCCTGATTTTCTGGGGCCAAAGAGGGATCAACCTCTTACTGGCCCCACCTGGAGGTACAGTCTTCAGGATCCCTTCAGTGACCCTGATGCTTTTGGGCATGTGAAAAACAAGGCAGGCAGGCTGGAAGGGGAGGGGTAGGGTAGAGTGAGGACCCCAAATCGCTGCTTAGTCCTTCCACTGTTAAAAAATGACTCACAGCGAAATGATCCCAAGCTCATGGGAAGGGCTGGGAAACATTGAACAAGGGTGGATGGATACGCAGGATCCAGAGGTCAGAACAAGGATATGAAGAGGAACTCTCATGAACGTGGGTAGCTGGAGGCTACAGCAACATCAAATACTCCCGTGAATGAGACTGGGGTAGAATAAGGATGATTGAAGACCGTGTGGTGGGACCAGAGTGAAAGGGGCCCAATATTCACGTTCTGTCTGGAAGGATGACAGCCAGGACCCAAATAGGTGGAACATGGGACATGGAAAACCCCCGCCCAGAGGACAGGATAGCAGTGCGCCATTGTAAAACCACCCTCCTCCTCCCAGTTAAAAATCAATGCCAAGGAAGAGGGTGAGGGAAAAAAAACGAAAGAGAGAGGGTTTGGGTTGTGGTGGTGGTTGTGATTTTTTTCCAAATCCAGAATGTGAGAGAATGATAAGCCCATTTGCCTGAGAAGATACTCACTAGGACTGAGTTTACTGGAAAGAGCCTAGATTAGGCTTGTGTATCAGGTGGAGTAAGGGTTCAGATTCAGGGAATTAAATTGTTTTTTAGGAAAGTGAAGAAATTTATTTTTGTTCACCGGAGCCTGTGTCGGTGAAAATTCATATCCAACAAATAGCTCCTATTCCACGGAGACAGTTCTATCACATATTGTTAAGAAATGACGTCACTGGGGATGTGCTAGCGGAATCACCAGCATCAGGGCTGAAGCTCCACCCCTTCCTGGAGCGAGAAAGGAATCTGCGTCGCTGGAAAATCATGCGCCCTGAGCAATGATCGCCATGGGAGATGAAGTTTCAGCCTCTGCTTGGTTTGCTGCAGGGCACCGTCTCATTAGGATTCTTTCCCCCAATTAAGTATGCAAATTGGTTATTGATTATTCATTAGAACATTTAGTGATGTTATTAAGAACTTGGAAGATAAATCTTTTTGACTTGTATTTAACTGGTAGATTATATAAGCAATAAAGAATACGTGGGCAATAGCTGTATAATTACATTTTATGAATAGGAGAAACCTGTAAGGGATGTGGAGAGATTTAATTGACGTTTAACAAGATAACTACAGCAAATTAATTAGGAATTATCTGCTAAAATATGAATTAACTTCTAATAATATTTTAACCAGCTACTCTATGATGCTAGTGCCTTCTTATTGTTGCTAAAATACCTAAATAAAACATCCTGCTAGTTAAGATGATAGTGCTAATTTGTCTTCCAAATAATCAATCAAGTTTTATTGAGATTTATCGTGTACTCAGGACATATTAGAGAATGAAAGGGAATACGCGCGTAGTTCCTGCCGTCGGGAAATTCACAGCAGAGTTGGAGGGAAAGTACTCCGCACAAGGACTGGTAGGAGGAAGAGCATTAGTGGGATTTCAATTCTGACTCACTGTGCCTCTTGAAGCCTCAATTTTCTCACCTATAAAATGGGAATGATAATACGTAGCTCAAAGTTTCTTGTGCAAATGCCTCTCTCAGGGCCTGTATCTGAGAATCTTTGTCTAAATCTCAGCTTCGTCGTAATCTTACTGTGTGATTCCAGCAAGAAAATGCAATCAGTGAAAGCAATTCGCACACGTGGGAAAGGATGTGTCCTCCCGTTGTTCAGTAAACAGTGTTTGTAAACCTGAACACTGGAACAATGTAATGCCTATCAAAGGGCAGCAGTCAAGTAAACAGGGATGGATTCATACTACAGAGAAGCAGCCGCCACTAACCAGAGCGAGGCTCACCTGGGTGGGCTAACGTGAGTGGATTTCCAGGAATTTTACAAGATATAAAGGTATGATGATGTGTGTATTAAAAATGGCCACAGGCAATACAAATACCACATATTCTCTGTGGGCGCATGTATATGTGTATAAAAACATCGAAAAATATCTGGAAATATACACCTCAACCACCTCCCCATGCTACCTCTGGGCAAGGGGAAAGTCATCAAAGGGGACCTAAGTGTTGTCCACAGAATTTTACCTTTAAAGGCTATGTAGATGATATCTCTTAACTAATTACATTTCACATTATACAAAGCTGAGATCAGACTGCAGATGAGGCCTCCGAGGGATTTGGTGGGCTACAGATGGTGGGGTGGGGGTGAGCCCCAGGGCCCGGGGAAGGCAGAGAACATTGGCTAAGCCCTGGGCCCGGGCTTCCGGAAACACTCCTCACACGCATCACGGGGAGGTTGTGGAGGACATACAGAGGCCTGACTGAAGCTGGAGAAGAAGGGGAGATGAATGAACACCCACCCAGGGGGCGTCATCTGGAAGCCAGGCAGAGGAGTGTGTATCTGCGTGTACCTGAGAAGGATCTGTGGGGTCCGGAGCAGGAGAGGGGGACGGGGCCTGGAAACCATCTCTGGCTCAGAAGTTCAGTGTTCCCATTCACGGCTCCTCAGTCCTGTGGTAGTTACAAGGTTCAGGTGCCACCAGAAGAATATTATACCCAGACCAAGACACCCTTCCGTTCTTCAGAAATAATTTTTTCAGGTAAGGGATGCCCCAAGAGCTGGCCTGTCCATCAAAAAGCAAAGCTATACACAGGCCCATCCTAAGGATGTCTTTTCCTGGAAATCTGCGTTCCATTCTGCTTCCCTGGTTGAATATGCTGGGGCCACGCAGGAGACATCACCACTGTTGCTGTCGTGAAGCCTTGCCTGAGAGGCTTCCTGTCATCTCCCTAGGAAATACTGACAAAATGAATTTTTGCCTTGGTCTGCTGGCCAGTTGCTCTCACTGACGCAAAACAGAACTAAAAGAAGATGTGTCAATACAGGTATTACAATAAAAGATTCAGATTTAGAATGCAGCATTTTCGGTGATGCTTGGACGTCTAAGTGGAAGAGTGGAAGTGTGCATATATGTACGTGTGTGTGTATGGATACATGTAGCGTCTCTGTATGTTTTCTGAGGAATTGGCTCACATGGTTATGTGATTAGGGAGCGGAGTCCCAGGATCTTCAGTGACAACCTCAAAACCCAGAAGAGTAGGTTCAGTACTCGAGTCGACCCTTAACGCAGGTTTGCACTGCATGGGCCCACTAACATGTGGATTTTTTTCAATAAATACAGTACCCTAAATGTGCTTTCTTTTCCTTATGATTCCCCTAATAACATTTTCTCTCTAGCCTACTTAGTTGTGAGAGTATAGTATATAGTATATAGTATATATAACATACGAAATAGGTGTTAATGGTCTGTTAAGTCTCCTGGTCAACAGGAGGCTATCGATAGTGAAGTTTTGGGGGAGTCAAAATTATCCACAAATTTTCACCTGTGCAGGTGCCCAGTATCCCTAACCCACCCACCCCCCACATTGTTCAAGGGTCAACTGTAGTTCCAGTCCGAAGCCAGCGGGTGTGAGATCTGAGAAGACCCTGTGTTTCAGCTGGAGTGTGAAGGGAGTAAAAAACCTATATCCCAGCTCCAAAGGTGGGGGGGGGGTGCAGGCAAGAAGAGGTCCCCATTACCTGCCGGAGGTCAGCCTTTTTGTTCTCTTCCAGTCTTCAACAGATTGCGTGAGGCCCATCTGAACTGAGGAGGGCTATCGGTTTTATTCAGGGTACCAATCCAAAGGTTAATCTCACTCTAGAAACATGCTACCCAGAATAAGGTTTGACCACACGTCTGGACACATTGTGGCCCAATCAGTTTGACACATACAATTAACCAACACACCCGCCATGTTCCTTACAACTGCTGTGATGAACAGGGGCTATGAAATTTTCTTCTGGTCCTGTCCCTCTGAATTTCCCTTCTTGGAGACGAAGGTGACCATGGGAAGATAGAGAAGGAAACATGCCATCTTGATTTGGCATGCTCGTCCCAGAAGATATCCAGCAGAGACTATGTAATCCTCCTACAGGGCTGTGCCAAGGAGAATCCTACGTTGAATGGGAGCCTGGACAAGATGGTTGAGAATTTTCCAATGCTCAGATCTAAGTACCTGATAAGTTTGCTCTTTTCAGACTCCTTTTCCTTCTCTGATGGTGATGAGGGAATCTGCAGACATCAGTGAAGATGAGACATTCGTTTTGCCATTCAACCTGTTCCCCGAGTTAATAGCGTATTTCCTTAAGGGTTCAGGAGAGTGCAATCCGTAAGAACACAACCTGTGCCATCAGTCAGAGCTGAGATCAAATTTCAGCTCTGCCAGCCACCAAGCATGTGACCTTGGACAAATCAGTTCCTTATCCTTTGTAAAACGCACGGGATTGCTGTGAGGATAAACAAGTCAGTTAATGTATAAACAGCACTTCTGATGGTGCTTGCCACGTGGTCAGCACCCACTAAGTTGTTATTGATTCTGTTACAACAGAAAGCAAACCCATTTCACCAGCCTCAGTCCTTGCGCCCATCCAATAATCCAGCCAAGAGGTCGTTTGTCGCCACCTAGTGGTCATTAGTTACACTACACCGCCTAGGTCAACCTACCCAAACGCGATTGACACCCGCACGCACAAACTTAGGCGCCTGGATATGAAAGAAAAGGCAGAGAAAAGATTAGGTATAGGTGAAACTACCACCTTGACCTCTTGAAAGTTGGTTTTTAGCCTCCTGCTGCTTGGCGACAGGAACTGCCTCAGCAAGAAAGCACTGATGCGTATGCACGGAGATGAATGTTGTTTTGTTATAAATTGGAAAGTTCATTTTCTTATTTTTCAAGAGTCTATTTATAAGATTAGTAAAATGTATGGAAAGGTGGGTCGAGAGATAAGCATGTGTTCTGATTAAATAGAGCTCCGGCCAGTATAGCGTGGAAAGGAAAACCTGAGTGACTCTGATTGTTGGGAGCCCCACACCGGGTTTTCAATAAAATCCAGGCTAAACTGCCCGAGGCACTGTGTGTTGAAGGTTTTAGCAAATCCAAGCAGAGAGCAAGTTTCTAACTCACCTCGCTTCCTTTCCTCCCTGGCTCCAAAACTCCACAGAGACATAGTTTAGAAAAAAGAAAAGGGAAAAAAAAAAAAAAAGATGGTTAGGCAGTCTCCTTCCATTTCCCCAAATGTCAAAGTGAAGTCCAACTGAATGCAATTAACAGATGTCTGCCCAGCAGAGAGTGTGGGCGTTCCAGGCAGAAATGAGTGCAGGCATATCTTAGCATATCACAGGGTGGCCCCATTTACTCCCCATTACCCAGCTAAAAATAACCTCTCCGCTTTTTCAGCTTTCTGTCTTTATTAGCATCAGTCCCAACAGGTTAGCTCTTTCCCCTTGAAAGCTTCCTTAAACAAGTGGTGAGAGAGAAAACTAAATTCGGACTCTGCACAGGTGCAGATTTCCCCAGGGAGATTTTAGCCTCTCCCTGGAACTGGAGGTACGGGGGAGCTACCACCAAACGTTCCCCACCGTTTACTCCAGACCCCACCAGCCCCCATCCTGGAGGGAGAAACACAACCCAACACTCCCTTAGGGGATGAGATTCTGTATGGTTTGATAGCAAGATCTTATTTGTGCATTAAATGAGCAAATCGTAAAGCATCTAAAATGATTAATTTCTCACTGGGGCTGTCATCGAGCTGTCACCAGCTGACAGTGCTGTCATAAGTGTCATTTATAATGTCACAAGTCTATTCCCCATCAATGTCATTAAACAATTATATTTGGTTTAGAAGAAAGAAAGGGGGAAGGCAGGGGGATTCATGGAAAGCCATGTGTAATACTTAAGCAATTATATACTTTGCTGTTCCTGGGTGGTAATCCCTGCCAACAATTAAATCTTACTCGATTTGTTCATTTAGGCAAATTATCAATTATTTGGAGGCGTCAGCCTGGGTAATTTTTTTCCTCTCAGCTGGCAGCAGCTGCCAAGCCCTGCCAGGACTGATAGCAACAGGATGGAGATGCAGCTTTGATAATTGGGCCTCTCAGCACCAGGGCCCACTGCTCTGCTCTCCCTTCCTGAGCCCTCTCTGCTGTGTGTCCTTTGTCAGGGCTTGGCAGGTGGGCGAGGCCACCCATTCCGGGAGGTGTGTAAATAAAGATCGCTCTTCCGGTCAGTATGGCTTTTTTTCGTTTCCTTGCAAAATCTTGGTAAATGCAACCAAAATTATCCTTTGTAACTATGAGATTATGCAGCTCTGCCCTCCTGTCCTCTCTTCCACTTCTTCTGCGCACTATGTGGGCCACTGTGTTAAATTCCCCACTCAGGACCTCCGGGGCATCAACTATGTGTCTATGAGAGTAGTGTCTGTCTCAATGGCTCCGTTCACCAGAATGGCCACAACAATGATCCTTTCTGATTACTGTGTGAAAGCAACAGAAACATAAAACATGAGTACATGGCGGGGGGAGGGACGAGAATATAAGATCAGAGCATGTAAGGATGAAAAAGAGAAAGAAGGACACCTTTAAACTCCATAAAGAGATTCCCTTCTGGAATGGGATGTCTGGGATCTGGGCTGGGAATGGCAAATTCCACCCCCCACCCTTTTGTTTTTAAATTTAAAGATTTTATTTATTTGAGATAGAGAGAGAACACTAGCGAGGGAGGGGGCAGAGGGAGACTCACCGCTGCACAAAGAACCCAATGTGGGCTCCATCCCAGGACCCCTAGATCATGACCTGAGCTGAAGGCAGGCACTTAGCTAACTGAGCCACACAGGAGCCCCAGCGAGTTCCCTTTAAGAGCAACCAGAAGCAGGCCAGAAAGGCCGTGAACCAGTTATCAGAAAAAGAGACACGTGTACCAAGCGTGGCCTGGGCAGTTGTCACATAAGCCTTGAATCCCCATATAGATCTGACCCATTTCTGGATTCTAGCACCTGGTGCATAACAGATCGTGGTTCAAAGTTTTATGATTTTGGCTTCTTTTGAGCATCTGGGTAGACATCTGTTTTGTTTTGCTTATTGGTTTGTTTCCAGCATTTTCTTCTTCTGTAAAGAAGACCCCTACCTTCTCAGCAGGACTATTCCTTGCCCACTCCAGAGTGTGTACGTTCGGCGGGACTGACCCCACCTGATGATCAATGAGACCATCCTGTCTCCCTGGCCACAGCAATTAGTCCCGACAGGAGAGATGAACCAAATTGATCCAAGGCGAGTCAGTCATGAACTTCTCCTGGTACGAAGGAATTGGAGTCTGAGTCTGTAAATGCTGAGGGGCTCCCCTGCCACCATGACAGAAAATGTGCCTGACAGTGAAGCCGGCTCCGAGAAGGGCAGAGAGACAGCACCAGGCGCTGTGGGGGCATCTGCTCCACCTGCCCAAAGATAGAGCCCCTTCGAACTTTTTACCTGATTGACCAATAAACTTCCTTTTCACCTAAGCTTGGACACAATAGATTCCTATTACCCACAAGCAGGAGAATCCTAATTGATCCAGAATCTTCTCCCCTCCATTCTCCAGTTCTTCCCGTTCGTGTTCACCCCCAGTCTGTCTGTGAGCATGTGTCCATCTCCTGAGTACGGATGTGAGGGCTTCCATTCTGCTCCCACGTTGAGGCTTCACTGCATTGGGTACACTGCCCAAACCCTCTTGGCTTTTCCACCTATTGACCCAAGGGCAGAGGAAACGTCGGCGTGCAGAAGAGACACCCAGCTGGCTGGCTGAAATCCCATCCTGGCATCTGGACGCTCTCTCCCCGGCTGGCTGGACTGAAGCCAGCTCTTCGACTGTAACTCTGAGTGCGGCTGAGACATAGGTAAGGATCACTCAAGTGCCCCTTTCCAATCTTGGCAAGAGCTACATGAAGAATGGGGCAGGGCGGTGGGGGGAGAAGAAGAAGAAAGAAAGGAGATGGTAGAGCAGGGCAGGACCTCTTGTCTCTTGCCCCCATCTCCCAGGTAAACTCCACGTTGTGACGTCACGCTGCCCCTTCCTGAGGGCACGGATGTTTTTCAGAGCTTTTGAGCTGGATTATTGAGGACAGTGGGAGTCTGACCTCAGTTACGCCCTGGAGTTGCCTGCGTTCTTCTGTTCTCCCTAGTCTCCAATGTTCTCTCCTGGCTTATCCCCTGCGCATTGGATGTCAGTTTCCGTTCCCCCACACTTACTTCTCTCTTTCTCCTCCTGTGTAGCCTCACATCGTCCCCTCTTCCACCACTGCCCCTGCCACTCAGCTTCTGGCTCCAGGGACTGCCCAGCCCTCAGCAGATCGTATTGATAAACTTGCCCATTGCTATTTAGCGGAGGGAGGATTGCTCCATGGGGTGAGTGGGAGGATATCCACCCAGAGGTGGAGAGGGTTATTCCTCACACCTGCCATGGCATTGGGACAGGGTCTATTGGCTGCCAAAGAGAAGCCTGGTGAAAAGTGGAAAATCAGGTGCCTGCTTTGTCCACACCACCACTCCTGCCAATGCTGTTCTACTGAACTGACAGGCTTTCTGGATGAATCAGTTGGTTCTTTTGTCATCTGGTTGACTCAGAAACAGTTCCCTTGAGCTCTTTCATTTATAAAAGATAAATACATACTGACCTGAAAGGATAATACTGTGGGATGAATGTGTGATGTCTACTTGCATTTTTTTTAAGATTTTGTTTATTTATTTGAGAGAGAAAGGGAGAGAGAGCACAAGCAGTGGGAAGAGCAGAGAGAGAAGGAGCAGACTCTCCACTGAGCAGGGAGCCTGATGCGGGGTTTGATTTCAGAATCCTGGGATCGTGACTTGAACTGAAGGCAGGCGGTCAACCGACTGAGCCACCCAGGCATCCCTCTAGTTGCATTTTGCAAGCAGAATCAAATTTAGAAGGAGTCAGAAAGAGAGAGAAAGAAAGATGAGAGTGGAGAGAAAGGGGGGGGGGCAAGGATGGCATTTGACCTCAACTCCACCAGGACCACCCAGCTCTGCTGGACACCTAGGCTTGCCCTTCCCCAGCATCTGTGGTTGGGGCCCCAGGTGTTTCTGGAACACTGAAGTGATTCTGCAGTTGATATCAGAACTAATGCCAAGAAAAGAAATCTAAATTACATTTAAAAGAATTCTACCTTTTATCTTTTAACCTTAGGCCTTCCCCAGCCATGCAGAAAAATCAATCTTGGCTAATCCACTGACCAAGAAAAAAGGAAAAGAATAGACGAGAACCTTGCATTAAACAGCTGCTTGATGCTTGAAGAGGTATCAGAGGGAAGTTGATTGGAGAGCTCACCAGCAAGAGGGGTCCAGGCTCAAAAGGCTGAAAGTAGGAACTCTTATTGGTATTCCATGACTGGTCATTAGCCAGGAGGACAAAGGATACAGTTACATTACATTTTAGCTTACAGATTTTAAATCAGCAGCAAAGCATGGCTTTGCTGAGGTCATGCTTTCTTAGAATCTCTTTGCTGAGAACTGAAAAAAAAAAAAGCTGATTTCTATGCTGGGTAGAATATAGGCAATTTTATGACCATTATACCATTAGCTGGAGAAATCAAGATAGAGTTCTTGCTACCTGTGATACAAGAAAGAACCTATCTGGTCTTTGTCCCCAGTTCCTGGCACAGAACTTTGAATACCATTAGAATTTCCAGAGTGATAGGAGTATTTTTTGTTATTCATAAGAGCCCCTTTGATATATCTGAGTTTATGCTAAGGAAGTGCTTTCAGGGTGGACCCTTAGATACTTTTAGGGGAGGGTCCCTCCAGAAAGACAACATATGTGATTACAGAGTTGGAACTTAAAGGCCCACCCCAAAACTCCGGGGAGAGAGGAGGGATGGGAGTTTGAGTTCAACTACATGGACAGTGATTTGACCCAAAGGCTTACTTCATATAACCCCAGGTAAAACTCTGGACACTGAAACTGGGGTGAATACCCTGGTTGGCGAACATATCCACGTACCAGGAAGATGGCGCACCTCAACCCCATGGGAGCAGAAGCCCCTGCTAGATCCTCCTAGACCTTGCTCTGTGTATCTCTTCAACTGGCTGTTCATTTGCGTTTATTTATAGGGAGATGGTAACTCAAAGTCTAGCACGTTTCTGAGTTCTGTGAGTCACTCTAGAGAACGAATGAACCTGAGGCGGCCATGGGAAGCTCTAAAATTGCCAACGGCTGCGCAGAAGTGTGGGCCATCTGGGAACATAAGGCTGGCATCGGAACTAAGGCAGTCTTGTTGGGGACCTTGCCCTTTGGCTTGTGGGGGTCTGACCCTAACTCCAGGTAGATTGCTGTCATCACTGAATTTCATCTCAGGACGCTCTGTTGGTATCAGAAAATTGGCGTCAGAATACACCACTATAAGTATTCCCAAGTAAAGAAGCCACAGAAGGGTCCATTAGGGATAGGACACGTGGTCTCTGAGACCGTTACCACCTTACATTTTCACAGCAGTGGGAAACTTGGTGGACATTCACTTGGGCTCAGAGTCAAAGTTCATAGATTTTAGGGACTGGAAGCACCAGGAGAAGGAGTCCACACTCCCATCTGAGGCAGGATGGCTCTCTAAACATCTCAGAAGCATGGTTGCTTTGCAACTGTCCCTTGATGAGACACCTAGTAGTCTCTCCCACAAACCTATCTAACAGTCACCCCACCCTGTACTTTGCTTTTAGCCAGAACTCTTACCACCCCTTAGCATGAGGTGTATTTTATTTGTCTGTATCTCTCCAGTAGAATGTAAACTCTCAGAGGGCGTGAACTTTGTGCACTTGCTGGTAGCGAGCTGGGCCTCCAATGCCTAGAACAATGCCTGACACGTAGTAGGTGCTTCATTTATGAACAAGGGTCCCTGCTTAACCGACTCCGATGCCAGTAGGGTGCTTTTAGCAGCTTAGCTCAGGAAAGGCAAACCTGCTTCATCTACTCTATCTGGTAAACACGGACCTGTTGTAGGCTCTCTTGTCTCTCCAGCACCCATTTTGTACCAGCTGAGATTCTGCTCATTTCTCAGGGCTCAGTTCTGGTCTCACCCCCTCAGTAAAACTTTTCCTGACAATCCCAGCCCTAACTGATCTATCTTTCCTCTAGTGTCTGGCAAAGGTAAGAACGTATCGCACACAATTATATGCTGCCATATCGTCCTTCTGGACTAGTTGGTATATAACTAGAAGAAAACTCTTTGAGGAACAGAACACAGTCTCACATATCCGTAGTCTGAATGACTCACAGAACTTAGGTCAGGCCCTGGCACATAGTAGGTATTCCAATAAACATTCAGTCATTAGACCTGCTGCAAGATCTTGAAACTTCTACGTCCCATAAAGTCAGGCCCGAGGAATTCCATGCTCATTCTCTGTACGCACACATTATCCGGTCTAACAACCTATCTAATTATCAATATGCAAATCTGACTGTCAAACACTCAATATCTGGCATTGTCTTTTCATCTCTGTGTCTCCAGGACTTAACACAGTGCCCCCAACACAGCAGGGAATCTAGTTTTTATTTGCATTATTTTCATGAACAGAAGTCACCAAATCCATCTACCAGATTTCCATGCCTTCCCTTTTCCGAGTACAGTGTGAAGGCCTGAAGAGGTCCTCCCTAATTACTTACAGATGCTTGTCCTCACTGGCCTAGTTAGACAGAAGGAGAACATTCTCTTGTGCTGAATCTTTCTACCCATCACTCCACAAGCGCTGTGCTGAACCAGGGGTTTGCTGGGATCTTGGGAAGAGAAGATGGGGTGACAGACCATGGAGGCTGCCTCCCACATATGACAGAAAGGCAAAATGTGAGTGCAGTGGGTGCCTGAGTGGCTCAGCGGGTTAAGCCTCTGTTTTCGGCTCAGGTCATGATCTCAGGGTCCTGGGAGCAAGCCCCACACTGTGCTCTCTGCTCAGCAGGGAGCCTGCTTCCTCCTCTCTCTCTGCCTGCCTCTCTGCCTACTTGTGATCTCGCTCTCTTTAAAAAAAAAAAAAAAAAAGTGAGTGCAATGACCAATGGGGAAAACCACAAATCTTTCTTACATTTTTTTCTCTCTCTTTGTGTCATGGCAAAAAAATAAATTAGCCATTTTAACCCTTTCTATGTACAGTTCAGTGAACATTCACATCATTCTGCAACCATCCCCAGCCTCCATCTCCAGAACCTTCTCATCTTCCCAGACTAAAATTCTGTCCCTACTCAACTCGCCCTTTCTCCCTTCTCTCAGCAACCACCTTTCCACTTCCTAGCTTCGTGAATTTGATGATTCCAGGTACGATGATTCATGTACGCAGAACCATACAGTACGTGTCTTTTTATGACTGGCTTATTTTACTTTCTATGTCTTTAAGGTTCATCCATGTTGTAGCCTGTGTCAGAATTTTTTTTTTTTTGGTCATTTTTAAGGCTGAATAATATTGTATACCACATTTTGTTTCCCCATTCATCCACCATAGTCCTTTGGGTTGGTTCCACCTTCTGGTGATTGTGACTAACGTCACAACGCACATGGGTGTGCAAACACCTGTTTGAATTCCTGTTTTCAGTTCCTTCAGGTGTGTGCCCAGAAGTGGAATTGCAGGATCATATGGTGATGGGATGTTAGTTGTTTGAGGAACTGTCATACTGTTTTCCATAGCGACTGCATCATTTGTCTTGCCATTTCAAAAAATTATATATATTGCTTTCGTGTGTGTTTTGAATCATTGATATATTGACATGGTACAAAACATAGCATTAACAACAAAATATCCACTTTTTACCCCTGTCTCCATATCATTTATGTTCTCGTATAAAGGCAGCCCATGTGCCTACTTACCCTGCGCCACTGTCGCACCCCCAGTCACCCCTAGCAAGCCTGATGTCCAGGCTGAGGCTGGCTTTCCTAAAAGAAAGGTTTTCGAACAGGCTGCTGTCTGCTCAGAGAAGGGGTTAATGGAACGCAGAATTCTGAAATGCACTGTACATAATAAATAACAAATATCCTTTTAAGATGAGTATTATTAAAGCACCAACACGGCATTATCCAAAACATATGAAGTGTCTCTCTCTCTCTCTCCCTCTCCTTCTCTCTCTCTCTGGCCCTTACTAATACATTGAAAACATTACCTAATGCCCACTCCAAAAGATTAGATCCCTTTGAAAGAAAAGAGTCAACATGCATAACACATCCCAGAACCGTCCTGCATCTTTTCCATTTGGGTTCGCAGTCAGACATCCCCTGGTTTAAGAAAAAGAGCATTTGCAAAATGGCTCTGGGGGCTTAATTGGTATTTCTTTCTTGTGCCTGCCAGTATAATCCAGGAGAGGAGACCGCAAAGCAATTTAAGAACATTAGCATTGTTCCTAAATATCCACATCCAAGGTTAGTGAATACAAGTGGTAAAGCCCAAAGAGCACCTGGGGAGATTAAGGGAGGTTTTGAAGCAGAACGCATGATTCTAATGAACTTGGGCTCTGCCTCGTGGAAGGAGAATCCATCTAAATACATTAGATCCAGCGGAGCAGATGGGAGGGAGACAGCTACCTAAATGTGAGAGTTGCTGCTCTCTGTAAGTCATGAAATGTTGCAAACAGATTTGGGTGGGTTGGAAGTCCCGAGTTGCTCCAGGGTGCTAATTACGATCGCCATACTGGGGGTGAGCAGGATATCCCCCCAGCTGCGTGTTGAGAGCCACAATATAGACACTCCAGCTGTCCTGGTGAATGTCCCCCTGGTGTCCCTCATGGTGGAGGCCATGTGCTTAGTTTCCTCCTCTCACTGTGCAGATGAATTAATTTGTTTGGAAGTTGCAGAAGGGTTTTTGGAAAGAAAAGAGTGTATAAATATAAATAATTGAGTGTGTATGTGTTTGTGTTTTTAACTTCAAGACTAGTGTTACCTAAATGATGGGCTGTAGACAGCCAATAGGACCACATTTCAACACTAGGCACCTACAATGAACAAGAAATTGAATTATAGATTTTAAACAAATCTCACTTATGAGTCTGAGATTTCAAAATATGTCCCTGATAAAACACTGGTTTTCCTATTGAGGTTCTGGGGGAAGGGGAGAGCAGGACTCTTGACACCCAACTACTCTGAGGAGTTGAACTTTGTAGGTTAAGGGTGAAGTTCTCTACACAGCTGCCCTTCCTTAAGACACCAGCCAGATATTCTGAGGTCCCCGGGTCTCCCTCACATCTGACCAACTGGCTACAACTTCAGGGGTCCCCACCCTCCCCTAGGGTTACATAATATGTTATAACAATGCACAGAACTCAGGAAAACACTACTTTTATGATTATAATTGCATTATAGCAAAAAGCTACAGATCAGAAGACACATACAGCAATGTCTGGGAGGGTCCTAAACACCCAGCTTCCTTTGTTTTCTCCCTATGGAGTCAGGAGCCATCATCCTCCTGACTCATCAGTGTGTGGCAGTTGATGGAGTATTATTCACCAAGGAAGTTCCCCCGAACTTCTTCTGTGTCCATAAGTTTACTGGAATTTCATTACGTGGGGATGATTGATTAAGTCATTGGCCGTGTGACTCCATCTCTAGCTTCCCCAAGATGATTATTTCAGGAAGCAAAAACCTGAGTCCCAGTTAGATTTCATTGTACCATCTTGAGTAAACCACTTAATCATCTGGGGTCTTAGATCTCATTCTCTTCACTCATAACAGTAATTACTGATACCATTTAATAAGTACTTACTATGCACCAGATGCTGTGCCAAGAATTTGGCCTATTTAATCTGATTTTTTCTTCACAAAGAACTTGCAAATTTTGTCATTTTATTATCCCTATTTTGTAAAAGGTGGAGAGGTGCCTGAGATCTCAGGAGGTTAAATAACATTCAAATGAGTGGGGGAGCTGGCCCTCAAACACAAAGGGGAATCCTAGGCTCCCGTTCTTAAGGTTCCCATCTAAACACTGTACTGACAACCCTTTCCTTGGCTCATGGGCATATTGAGAAAATAAGTGAGGCTGATATGAATTATTATAATCTGAAAGGAAGGAACCTTATAATTCAGGTTTATAAGATTACCATTATTATTATGTCAGTGATTATAACTATTAGCAGTATTATTTTATTTTTAGGCTTCACATGAATCTGTCTACTTATTACAAAAATGGTTTCTACTTACCATGTGAATTTCTATTATAAGGCAAGAACTGTTTCAGAAAGAAGGTGGGTCTTTCGATTATTTTAAACCAAATTCCCATGTAGTTGCTCAAACATTTGTTAAGTATAATACTTACTAGGGGCGCCTGGGTGGCTCAGTGGGTTAAAGCCTCGGCCTTCAGCTCAGGTCATGATCCCACGGTTCCGGGATCAAGCCCCGCATCGGGCTCTCTGCTCAGCAGGGAGCCTGCTTCTTCCTCTCTCTGCCTGCCTCTCTGCCTACTTGTATTCTCTCTCTGTCCGATAAATAAATAAAAATCTTAAAAAAAAAGTATAATACTTACTACGTGCCGTTGCACTTGCAACATGGAAAGGACAAAAACATGAGTAAGACATAGGCTCTGCCTAAAAAGCAAGCGTACAGATACAACACTAAGTGGAATATGTCGAGTGCCCCGAAAACTACAGAATGCCCTGCGTTGGTTCAAAGGAAAGAGAGGACAACAGCTTCAAGGGATCAAGAAGAATTTCAAGGAATCAAGAAAGAAAGAGGTAGGAAAGAAGAAAGGGAAAGAGGGAAGAAGGGAGGGAGGGAGAATGGAAGGAAGAAAACAGAACTTTGGGGGACTTGGGTGGGGAGGAAAATGGGGTTTCATAAGAAAGGAGTCTGGTAGCAAAATTAGGCAGTTCAATTCAGAATGTTCTCCGGGATTAATGAGTACCTCATTTAGCGGTAACATATTACTGTAGGATGAGCACAGAATTCAAAATAAAAATTCTAGCTTTATCACATGTTAGCTTTTGATATTGGGCAAAGCTCTAGGTCTTCCAGCATGGCTTTACCCATTAAAAAAATAAAACGGAAGTAAATAATGCCCAGCTTTTAAGGCTTTTATTGGGGTTATAAGAAGTATATTAGAAACATACTTTGTGAACTAAACAACATTCAACAAATATTAGATTTTATAATTTTTTCTCTCTTTTTTTTTTGGTTTGTCTAAATTATGGACATTATCAGTGCTCTGATACATGATAGACAATATCAGCGAAAAAGATATATTAGAGTCATACCTTGGAAGGTGGGGGTGCTGGGGCCAGGATGCCAGGGTGAGGAGGCTAAACTTTGTCCAGTAGGTACTAAAAAGTCAGCTCATGTTTTGCTTTCTGTTGCATTGTTTTGTTTTGTTGAAGACCACTGTAACAGCATTAATGCCTATTATTTCAAGAATAGCAAACATTAACTCCAAGGAAAAGTAAAATTATCCAACTGGAATTATCCAACTGAAATTGTCAGGATAAGCATAGAATGTGATGAAGATTTTTAATTTTTTTTAAAGAATATTTGAGAAGAGGAGAATGGACAAAAGCTTAGACATTAATCTGGATTTCACATGACCCCAAGTAGACCCACAGTAGGGATAAGATGTTCTGGAACGTTCCTCCCACTCTAAGAACTTGAGGCCTCCCACCAGCAGCTCTGGGGATCTGGGAAATTTTCTCTCTGCCTCTCAACTCACCTTCCTGCTGAGGCAGGAAGAAATGGGGTTCTTCATTTGGCCAAAATTGGAAAAGAGTAGAGAGTAACAGCTACTACTTTAAAGTATCCAAAACATGCATGTACAATTAACTTTATATTATAAAGTAAAGATTCTAAAGAGGTTGAGCTTAGCTAAGTCTGACTGTAAGAATTTAATCAAATCACTTTAATTAACTCATATAATTAATCTAGGTGTGCTTTGATAGTATGGAGCTAGAACCTAAATACCTTTCTAACACCAGAATTAACTATTTTAAATTAGCTTATTTAAAATTTTCAAACATACTAATAAGTAGAGAAGATGGTATAATCTTGATATAGTCTTCACTCATATGCAATAATTGTCAAGGTTTTATTATACTTGCTGTATCGATCATCCTTTTTTCTTAGCATTTTTAAAAAATATTTAATTTATTTATTTGTCAGAGAGAGGGCAGAAGCAGGGGGAGGGGCAGGCCGAGGGAGAAGCAGGCTCCCTATTGAGCAAGGAGCCCAATGCAGGACTCGATCCCATGATCCTAGGATCATGACCCAAGCTGAAGGCAGACGTTTAACCAAGAGAGACACTCAGGCATCCCCCTTATCATTTTTGATGCTAAGCTTTCCACTTATTTATTTCGCTTTTGTATCTTTTAGATATGTATTAAATATTTCTAGGGGCACCTGGGTGGCTCAATTGGTCAAGGAACTACCTTCAGCTCAGGTCATGGTTCTGGAGTTCGAGGATCGAGTCCCACATCAGGCTCCCTGCTCAGCAGGGAGTCTGCGTCTCCCTATGACCTCTCTCCTTTCATGATCTCTCTCTCTCATTCTCTCTCTCTCTCAAATAAATAAATAAAATCTTTTTTAAAAAAGATTTCTAAATAGAAGGTTTGTATATTTCATTAAGTTTATGTCTTGATTTTTTTTTCTTTTGTTCTAAATGGTTGTGTCTTCCATTAAAACTTCGAATTGTTACTGTTTCTTTATGACATGATTGTTGAGTTCTGTCATTTGATTTTGTATCCTGCTATTTTCCTAAATTCTATTATTGGTTATAGTAGTGTTTTTCATTGGTTCTCTTGAGTTTTCCAAATATATAATATCTCCATTATTACTATTTTAGAAATTCTACAATTTTGCTTTGTAGTTTCCCTTTGACGCAAGAGTCTTTAATAGAGAGCTTTGGTGTTATGAGTTCATTTTTCCAGTTAAATATGTGGATTTTAAAGCTTTCCCTATGTCAGGAAACTTCTCCTGATTTATAGTTTTAAGTCTAGTTTTCCTTCATAAGGGACTTTTTGGTTAGATTCTCTTTTTCTTTCATTGTTTGTGTCTTTTCTTTACTTCTTTCATTATTATCTTACCTTGGCCTATCTTCTTATTTTTCAGTTTTCCCAAAGCCTTTTTATCTCTTCCTTTACTTCTGTTTGCTTCCCTTCATTTTTCTTTCCTACCTTCGAATTTCCTTCCTGTATTTTCCACAGAGTTATCCTCTCATGTGTTTCTTCTTATTAGCCTTTATTTCTGAACTTTTTTTTTTTGTTTTTTACTCTTGAGTGTTGTGAGTTCTCAGTTTATAACCATTGGCTATTTACCTATTTCTTCTATTTCTCATTTATTCTGTTCTTTCAAAGTGTCTATCATTTCCTTAATTTCTTTTCTTTCATTTCAATATCTCAGGTTACGGTTTTCATCTGCTTTGTGTTCGTATTTCTCTGGGATTATTCCTGGACTCTCATATTTGTTTCATTATTATTTGTTTTCTTATGACTTTGTATTAAGTCTACTCTTTCCTGCGTGTCACATGTTTAAAGGTGACAGCTTTCCCTGAACTATAGGAGGCAAGTTCCTGGTGCAGGTGGAGGCCCGAGAGGAGCTAGGGAAGCTCTCCGAGTTTACACCCAGGCCTCCTCTTCCCTTGTTAATGTGAGAACACAACATACATCCCATCTGTCTCTCAATCCTAAGTCCAGGCAAGAAGGTTTTCTACTTCTAGGCCTGTGTTGCCCAGAGCTCCTGCCTTGCAAGGCTGTGGTCTTGCTCTTTGATGAAGGCTTTTGCTGTTACCTTACTTTCCATGATCTGATTACTTTGGGGCCACACCCTCTTCCCTTCAACAGTCCAGCGTTACTGCCCTGCTCAGGTCACTGATTCCTAGCGGCCTCCCCCTCAGAATGAGAAGCTGCATTTCTGGAAAAGGATATTGGCTGGACACATCAAGAGTCTGCTGGACTCCAGCACGACTGGATCTCTTGGCGATGCACTGAACAGTGCTGGTTCTCATCGGAATTCATCGCATATCAGAACGTCCAACTCGCAGTTATTCTCCGGCCCGTTCAGACAGTCTCCCTCCCGGGAAAGGCCTTCTCTTCTTGAGGGTGAATATTCATAGATGATTTGGGGTTCCGTAGCTTGTCGGGGATGCATGGGTTTGCACTAGAGCCTCTCCTCCCTTCCCTCATCTCCTTTCTGTCCCACCTTCTGAACCATCCATCAGGCATTCGTGTCCCATGCAGTGACCACCCCCACACCACGGCAGCTTCCTCTCAGGTGCCATTGCTGGGTGCGGTTTGGATCCCACCAACCAGTACTCTAAGGTTTAGGGGGGTTTCTTTTCACTTAGTATTTTTATTTTATTTTTTAAAAGATTTTATTTGAGAGAGAGCAGAAGATAGAATGAGTATGAGCAGGGAGCCAGATGTGGGGCTCTGTCCTGGGGCTCTGGGATGAGGCGAAGGCAGAAGCTTAATCAACTGAGCCACCCAGGCACCCACACTTAGTATTTTTAAACTATAACTCATATGTATTTTCTTACACTATCCTAATTTTCTATTTGGCTTTCAGGAGGAGCTTCAGAGAAGTTCGGACACGACTGTGATCTTACCAGGACCAGAAATCGCGTTCTATAGGTATAAAAATCAGTTATTTTTTGATAGAATGTGGAAGAAGAAAGCTCTTAAAATCATCTACAAAATCTTGCAATTGCAGAATGTGAGTTCTCTCTTAAAAAAAAAAAAAATTGACAATAGTCTTACTTAATGAGAAAGACAGCGGAGACCCAGAGAGTGAAAACAGCTTTTCGAAGCCATTTGAGGAAATAGCAAAGCCACATGTGAAATCTAGCTTTCACGGAATCTTGGAGTGAGAAGGAACCCCAAAGGAGCTACGGTCCAACCTCCTAGCCAGTGCAGAAAGCACCAGGAGAGAGGCGGCCAATATCCTCTTGAAAACCCCAAGGCACAGGGCACAAGCATTTGCCTTAGCATTTGCCTAACCAACCTATTTCCCCTTACGGTGAACACAGATGTAGATCTTCCCACTTTTTTCTGCTTTGAAAAGCGTGAGTTGAGACAGACAAGGATGAATCACTGCGGGTCTTATGCTTTTGATCCCGGTTTCTTCTCATTTCAGAAGCTGGCTTGCAAGTAGCTCTCGCTGGATTCGCAGTCTGCGTTAGAAACGATCTTGCCGTCTGACGGTCTAATGCGATTCATTAGTCTCCACTTAAACCTGCCGGGCCGCTTATGCAATCACCGATTGCTCGGGAGTTCTTCCTAATGTGAGATGATGCACAGGAGAATCGAGGTGGATTGTACAGCATCACATAAATTCAAGAGATCGTTGGAATTTCTCTTACGGAATGGAATTTCCTTCCCCATAACTTCCAAACACCGTTCTTGGTTCTGCGCTCTGAAGCTATGCAGAATGTCTCATCACTTTTGTACTTTACAGTCCTTGAAATATTGGAAGACAGCTACTGCACTCCTTCCTCATGGCCAAGGCTCGTGTTTTTTCACAATTATAAACACGCCCCACACCTGCTCCTCCTGTGGTGCGGTCTCCAGTCCTCAGAACAATTTATTCAACCTCCTCTGACCGAGCATTCATTACAGAGCAACATGCTCTCACTGTGTCAATGTTTCTCTTGAAATGCCAGAAATAAACAGAGGCAGATTACACGCTCTTTGTCTGGGCATCACGCTCCCATCAGCTCAGCGTAAGATTACATTCGTCACTTGGCTATCTCTTGTTATGCCTGGTGCATATTCACAACAACGGCAACGAGTAGCCCCTAATCTTTTCTCGTGAGCTTCTGTAGCCCAGCGCCTGCTTCTCCAGCTTGAGCAGCTGATATTTCTGGTCCTAGATGCAGAACAGCCGCTGGGTCAAGACCAATACAAGTTCCCTCAGAACTCCTGGGATTTATTGAACCTGGGGACTTGGACCCTTTCGGGACATCCAGGTTCTCTGACAGTCCCCTACCTTTCTTGGGATTTAATTCTTCCCGAGCTGTGTTTGTTCTCTTTCTTTCAGTGTGAAGGTCGTATTTCTAGATAGGACAAAAAACAAACAAACACTAGAGATTAAGTAATCCTCTTTCTCACTTTTGGTGCTGGTTTCCTATCACCTTCTAGGGCTCCTTTGGTTCCACTGCTGATTCTTCTACCACTGTCTGTAGCCCCATACCACCTAGTGCCAGGAAGCGGGGTGTCCTGCCATCATTCCGTTTGCTCTGAAGACAGCGAGCGAGGGAGGGCGGGAAGGTAGGAGGGAGGAAGGGAGGATGGAAGGGAGAGAGAGAGAAGCAGCAAAAGAAAAAGAAATTAGGAAGACATAAATCCGTATGACCTATATTAATCCTGTGTAAGGGACATACCTGCTGTCGGCATAGCTTGACCTACATTCTGCTTCCATTTATCATCCAGGACAATACCTTCCTGTTCCTCTAACACTCGACATTTCCTTACCTATGAAACATGGATACTTAGTGATAACCGGCATTTTCTTTGACCTTAAAACATTCAGAATAATATAACTAGTTTATTTATCTCCCCCACCCCATTATATAGACCTTATCTTTGGGGGCTGTATGTTTAAAAAGATTTGTATGGTTGTAATGGGTCTATTTAGGAGCTGAGGGTTCAAAAGCCTCCACCCCGATAGGAGTTCTCTAGTGCTGACTGGCTACTATACGAAGGGCCAGCACAACCCTTAGTGAGAGCTTGAAAACAAACATCTCAAAACTTTTCAAGAGAAAGGTTAAATTCATCTTTAAGTTTTTCTAACATTTCTTTTGATAATGCCTAAGTGCTTTCTGATAGCATGTCTTTTTGTGCTGATAAAGGAGAGGGGAAGTTGTGAGGTAGAGAATGAATTAGGGCTGAGAGGAACAAGGATGTAACATACAAACCCCTGTTAAACTGTTCTAGGAGCTGAAATTCCTACCCCAGGGTTTCCAGTTCCAGAACTGTGATCGTGGTGAACGTCACAAGGTCAATAAACACTACCAAGAGAGATGTATGTATTTTTTAATTATTTATTTATTTTTTATATTTATACATTCATATTTTATTTACTATTGAATGAATATATATATATATATGTTCTTATGCATATGTGAATACATCCACTTACTCACACACCAGTCTAAGAGGTAGAACATTCCCATTACTCATGAAGCCACCTTTGTCCCTGTTACCAACCTCATCCGTGCCCTAGTCTCTTAGAGACCACTGCCCTGTATCTTCTGTTTATCAGTCTCTTGCTTTTCTTTTTTTATTTTGTGACATGTAACTTTATTTCTGAACAATATATCCTTTAGTTCTGCATGTTTTTAAACTTCTTTTAATGGAGTGCCGTTTTATGTTTCTGGACCTTGCTTTTTGTTGTTCAATTTCATTTTGCTGAGATTTGTTTAGTGGCTGTCTATTGCCCTATCTGGTTTATTTTCACTGGTGTGGAGTACTCCATTCATTTAACAGTATATTCATTCTATTGCTGATAAATATCTGAACTGGTTTTAATACTTTGCCATTATAGGACTGCCAGTATGAGCATTTTTATATTTGTCTCCTGATGGTATGAACCAGAGTTTTTCTAGGTACACAGCAAGGAAAAGAGCTGCTAAGTTAAAAGGCATGTGTCTTTTCAAGTAAACTAGGTAACGCTAAGTTTTTTCAAAACATTAGTGCCAATTTTCACTTTTTAACGCTGTGTGTAAGAGTTCTAACTGGAAAAAAATGTCTAATTGATCCACTTTCTTGTCAAACTTGATTTGGTTGGACTTGTAAACTTTTTGTCAATCTATTAAATGTGAAATATTTCATTATGGCTTCAATTAGTATGTTCCTACTAAAGAGGTTGATTTTTTAAAATTTGGTACTTCTGAGAAGTGATTGCCCATTTTTCTATGGATTCTTAATCTCTGTCTTCTTATCATTTATTCATCTATGGATTTTGTGTTATTCTTGAGATGTTCCTTATAGATTCTAAATACTGATCTTTGGGTAAGTATATGTGTTACATGTATCCTCACCAAATTTGTATCTTGCCTTTTTAAATTTCTTTACGCTGCATTTTGAAAGACAGAACTTCTTAACTTTAATCTACTTTCACTGGATTGTGTGTCTATGTATAATATATTTCCCCAGTCTGTGGCCTCGCCATTTATTTAAATAGCAGTTTATTTTGATGAGTAGATATTTTAAATTTTGATACCTGATTTATCTGTTACTTTCTTTTATAATTGCTATTTCAATGTCTAAGAAAAACTTTTAACCCCAGGTTGCAAAGAGATTGTTCTATATTTTTCTAAAAGCTTTACAGTTTTAGCTTTTAATTTTACTTCTCTGAGTGAATTGTTTTGTATGGTAAGAGTTTGAGGTTCATTTTTTTTCCATATAGATATTCAGGTGTCTTAGCACAATTGCTGAAACGCATTTCTTTTCCCATTGAATTGCTTTGATGTCTTTGTCAAAAATCAATTAACTGCGGGTATTTTTTGTTTTCTGTTTTGTTTTCTTTTCTTTTCTTCTTAGAGAGAGGGAGAGAGAAAGCAGGGTGGGGAGGGCAGAGGGAGAGAGAGAATCTTAAGCAGGTTCCACACCCAGCACTGATGTGGGGTTCAATCTCACAGCCTTGAGATCATGAACCGAGCTGAAATCAAGAGTCAGACACTTAACTGAGCCACCCAGGTGCCCCATATTTTTGAATTTTCTATCCTGTCTTGATAGTTTTCACCCAATATGTTTTCAAATACTTTTTTCTGCCACATTTTCTACCTCTTCTGGGTCCCCAATTACACAAATATTAATATTGCTATACACGTCTGGAAAGCTTTGTTTCTTTTTATTTAATATTTTTGTCTTCACTTCTCAAGTTGTGCAATTTCTATTGTTTTGTGTTTTTTAATTGAAGCATAATTGACACACAATGTTACATTAGTTTCAGACTTACAACATAGTGATTTGAAAAGTCTGTTATGTTCTGCTCACTGTAAAGTAGAGCTCTGATCTGTCAACATACGATGCTAGTACAAAACCACTGACAACATTCTCTGCTCTACCTTTCATCTCAGTGACTTCTTCAGTCCTTAACTGGAAGCCTGCGCCTCCTGCTCCCTTCCACGCATTTTGCCCATCCCCCACCCTCTCCCTTCTGGCAATCCGCTATTGTTTTAGCTCTGTGTTAACTGACTTTTTTATTTGCTATTAAACTCATTAAACGAATTTTTCATTCCAGTTATGATATGTTTCAGCTCTAGAATTTCCATGTTATTCTTTTTTATAGGTTTTAGGTCTCTAATTGTCTTTCCCATCTGTTCTTATGAATGAATCTTTCTCTCAATCCTTGGACGTATTCACAGCAGCTGCTTGGAAGTCCCTATCTACTCACTGTAACATCTGCATAATCTTGGAGTTGGGATCTATTGCCTTCTTTTATTCTCGTGTATGGGCCAGACTTTTCTGTTACTTTCACATGTCTCTTGATAATTGATTGCTTCTGGACATGATGAAAGTTGTATAGAATCTGCATTCTATTATCGTACCCTGAAGAGTAATTTTGGTTTTTACTTTGGCTGTACTCAAACTCCAAATTCTGTCTCTCCTGCGAAGGACAGAAATTGAAGTTTTTTCTCAGTTGTTTCAGCGTCCACGGTTTCTCTTTGTTGTTTTTTTATCACACCTTCTTCTGGAGTCTCCCCTGTGAGAGGAAAGTGAATGGTCATCCAAGGATGTTGGTAGAATACACACACACACACACACACACACACACACACACACATATACATACATACAGATTTGGAGGCTCACCCCTTTGAAGAGCCTTACCATCTAGGATTTCCCACCTAATGTTCCACTTGTTTATTTTTACTTTTTTTTTAGTTGTCTCAGATTCTGGTCTCTAATGCATTAAGCTGGTAAGGCTGTGGCTTTCTGCCCAAGGGGCTTTGCTGCATGGGGGAGCATCCCATATTAAAATATTTAACTCATAGTTCATCTTTCCAGGGTGGACTCCCTGCTAGTTTCTTCCTGGTTTTGGTCACTCTCCCGTTTCTTGAAAAAGTTGGACAGTTCTAAAAATATTTTTTCCCCTATTTTCTAATTGTTATCTGAGGAATGATTAGTTCAGTTAAAATACCCTATTGTTACCTGAAACCAGAACAAATGATTCCTTTTAAAATTGCATTTTCTAGGGGCGCCTGGGTGGCTCAGTGGGTTAAGCCGCTGCCTTCCGCTCAGGTCATGATCTCAGAGTCCTGGGATCGAGCCCCGCATTGGGCTCTCTGCTCAGCAGGGAGCCTGCTTCCTCCTCTCTCTCTGCCTGCCTCTCTGCCTGCTTGTGATCTATCAAATAAATAAATAAATAAATCTTTAAAAAAAAATTGCATTTTCTAAATGTGTATTGCTGGGTATAGGAATGCAGTTAATCTTTGTATGCTGATTCTATATCCAACATCCTTGCTTAACTCTTTATTCTAATAAATTCGATTGTTGTGAGTTTTCTACATAGTCAGTAATATAATTATTTAAAAATCACACTTTTGTTTCTTATTCTCCAATTCTTCTACCTTTTATTATGTTTTCTTTCCTTTCTGCTCTGCTAAAATTTTCACTGCAATGCTAAATAAAAGTGGTGAGAATAAACACCCTTGTCTATTTTATTAAGAATGCATTCAGCATTTCACCACTAAAATAACACTGTTGCTTTAGGTTTTCTGCAGATGACATTTAACTGTTAAAGAAATTTCCTTCTTTGGCTAGTTTGCTGAGAGTATTGTTTAAAATAATAAGTATGTGCAGCATCCAAAAAAACGTTTTTCTGCATCTATATGAAATATAAGTTTTTCATGTTTTCCTTTAATTCGCTAATTCACTGAATTCTAGTAATTGCTAGTCTAGTGTTGAATTAAACTCACATTGCAGAATTTAATGTCATCACACATTATCTGTTTTTCATGCAGCAGAAGTGATTTGTTAAGATTTTGTTTAGGAATTTTGCATCTATGTTCATAAGAGGTAGTGGCCTAGAATAGTAATTTCCTTTACTGTTGTTTAGTTCTCGGTATCAAATTTTGCTAACCTCACAAATGAGTTAAAGAGTGTTCCTTTTGACTATATTCTATAATAGTTCAGGTATAAACATAGAAATAATTCTGCTTTGAATGTTACAACTGACATTCAAAGAGAAAAAAAACTTCTGGGTGATATTTTTATGGGAAGTTTCATGATAGTTTCAATATTTTAAATTTTTATAGTGTTTAGCTTTCTCAATCTTCTTGATTCAGATTTGATAACTGGGTTGGAGTATTTTGCCCATATCATTCATTTTCAACTTTACTAACATTGAATTGATGGTAAGATCTTTACATTCTTCTTTGTAACTCTGTAACACTTGCAGTTTTGACTTCCTTCCCATTTCTAGTGTTACTTGTTTGGGCCTCCCCTCTTTTGAATTGGTTCATCTCACCACAATTGTATCAACTGAATTAGTTTTCCCAAGGAATAATGTTTGATATTGCTAGTCATTCTTACTCTATCTTTGTTTTTTGTTTCAGTCATGTCTACTTTCTCATCATTTTCCCCTGGCTATTTATTTTGTTACTTTTTTCCTAATTTCTTAAATTGGATGTTAATCTTATTAACTTCTACCTTTTTTTACTTTTTTCGTTCCTCACATGGGTATTTAAGGCTCAAAATGTTCACCTAAATACCTTTTGAAGTGAATTCTATAAATACTCTCAGACCCTGTGGTCTCCTGGTTTTCCGCTTACCTCATTGATCACTTTTGTCCTATTTCCTTTGCTGATTCCTCTTTTATCAATCCCTGAAAGCCAGACTGCCCCAATTTTCAGAACTGGGCCTTTTCTGCTCTCTGTCTTCACACACTCCCTGGGCCGCCTCATCCTAGGTGATGACTTTATACGCATCTCTATGCTACTACCTCCAAAATGCTTGTCTCAGGCCTACACCCCTGCCTTAAAGTCCAAACTCATATATACATCTAAGTACTCTATGTAGATGTGTAAGAAAACATCCCCAAATTAGTGTAGCTATGACAGTTCAGATTAGTGTTCCGGAAATAGTTCCTCCTGTCCTTTCTACTGTGGAAAGATAGACTTCCTCACTCCACAGCTCATTGGGCTTGGTCACGTGACTTGATTTGCCAGTGGAAGATTAGGAAGCGTGACACGAGAAAAGACTTAAGCTGTGTCTGCGCAGTGGGGTTTGTTCAATTGGGGTTTTGCGATTATCATGAGAAGAATGTCCCTTGGGTAACCCATGGGTTCCCAAATAAAAGTATCACAGGGAGCAGAGGCCAACCCATGGGCCTGCAGTGTGGAGCAGAGCCTGCTGGTACACAGTGTGAAGCTGGCACCCAGGTTAACCTACAGAGTTGTGAGCAAAATGACGAGGGACCATTATTATATGCCACTGAATACAGGGGTGGTTTATTACACAGCAGAAGCTGACTGATACAGATATTGGGACCTAGAAATGGGCACTTATGTTAGCAAACACCTAAAATATATGGACCTGGCTCAAGGAAATTATTAAATAACACTGAAGACATGGCTGTGCTGTAAGGGGATGAAACATGTGGTTAAACTGTCTCATGAGATCAACTGAAAGACCAAAAAAAAAAAAAAAAGCACCAAATGAGCTGATCCAGTAGAGCGAGATTTTGAGGCCAAATGTGGAAACACGAGCTGGCTTCTGCTGACCGTATTTCATAGTTACTACAAGAGAGGTATGAATTCAGGTAAGAATTGTCTTCAGTATAAACAGAATTAAAAACAAGTATTGAAAGTCAACAAACTACTTGCAGGGTTGGAAAATAAAATCAAAGATTTTCTCATCATAGCAAAGATTCCAGGAAGAAATCAATAGCTCTTTCATTCCCGGTAGGTCAGTCCCCCTTGGCTGCCCTCCCCCAACCAGTCTCACCAGCTTCCGAAGATTGAGAACTGCTACCTGGCTTCTGTTGCTTTGGGGCCCCGTCGTTTCTATTACATTAAAAAAACAAATTCTGTGACAGCCTCGCCTGTTGCCAACCCTGACCTGCGGAGGTCAGCCACCACTGAACTCATTAGTGATGTTGCACCCCCCTCTTAAGCACAGTTTTGAGAGCCTTCACGAAGAGAGCGTCTGTCCTCTTGCCCCCCCTCCCATGGAGCATCATCTTCCAGTGGGTATTCTGGTCCCTGCTAATGCTTCCATTCTCGGAACCTCCTAAATCATTCCTACACCATCTTTTACATCAACTCAGGCATTTTTGTTCTGCTCCGCACAGGCTCTCATTTCCTTGGGGCTTCTAAGATTCACTCTGACAGTGAGTTTGTCCCAAACCCTTTCCGGGATAGGAAACTACATCCTGGGAGAGGAACCCTGAGTCAGTGAATGCTTCTTATTCAGTCTCAGGTTCCGGCCTCTGGACATCTTCCATATCCACTTTAATGGCTTCCGCCAGGAAACAGTGGCTAAGTCTTGCATCTCCTGTGGGACAGAAGTCTTTTCCCTCCTTATCAGGCTCAACACTCCCCCAGGTGGGTTAGGGTAGGATTTAGGTCTGGTACTCAGTCTGGCAACCAGGAAAGGAAGTACAGCTCTTGAGGGAAGAACCCGTTGCCTTATGGCAGCAAGGTCTCTGCCATGTCTTTCTAACCAGGAGAAATGCTATCTCTTAATAGGAGAAGTAGTTAACCTCTTCATGCTCTGAGGGTTCAGAGGAGCTTACAGAGGTACGGAGGTACAATCCCCACAATATTCGCCCAGATGTCCCTATAACCATATGAGAGCTGAGCTTTGGCTGAGAATTCAGTATTTGAAGCTTTGTAACTAGAACTATGAGAACCTACATTACCTCCTCATTTAATTATCTGCCGCAGGAGATAATGAGCTTTTTAAGCTACCAAAAAAGCTCTCTGGCCGACACGCTAATGTTTTAGCTGTTTGTTAACTACCCTCAGTTTCTCATTATCCCTCTGTAGGAGGTCACACCAACGTAGTAATAAGCAGCCAATTCTATTGTCCTGTGTGCATTGTTACCCTATACCTTTCCAGTGCCTGAATCATCACACCAGGAAGGGCATTCCTTCTAGGGGGACAGTTTCCAAAATCACAACTAGCGAAATCCGACCAATTGGATTGCCATTTTGTTGCAAGAATTCTACGCCACTCTAGCTGCCACTCTAGCTGAGATCCTTTTGGACAGCCAAATGGTGATCAGGGATCTAGCTCCCAAACTCCAACCTACCACCTGACTTTTTCTTTTCTTCTTTTCTTTTTTCTTTTTTTAACCATTTGCAGTAATAGTTATAGCTATGTCACTTTGGGTTCTCAAAGAAGCAGAAACGAAGACAGTTTGAAATGTAAGAGATTTACTGGGGGATAGTACCTGTGAAAGATAACAGAGGAAGGGAACAGAAATAAACATGGTGGTTTTCAGGCCACAATGAGGTCTGCCAACTCTGGAAGAAGAAAAGGAAGGAAGGAGGATTGGGTAAGAAGAGCCTCAGACTGCAGAGCAGCTGTGAGAAAGTGCTGGCCAGCCCCATGTTGGTCAGAAATGTGGAGCTCCTGTTACTCCACCCACATACATACCCCTGTCCTCCGTCATTGGCAGGAGCTGCTAGAAGTGCGCAGGTCTTCAGCTCGAACACCAAGACAGAGCCTAGGACACTGTAGCTGGAGACTGTCGGCTCACTGTGCTCCTTGTGGGAGCCTCTCTTTTGCAGGGACATCTGAGCAGTACACTTCCATGGTTGCTGCAAGCCTCTAGCAGAAGAGGTCCAGAAGGCTTTCCAGTCATACCAATGGGAGAAAATGCACATCAACCTTGCTACGTTTACTCTAGGTCTACTGTGTGCCAAATATTGTTAGCTCATGGTGATATAAAAAGGACTACATCACTTGCATTGTGACTCATAGTCTACAGAGGACTCAGACACAATGTTGAGATCCGTACAGTGTGAATGTGTATAAGGGTTTCTAGGAGCACAAATAAGAGATTGATTCCTTCTGCCTTGGTCAGTGAGGGAAGGCTTCACAGAAATGGGCCACTAAAGCAAGAGGTGTTGCTTGTCTGCCATGGAATCATGGGGCCAGAGCATTTCAGGAAGAGGGAACCATGTCTTCAGAGTGCCTAATCCTCATTGGACCATGGTAGGAGCCCAGGGACTATGCTGAAATAAATAAGGTGTTCAAAGTGGGAGTCTTTAGGTTGCCTAAAAGTAGCTCAAGTAAAAAGAGATTTTATTGAGGCACCTGGGGCTTAGTCAGTTAAGCTTCGAACTCCTGATTTCGACTCAAGTTGTAATCTCAGGGTTGTGAGATCGAGCCCTATGGCCTGGATGTCGAACCTGCTTAAGATTCTCTCTCCCTTCTCTCTTCCTCTCTTCCGCAATGGGTGTGGAACCTGCTTAAGATTCTTTCCCCCTGGGGCGCCTGGGTGGCTCAGTGGGTTAAAGCCTCTGCCTTCAGCTTGGGTTTTGATCCCAGGGTCCTGGGATTGAGCCCCACATTGAGCTCTCTGCTCAGCAGGGAGCCTGCTTCCCCTTCTCTCTCTCTACCTGTCTCTCTGCCTAATTGTGATTTCTGTCAAATAAACAAATAAAATCTTTAAAAAAAAAAAAAAAAAGATTCTCTTCCCCTTCTCTCTCCCTCTCTTCCTCTATCCCTCCTCGATCTCTCCCTCTCTAAATAAATAAATAAATAAAATTTAAGAAGAGATCTTATAGAAGACCCAGAAATCTTATTGTATCCAAAAAAAAAAAAAAAAAATTTAAAAAATAAGTAGAGCTGGTCCCCATAGAAATTATAACCTGGCACTGGAAAGGTTTTTGAACTGAAGCGGTTTTTCTCTGCATCTCTGTGCCCCATAGTGGTTACAAGCCTCTGCTTTTCTCTACACGTCTGCTCCTTTTCCTTCTCTCTGCAAACTGGACCCACCACTTGCCAGCTATCGGTGACTCAGACCCAGTCACCTCCAGCCCCTAGTTCTATGTGACCTTCTAGCTCCAACACTCTCCACCAATGCACAACAGTCTCTATGCCATGTTTCCTTGTGTAGTGATTTCTGCAAGATACTTTGACATGCCTAAAAAATATTATGTATTTATGGATCACTACAAGAATGGCTAGATGGGTAGAGATGTGAGAAAACAGGTTGAAACGTTACTTACAGAATCTAGTGCTGGGTGTATAGGTAGTTAATGTATAATTCTCTCAATTTTCCTAAATGTTTGGAATTTCCTAAACTTATTTATTCTATTTTAAATTCAAGTTACATATAGTTAACATATAGTGTTTTATTAGTTCCAGGGGTAGAAGTCAGTGATTCATCTGTTCGAAATTTTTTATAATAAAATGATGGGGGGAAAATACCCAAATTCTCAAAAAGGAGAATCTGATTGGCCCAAGTCTTACATCCTCAGTCAGGTAATGAGTTAGCTGTCTACTTTCTGGTCAGGGGTTTATTCCTGGGTCAGTCAGCCATGGCCATGGGGGCAAGAAGTCACCAAAGACAGAAAATGCCTCCATCAAGGGGCTGTATGCAAGACTGATACCATGAAACATGCCTCCTTACCAGGTGCATAGAAATAAGAGAACAGGGGTGCCTGGGTTGCTCAGTCAGTTAAGCATCCGACTCTTGGTTTCAGCTCAGATCATGATCTCAGGGTTCTGGGATCAAGCCCCAATTGGGCTCCATGCTCAGCACTGAGTCTGCTTGGGAGTCTCTCTCTCTCCTTCTGCCTCTCCCCATGCTCCCTTACTCTCTAAGTAAGTAAGAAAATAAATAAATAAATACAGTTTAAAAAAAGAACAGAAAAAAGGGAATATAATAAACATGTAAAACTAGATATTTACTATCCTAAGGATGGAAACATTGTATCTGTGTATGTAAAATTATGGAGGCCCAGAGGAAAAGAAAAACTATGTAGTTTGTTTAGGTGCTGCTCAGAAAAGGGAGCATGTGCCCCTCCTTTGACTTATCTCCTCTGCCCCTCGCTCCACCCCAAATCCCATCACCTAGCAGAAATGTATCCCCAGTCTCAGGAACAGGCAGATTGCTTTTATCTGCCAGGAAGTGGAGAGCCTTGATTTAGGGGATCTCTTAGGTAAGGAAGGGAATGAGATACAAGCAAGGCCAGGCTGAGGAGAGAGGGTGGCACGAGGCAGGAGAAACATGTAGGATAAAACAATTTCTATCCACTGACAAAATATAGATGGTGAACTCAGAAGTTTTCTGCCATAATAAACAAGAAGAAGAAGTGTGAGAAGTGGACATATAACTTTATGACCTGTGAAATTGAATTGCCTCTTACGGATTTTTACCTTTTGGTGGACAATGAGGAACTTTGTCATCTCAGACGAGGATGGGTCATAAAAGCCACTGCAAGGAGAGGAATCAGGTCTGTCTGATTAGAATCTGGGAGGCCTTGGCTTCTAGACCAGGCTTTATATATCTGAGCTTCACCCAGTGGGAGCCGTGAGTTCTGTGAATTACAGTGCTTCTCAGTCCCTAGAGCCTGTGTCTCACCCGTTGTAAACACTAGTGAAAGGCAAGGCTGCTCTCTTAAATCAGCAGCCTGAGAGAGAAAGCAAGCCCAGACAGAACAGCTGGGCAAGGCAGAGAGTTGAGAAGCCCACCTAACCATCACAGATGGGCCTGGTCTCTAGCTGATTAGAATCTGGGGTCCCCTGCAGCGGAGTTTCCATCACTCACCTCAGACCTGCCACTGGCCTTATTTGGTAACACAGCTTAACAAATAAACACGGTTCATCTTACAAAAAAGAAACATACCAGGCCTCCCCCATCATCTCTCTGTCCTGGCTACAAAAGGGTTGAAAGAGAGCGAGGTGGGCAGGAAAGAGATGGAAACTTCTGTAGTCCTACCAGGAACTGTGACTTAGAATTCAGGCTCTGGATTCTTCAGATCTACTTACTTTGTTTCCTAAGTATCAAACCCATACCTCTTAGCTCCTATGCCTCCTTTCCCTTCCCGCCAACAGTGTTCTGGTCTCTCCTTCGGACTGCAGTCATTGACCAACTACTTTTCCTGCCTCTTGCATGGCCTGTTCCAACCCATATTCCAGGAGCCACTAGCAGGAGATTTCTAAAAGCGAAAGCTGGTAAAGCCACCACGCTGGCCAGTGGATTCCCTTTTCCTAAAGATAAAGTTCAAGCTGGTTGACGTGGCATTCAGTCTTCTGTGAAAATGGCACGGTAACCTTCCAGAATCTTTAAGATGGGTTCAGTTCCCTTCACCTGTGCTTCCAGAGCCCCTTGGGCACACCCCTGATATCATCTGGAGACATTGAGCTTTTGCATTATGTAAGACTGCAGTATTTGTTAAAGGGAAAAAGATCATCTTTTTTTTTTCTCTCTTATGGTAGAAGAAAATGACTAATGGAGCCAAGTCAGGGGATTGGCCTGGAATCACTATGGATGTCATTGAAGCTCTGTACCTGACTGAAAGCTCTCCCCCACTTCTAATCGCACCAACAGATCAAGCCTGTCTAGATATTACCTCCCAGGGACTGGAATTTGACTGGGATTTGGCTTCCTTGGGGCTGAGAGTACAGAGGGAGATTTCTACAGAATATATAGGGCAGTTTAATCCAATATAATCAGAAATGTAGGGCAGTTTAATCCAATCTAGAAAAGGAAGAGTCGAAAGTGATCGGACCCAAAGAGAGACAGAAAGGAAAGCCAAGAGGAGTGGGGCCAGAAAATAAAGCCAAAGTCATGAGTCAGGAGCAACTGTGACTCAGAGTAACCTGCGCAATTAGATCAAAATCCAATGGCGATTCTCTTACGTTTTTTTTTAAGATTTTATTTTTATTTATTTGACAGAGAGGGAGATCACAAGTAGGCAGAGAGGCAGGCAGAGAGAGAAGGGGAAGTAGGCTCCATGCTGAGCAGAGAGCCCAATGTGGGGCTCGATCCCAGGACCCTGAGATCATGACCTGAACTGAAGTCAGAGGCTTAACCCACTGAGCCACCCAGGTGCCCCGATTCTCTTATCCTTAAGTGTAAGTGGGTACATGGCAGGGAGGTGATGGAAGGTATCATAAAGAACTATAGTAAAGCAAACAAGATGTTTGGAGAAATAAACTATTTTAGGGTCTTGCAATGAGGATTCTGTTTTACCAGAAATAAATTTATCATGAAGTGAGGGGAGCTTAAGCTTCTGTGCCCTTCCCTTGGAGGGATCCCTTTTAAGGTCCTGCATATAGTGTTTTTATTTGTAACTTTAAATTCATTTTCTTGTATTAGCTTTAGGCCCCACAAAATCTGGACCACTTCTATCTATCAGCATTGCCAAGTTAACTCATTTAATAAGGTTAGCCAAAGTTTTCTAGCTCAAGCATAGAAGTAGTTACTCTCCATTAAAAAAAAAAAAAAAAAAAAATCCCAAGGTAGGAGTCAATAAAGCCTGAACTGAAACTTCCAAGCACAAAAGAACTTTTACGTCTTAAGTTAAGGAAAAGAAGCTGAAAGAACCTTAAGATCCAGAGACGCCCTCTCTAACCATGAACAATAATTGGCTCCCAGGGGACAATGGTCATGAGAGAATTCATCAAGTGACATCGCTTCAGCTCAGTGCTATAGAACATGGCAGAAGGAATTATTTATATGCAAACCAAAGAGATCGAGCCAAGAAAGTGACTGTGTGTATGTGTGCGAACGAGAAAGAGAGAAAGAGGACATAGGAAGGGAGAGAGAAGTACGAGGAAAAAGGCAAGAAAGTAAAACAAGAAATAGAACACACGTAAATAAGTGCTTCTACGGGAGGAAGACAAAGGGATAGAGTCAATTTGATTTTAAAACAAAGAACTGCTCCTGCCAAATAAATTTCTCCTTTCCTTCAATGAAGAGCCACGTAGAATAAAAACCAATATCTCGAAAGATCAAAGGAAAGAAAGAACAAAGCTTAATAATCATGTAGTAATAAAAGAAGCTCTTGCCAGTCTGGGCCACTGGGGTATCAAGTAGGCTGGGGAGAGACCCCCACCCAGAGCAGGTGCAAGTGTGTGTATGTGTGTGTGTCTCTGTGCACACGTGTAAAATCAGGTTGAAATATAGAGTTCCATGTCTACCTTACACATGTGATTTGAAATTTCAGAAACACCAGGGACACACTCCAGGGCAAATACATCTTCCTCAGTCTGCCTAGTAGACGGACTGAAATTGCATCTTTAGAGAAGCATATCGGAGGTTAAGCACACTTTTCGTACAGTCTTCATTCCAATGGCAAATGCCCTGTTTAGGGTCAACACAATCAATTAGTGGCATCTTCCCATAGATTAGGATATCTGATTACATTCTCCCAGCGATCAGAAGGTTAAATTATCCTGAAAGCACAGAGAAGCCCAGGAGGAGTTGGAAATTCACACTGGTTCTGAAGTTCTGGTCTGCCCCTGATAATGTCCCACCATTCCCACCTGTGCTATTTAGGACAGTCTGGCTCTCATGCTGCCTCATGGACCTCACTGTTGTGAAAGGTATTTAGTCAAATTAGTCCTGGGGCATTAACAAAACCGGCACCAAGAGAACAGCCTGGCTGCCCGTCCGCCTGCTGACAGCGCTGCCACAATCACGTTCTTGCCCAGGACTTGCCAAAGCCTGTCCCTAGCGCTCTTGGGCTGGCAGCCACCGGAAAATTGACAAAGGAGTGAAAATCAAAAAGCAAAGTCTCGTTTTCATTTGAGCATTAGGAGAGCAAATGAAAAAGATGAGAATCAGAAGGGGTTTTATTTGAGATGCTTGATTTTGAGGAGGAGGGAAATATGGGATATCTTAGTCCCCTTTCCAGCTCAGTGATGGTGAAAATAAAGCCCTGGGATGATCTATAATGTAAAAGTTTGGAGATGACTTTGTTTCAGAGGGAAAAACAGCTCTGGAACTTATGAATGTCAGGCAGTCTCGCAGATGGCTCGCAGGAGAGGAAGGCTTGGCAAGGCCATCGCTCAGCGCTTGACAGGATAAATGGCCCAGGAGGAGGAGAACATATACTTGTAGACCTGACAGGATCCTTCCTCAAACCCTGGACCACCATGTAGAGGAGTGAGTGACAAGGGAGGCGCCCCGTGCAATGGGCAAGAGAGAAGTCAGCACAGCAGGCCACGTGATAGCCAGCCCCGTAGATGGGGAAACCGTGGGGTTCCCAAGAAGATGGGAGGAGGAAATGAAGTCGATGGCACTGTGGACAAAGTAGCATTTGCCTCGTGGACTCTCAAGGGTGAAAAATATCTCCTGTTTTGGCCCAGTCTCCTCATTCTACAAATAAGAAAATGAAACTGACGACAACCTTGAACAGGTAGATGGTGATGGACCACCCCATATTCATAAGTGAAGCCCTCTAATCCTCACCAGGCTTCTTGAAAGTAGCCACTGTCACCACAATTTTACGAAAGGCAAAACTGCAAACTGAATTTCAAGTATCGCAGTCATTGGGACAAGCTCATTCAGTTCATAAGAAGTAGACCCAGCTGGACTCTAGCACCTTCCTTTCTAACCTCTATGATGTGAGCTCTGTGGGGTTCCAGACTCTCGTGCCACCGGTAGTCGGGAGCTGAGCCAGGCATATCTTCAAGTCTGCCAAGCAGAGCCCTTAAACCACCAGAGCGTTCCTGAGCCAGAATGAGGGGCCTCACATGTGTCTCCCAAATGCTTATGATACCCCGCCACCCAGCCAGAGAATGAGCACGAAATCTCCTGACTCTCTCCACATTGCCTGGGAGCCACTCAGAAGTCTGAGAGCAATGACATTTGCTTATATCAGTGACAGAAGATCTGAGAGAAGGTGATGGGATTCCTCTATCTTTGGAAGTTCCACACTTACAGAGAAACAATGTTTTCAAGTTCTTATTTGGGAAAGTCCAGCTTAGCTTATTTTTACTCAAGAAGCCCATTTTCTGTGTGAGTAGTTATAAAAATCCTCAGGTTAAGAAAGACCTTGAGAAGTCACTTAGCCCATTGCATTTCCTCCAGGCAGGATGACATTTAAACTATCTTTGGAGAGTGATTTGTTTTCTCTTCTTAAAAAAATAAAAATACCAACAAGCATGGCATAAGTCCCTTGCTTTAGGAGGTCTGGATCCTCCTCAGGGTCAAAAAGTTCTAAATATCTAACTCAAGTCTTTCTAAGGAAACACAAACTTATTTCCTATTCTCGATTTCCCTGAGTTCTCTCGCAGGATGAACGTTAATTATGTACATAGCACAGTCCCAAGATTGGGGATCTACCTGGCCTACGCTATCTCCTTTGGGTAATGAAGACATTCAGGCATCTCTGACTAAATGAAATATATGTGAGTGGGATAAACAGCCTAATTAGTGGGCCACAGGAGTCCGAAGTATGATACACAAAAGTGAAAATCATCTTCCACTAGAAGCTTCTCATTAACCCCAAACCAAGACAGGATAAATCTAGGCCTCCCACAGGAGCAAGCTGGAGGGAGAATCCCCAAAATTCTAAATATGGAATTGAGGTGGGGCTTGGCAAACAATGTTAAGAAAGAAAGAGCAAATTTTGAGGAAGTGTTTCATAAGGAAGAACAGATAAGCAAGTCTCTGACTTGATTATAAATAAACTATGATCAACAATATATACTTTCAAATGCATTCTTGTCTTTGTTTTGGAGTTTTCCATACTTCGGTTTCCCAGAATAATGGAACCCTATGGTAAATTCCAATCTCACCCAGGTTCAATCAAGTAGAGAAGGAAAGCTGCCTTAGATCAGGAAAAGTTTCCTTGAGCAATGGAAAAGGCTGTAGGGGAGGAACAAGCATGTAATAGACCCCTAGTGGGTGAGGGAATGGGTGTGGGGTCAGTAAGTCAGACTCAAGACCTAAGCACAGCCTGGGAGTATAGAAGATGGGCACCCAGCAGGGCCTTCTTCTTCTTCCTTTGAGTGAGTAGAAGCACAGCCCTGAACTATTACAAGTCTCTCAGATCAATAGAAGGATACCAAGGGACAAAGCTGTGATTAGGTTTTTCTGTAATACCACAGACAGCTGACAAAGAAAGCAATAACACAACCATGTGGAGTCCAGAGGAGGATAGAATGTTAGAAGTAGACCATGTCTGGACTACAATTCTAGTCTGATCTTTCTCTCCCTCTCTGTTGGTGATCCCATCTACATGCATAGCTTTCAAGACCATCTGTATGTCAATGACTCCTACATCTTTGTTTTTGACCGAGACATCTCCGTTGGACATCAGACTCATAGACCCAAATCCCTACTGCTTATCTCCACAAGGGTATCACACTTGCAACACAACCAACTCAGGAAAGGAATATAATCTTGGCAATCAGAGAGAATCAGATTTTGAGATATGGCACCATCATTTCTTGGTCATCAGTTTCCTTAAGCAAGCCACCCAATTTCCCCAAATGTAAAATCAGCTTTGTTTTGTTTGCTTGCTTGCTTTTAAAGATTTTATTTTTCTATTTGAGAGAGAGAGAGAATGAGCGAGAGAGGAATAGCAGGAAGGGGAAGGGCAGAGGGAGAGGAAGAAGCAGACTTCCCACTGAACAGGAAGCCCACCATGGGGTTTGATCCCAGGACTCTGGGGTCATGACCTGAGCAGAAGGTAGATGCTTAACCAACTGAGCCACCCAAGCAACCCCAAATCAGTGTTGTTTTCAGGATCCAATTAGATACCACCATAAAGTGTAATGCTGGCAGATGTCTGCCATATGTAAGCCACATATTTACACGTACTGGATACTTATTGATGAATGAATGAATGAATGAATGAATGAATGAATGAAAATGGAAATCCAGTGAGGCATCATTTCTCTTATGGTCACATATAATCATATTGAACAGATATTGGTAAGCAGTGAAGGAAACATGGAAAAAACACACACTTCCATTTTCTTAGTGAAAGAAGAGCTGGAATGTTGAATAGAATGACAGACTCTAGGAAGGACTGAAAAGAGTGTACCCCCGCTGCACAGCACTTTTCCACAGCTGCTAAGGTCTGTGAAACTTCATTCAGTATGTTGGTTAGGGAAAGACCAGACACTGAAAGTTGAATTCTGAACCTGACCAAGAATTGTTAAAACAGCATCTGGCAGGAGCGGAGAGGGGATGAGGCCAGTGGGTTTGTCACCCAAGACACCTGCCATCTGCAAATAGAGTCCTCATCGACAGCAGATGTAGATGGCAAATGTGGCCCTTAACAGTGAGAAAAAGCTCAGAAATACAAATGGAACTTCAGGCTTGGAAGTGTCCCAAAGTCAGAACTTTGCACATGTCACCCAGGTGAAAGTTTTTAAATAAAATTTCCCCTAAGTTGTTTCCCTGGAAAGGATCTCTAAGCATGATGTTTTCAAGGATTTTTAGCCACCTTTCAAAAGCAGCAGAAGACAGAGACGTGATAGGGCAGAGAAGCTACCTTGTCTAGGTTGTGCTGATGATTTACACAAGTGTATGTGATTACAAACACTCGCCAGACTGTGCAGTTATATGGGTAAATTTTACTGTGAGTAAATAATATCTCAAAAGCAGCAGAAGGGTGGAGAAAAAACAAAAGGAAGTAAACTCTTGTAACCTACCAGGGCGACTGGCCAGAAAGTAATGAAAGCAAACATCTGGGGCCCGAGGTTGTAGAAGGCTGAATGTGATATGGGACGTGATAATGGCAGAAACTGACTTCACCTGAAAATATATATATCTATTTGAAAAGTGAAATTCCAGTATCTGTGATGAATTCTAGTAAGGTCTTAAAGAACCAACTGACTGGAGACAGGGGACAGCAGCTGACATCTCAGGGAAGCCAGGGGATTTCTTACTTCCCAGACATTGAACTAGATCCTCTGGCAGAATCATTGGAAAGAATCATCTGGAAAGTAAAAGGGAAATCTGGGGAAATTTTGCTAACTCTAACAGACTGAGTCTGAGAGAGAGGGGGACCTCTCAGAGGGCCAGAGACAGGAGCTGCATCTTCTTTCCAACATGAGGAAAACTACTGTAATTCCAGAAGAAATTGGCCCATTAAGACAATAGGTATGGATGCGTCAGTGAAATATGTTTGTATGCTGGGGACACCTGATATCAGACCTTTTTGGGCTCAGTGTGTCCCTTTGGATTGTTGATCCCCCACAGCTAAAGGAGCCATGAAGACCCCTGTATCAGTAAAGCACATGATACAAAGCAGGGCTTCAGACACCAGAGAGGTGTCTGAGTGGCCACAGAATGGGGCAAGGTAAACAGTGGGAGCATCTATAGAGAGAAACCAATGTCGGGTGGATATAGATCATCCCTAGAAAGGGCAAAAATAGAGGGAAGAAATGGAGACATTGCGGGAAAAAATTATGACTGCACAGGTCTCACTTGAGTTCACCTCCAGACAGAATCAAGATTAGATGGTGACTCATGTATGCTAAACTCACAAGAGACTAATGTATAAATCAAAATTGCCATTCATGCATTTAGAAGGAAAATACCCTTTGCTAAGTAACCAGAATACTGTAATCCCATATTTTAGAGTTCCCTCTTCCAGACACCAGCAAACCTGGAAGCTAAATGATTTACCACATCATCATTTTGATGAGTATATAAAGTGGGAAACGGGGAACCTTGAAGGAGGAGTCCTGGAAGCTAGAGAAAATCCTGAGAAACTGTACCTGTCCCACAAATTGAACTCTCCAGGGACATGAATGCTCTTTTCCTTCACCAGTGTTTCAGCCGTCTGGATGTGTGAGATGAATGATGAATTCCGGTCCTTTGGTGTCTTCCTTTTTCAGCTTCATGCAGGATCGCTAGTTAAATGTGCTACACACAGTGCTAAACACTTAACAGATATCACCTCATTAATCAGTGCACAACCCCAGAGACATATCAACTCTCTTCATTTAATTGATGAAGAAACAGATCCCCGTAGAGGATAAGTGGTTACACAAAGTCACCCGAAGCCAGCAGGTGTTTGAATTCTGAGCTGTATTCCCGAGGCCGTGCTCCTAAGCACCATATGATGGTCTCTTCAGGAAGGAACTAATTCATCAGGCCTTGCAAGGCCAGCCAGCCAAAGCCTCCCCTCCTTTTTTATCCCTAGATCACTCAGCTGCCCATTGACAGAGTATCTTTCCAGTTTGTTCTACAAATGGACAATCATAAGCTTTGTTTTGGGTTTACTATTTTAACTCTCAAAGAAGAATCATATTTTTAAGATCTTGGAGGGAAATAATGAGGAATTAAAACAACAAAAACAACAACAACAACAACAAAACCATGGCCCTGAGTGACCAGCCACAATTTCATTCACTTCAAGGACACTGAAGCTGAAGGTCAGGGGGGTTTCCTACAGTCAGTGCAGCCCATGGGGCAAGTCACAGGGTCAAAATTTTGAAATGTTTCCTCTTTTTTGTGGCTGAGACTGAACACGAAGCTTTTACAGGATCCAGTGAATTCTTCTTGGGCAGGAATGACAGTCTCCAACTGGGCAGAGCAGATAGATACACAAGGACAGAGCCTGCCTGTTTCTGGATCTAAGAAGCATGCTGAATTGGATAAGAGTCAACTGCAACAAGATTAACAACTACAACAGGATTACACAGTCCAGCCCTAGAGAGGCAGCAAGACACAAAGAGCGGGCAGGATCTTTCCCAGCAACACCAGCATTTGCCCTCTGCAAGCTCTGAGCTCAGAGCCGCCTCCTCTCCAGTTATCCAGTTATCACCCCAGCAGCTCTGCATCTTGCCAAACACTTTATCTAATTATTTTTTTCACCTCTTCATTGATTCAAAAATCGTCTGCCTCATGTGTCCCAGATAGTAAATGAAAATGGGAGTTAAAGTCTGTACACCTGTGTCACTTTTCTTAGTCACTTTGTTCTGCGGCTCCTCGTGGTTGTTTCAGGAGCCTAAAGTAAGGAGAAGAGATAAATGTGCTGGCAAGCCATCCTATTTACCTGAAGTCCTACGACCAGCCTCAGGCTTTACTTGTAAGTCTTAGATATAGCAATATCTCTGAGAGCACTTGGAGAAACCCAATGACTCATCATGTCAGCCTAATGCCCTCAAACTAATTAACTAAAAGCAAGAATTAATGGGACTTTTAAAAGTTATTATTAATGATTTATAAAAACTTCTCAGTAAAGGGAGGATGTAAGGCTCTTACCCTTCTCTTTATTTATAAGAAAATTCCCCAGCCTCACCCAGGATTTTCTTCTATTGACTTGATCTTTGAGGGGTTGCTGAAAAGTTCTCTCTCCTTTGTGATAGAGCATCACTGTTGCCTACAGATTAAAGACCAAACACCCCAGCATGGTATCCTAAGCCCTCCATGAGTTGACTGCAAACAACATTTGAGCCAATCTCCCCGAAGCATCCCTCCAAACATTGACAGTCACACTTCACTGCTCCTCCCACACCAAACATTGTATCACCTTTATTCCTGCTCCTGCTGCTTCCTCAGCCTGCAAGAGACCACTCCCTCATTCTATAAACCCCCATTTAACAACTTAGTGTTGCTTCTGCTCCGTAGCCTCCCTTAATCCTTGGTCAGAATCCACTCTTCCTGCCTATAGATGGCTGTAACCCATCTTCACATCTCTGGTTAGAATGCTCTCATCTTGGTGTGGCTTGTTGACTGTTAATTTCTGATTTTCATTCCATTGTTCGAAGCCCTTGAAGACAAGTAGGGATAAGATGGGCACTAAATCAATGTTTGTTTAAATCTGTTTTTAAAAGAGACAAATATTAACTGTAGTGGAAAATGAGCCAAGGATGAGCTCACATTTGGCAACTATAGGGAGTTTGTAGCAGAGAATCTCACTCCACCCAGGAAACAATGACACCAAGTTGTACAACAAAGTTGTTAGACTTCAGTAATTTGACAAATGCCCTCTTCATCCTTGTTTGCCTGGTGAGAATCCATCCATCTCCCTCTTTTCCACTGAAGCATCACCTTTTCTGGTGGCAGCCCTGGTCAGAAGCAGCTGTGCTCTTCTTACATTCCCCAAACTTTCAGAACTGAATTCCTTTTGAAAAACAATCACATGGTACTGTAATAGTTTCTTTATCTGTTTGCCTATCCCTCCCCCCACTGGGTTATGACTTTTATTTTATTTATTTATTTTTTTTAAGATTTTATTTATTTATTTGACAGACAGAGATCACAAGTAGGCAGAGAGACAGGCAGAGAGAGAGGAGGAAGCAGGCTCCCCGCTGAGCAGAGAGCCCGATGTGGGGCTCGATCCCAGGACCCTGAGATCATGACCTGAGCCGAAGGCAGAGGCTTTAACCCACTGAGCCACCCAGGCGCCCCTATTTTTTTTTTCCACATATAATCTTACATGCACAGAATTAAACTCAGCAGAATCTTTGGTTCCTCGTTGAACCTTGCATGTTTCCTCCATTCTATCTTTTTGGTTAAGCAAAGTCCTGTGTGGCTTATTGTGGTCAATTCTGGGCATCCAAAGAAAACAATACTGTTGGAGGCTATGGCATGGTTGGAGTCGAGGATCAAACCAGGCCCTGACTTGTGTCTTCTTCAAAGTCCGGACACCTTGACAAGGTTAAGGACGGGAAAGTTGAGTACACTGAGAAAAGGGTCTGTGCTATGTGTCGTGCACTCTCCTACGTGACTTCCCACACACTCCCCCTACAGAAGGGAACAATGTGGTCAGGGTCATGAATTCTTAGTTGGTCCTTGTTGTTCTGAACCTCCCATAACCCACTCCCTGGCTGATAGTCTTGCTAATGGCTTTAGGTGAAACTACCTGACCTCACGAGGTTTGCTTGTAGTTAATGTAAACTTGTTATAGAAACTTGGGTCATCTGACTAGGTACTGATGTATTACTCCTCCTATTCTGGTCTGCCTTATAAATGATTGTAAGATGTGGAATAAATTTGGCACTGTTGGACATCCTCCTCAGTGTCCCTCCTGCCCCCATCTCTTTGTCTCTTAATTTCTTTTCACCATCCTCTTAGCCCTCACGTTTTCCTGGTCGATTTGTCGCGCTGGCCGTGACACAATACACATTTCCTTTCCTCAAAGAACTGAAAGCTAACATTTTCTTTATAAGCCCACCACTTAGCTTAGTGCCTGGCACATGGTAAATGTGTCTTCTGATGAATCTGTTTCCCCTGTCTGACTACTGAATGTTGGAGAGCCCCAAAATTAGCTTTTGGAACACTTATTGCCTCCATCAACACATTTCTGAGATTCTCATCTAGTCCCAAAGCCTTAAGTATCATCCTAAATATATATCATATATATATATATCATCAGTCTCAATCCAGATGCCAAACTCCAGACTTACCCATCCAACTCCTTCCACGAAATCTTTACCAGAGTATCTGGTATCGCATACCCAAAACAGGATTCTTTTTCTTTCTTTTTTTTTTTTTTTAAGATTTTATTTATGTATTTATTTGTTAGAGAGAGCACAAGCAGGGGGAGCAGCAGGCAGAGGCAGAAGCAGACTCCACGCTGAGCAAGGAGCCTGATTCGGGACACAATCCCAGGACCTTGGGATCATGACCTGAGCTGAAGCAGATGCTTAATTGATTGAGCCACTCAGGCATCCCCCAAAACACGAATCTTGATCCAACTCCCAATTAGCCAATCACCAAACCTGCATCTCCGTCAGTACTCTCCTTTTCTTTACATTTACCCAGCTTCTTAAGCTAAACCCCTGGCACCCATCCTTGACTCCTCTTTCTCTAATATCTCTACAGCTAACCCATCAGAAATAGTGTTGGTATTCCCTGATTATAGATTTATTTGTTTGTTCATTGGCTGCATCTCCCCCAGGAATAAGCTCAATGAGGGTAGAGATTTTGTTCATTTTGTTTATTACAGAATCCCTGGCACTTAGCATATGACAAGTCCTCAATAAACATTTGTTAGATCAAATTTAAACAAATATGGAAGAAAGAATAAGTGATGCCTGGTATCTCAAGCCTGCCCCCTAGATAAATAAGCTTAGAGAGTAGCAGTCACAATGTTTTCATTCAGAGTGAGCCACAAGGTTGTTTTCTGGTAATATTTTAGAACCCAGAAATCAGACATGCAATACTTCTTTAATAATAAGAAAACAAAGAGAAAGCTGTTTTTAAATTCTTCCATCTTATAAAGGCATAAACTATGTCAGGGGTGTTTTGCTCCAAAGAATGGAAGAAGTCATGAACGGGTAAAACTTCTCTGATTGTATATTCTTGTCAAATATTGCCTTCTGCTACAAAATAAAATGCTACCCATCCCAATGAAATAGGACTCTATTTTTTTTTTTCTCCAGGAAAAGTAAGGATTGAAAAATGCAGAGATCAGAACAGGAGCCCTACCTGCACGTCTATTGTTTCCTGCAATGATAATAAATGGCAGAATATCAAAAGAGATACGCAGAGCAACTAGCAGGGGTAGGTTGGCTTCTCCAGTGGGATTTGAACCAAAATTGGGTCATATGTGCTCTGTAAAGGTTAAATGTTAGCACATGCCCAGTGGTACATGCCCAGCTGTGCCACATGGAACATCTACCACAATTCCTGGAATCTGTCCAGATTATTTCAACTCTGGACCAAGGAACGTGTTCCTGATAAATAAGTTTGGTCCCAGACCCTGGACCAGGGTAATGTTTTCATGACCCTACGGTGTTTGTCTGAATTTACTGTTCACCCCACCTCACCAAGGAAGAGATTGCAGCCTCTTTGCAGCACCTGTAATCTTTTGAAAGGAATAAGAGAATCATAATTGCACATATAGATAATATTGCCATTTTAAGTCTCTATATGGAATCACATCTGAGACATTTACGGTCTCCCTCAGAGTGATTCAAGAGGCAGGTTTAACAATAAATGTCAACTCCTGTTACCTAGCGTATCGTACACAGATCACATGGTGAGGAGTTGAAAGGCAACACATTTCTGGAACAAAGTAAATTCTGCACACAAAAAGAAGGCTCCAAAACCCGGGAAAAAGTCTAGGAGTTCAATGGGTTCTTTGAGCCCTGTTTTATATTTCGGGTTGTACCTTTACATACAAAGTGAATAATATTATCTGAACTCTTAGAGGCAAATGGAACTTTAACCAATTGAATTCTCATCTCCCAGAGATGTGGTTCCCTGGTGCCTGTGACTATGTCTGTTAATCCGGGTCCTGGGAAGGAGAGACACCAAGGGAACATTAAACATGGTGAAGGAATTCTGTTAGAGAGAAAATAGAAAGGGATCCAGGGAGCCATCAGACCCAGTAGCAAATCTAAGACTTCCCAGGAAGCCAAGAGGAAGGAAGTGTCCCATACCACCACACAATCTCTGGAAGGTTCAGCTGAGTTATCAGGGAATCACCAAGCCTGAATCTGGAGTCCAGTATCTCCCAGGGCTCAATGTGCTTTAGCGTCCCGGTCATCTTCGGTCTCTGGCTGGGAGCCACCTGTAGGAGATGTGGCTTCAGCATGAATGCAGCGGAGGAGCTCAGAGTCTAGCAGTTGGCACTTTTGGTCAAAGTACACTCCCTGGAGTTGAGGGTTTGCAAGGGACCTTCTCCTGGTTGCTGGATGAGAATTCTGATGGTGCAGGGATAGTACTGATGCAGAATAATAAAGACAGTATTTCCCAAGTACATGACAAACGTTAATGTTCTCTTTCTGAGCAAGATATTGTAATTAGCTAGTTAGGGAATGTTCCAAAGAAACTAGCTCCAGCTTCTAGGTCTCAAAGGTTTGTGCTTCTTTCCAGAGACAGCTCATCCCAGAATACCAGGTACTGAAGGGTTAAACACCATGCAACCTTTAATTCTAACCACCATCAGGAGCCTCGTAGCTAAATCTCCAGGCACATCTCCTAATCCTTAGAGTTTCTAGATTAATCCATAAACCTTATCATTAAACAGAATGGAGTGTCACCTTTTTTCTAAAGACTAAATGAACTTGTAAGGTCCTGGCTGTTTGAATCCCCCTGCCAATGAGAGAGCATTGGGGCTCTGATGCACTTCTGCTCTTGGACAGGGAGAAGTGACTGGAAGAGCACGAAGAGGAATCCCCAAGAGTCTAGAAAGGGTTCCTTCAGAGTGGGGTTCCCCAGGAAAAGGTAGATGGGAGGAAAGGAAGTGACCTCATGTTCCACAACCCCAGCTAGTTTACTCAACTTCTGGCAAGATACCAGACTAGAGATCAGAAATCTGCACGTGCACGTAATAGTTTTATTCAAAGTGGGCATTGAAAGGAGACAGAGAGAGAGAAGGCGCATTTCAGTGTAGGAGAATACTCGTCCTTTTATTTCCTAGGACAAGTTCTAAGAGGAAAGGGAACTGCCAGGTTCATCTAGGAAAAAAGACACCAGTATGCCTCCGGAGGCCAGTTGCGAGCTGCCACGCCTGACCAGCATCAAGGCAAGGGAAGACCTAGTGAAACTGAGAAATCAAGAAACTGAACGGAGGCCAAGTGCTAACTTTTGATTCCATTTCCTCAGACCCTTCTTCACCCACCTGGCTGGGAGGAAAAGCCAGGCGGGGAGTAAGAGCTGGAGACAGGGAGAAGACTTCACAGCCTCTCGGCAACCAATCCCGGGCTGGCCTTTTCTTGCTCCACCTCCTCAAGGGTCTGGGACCCCTTGTGGAGAGCCAGCCTGTCTGGTTGCAATTTCCTGGTTTGGTTCTGCCCAGAGCACCAAAGGGAGAGCCAGGGAGGAACCTCCAAACAGTAAACAAAACAGACTCAACCATGTCTAAGATGACAGCAAAGGATCAAAGAAGGCAAAGTGGTCCCCGCTCACAGGGGAAGGAAGGATGGAGACGGCTAATACATCAGCTGCTGCTGGTGGTGAAAGGTTTACAAAAATCTGGTTATATTTTTTAATCATCTTGCATTTTAGACCTTTAAAGTACAAATATGGATTTCAAACATATCAAGGGAACAAATTAACTTAGAAAAATGGTAATGCTTTCCAAGGTTGCACCTGCCATGAAATTGCTCCAAGTTTGCATTTTCCCCAGGTCTCGGGTGTGTCATTAGGCCAGATTGATTGTCCTCCTCCCCTGAACAGCTCCCCCATTAGAGGGTTATTGTATGGAAATTAATGGAAGGTTGGGAACATTTTTTTGCAGCTGCAGTAGTTGGAGTCAGTTTTGATTAAGCGATAGAAAGCCGGTAGACGGGGGAGATCTCTCTGCGTTAGCTGCCTCTTTCATTATCACCAAGTCAGGCTTAGCGCCCCCCGCTGCCCCGCGTGTGGATGTTCTGTAGCCGTTTGGACAGTGCTGTATACACATGGATTCCTCTCTTTTTCAAATGTTTCCCCACTTGATTTCCCCTTCAGTACACCAATTGGATGTGAAACTTAAAACCAGTCTGTCCGTTGCTTCTATCTCCCACCCCTGCCGGTGACCCTCACTCCATACCCCTACCCCATCACCCCACCACCGGATGCAGGAAGAAGCTGGGAGGATTCCCTACCCTCCACTCTTCTCAGCTACCTACCTCCTAAGAGAAACTATTGAAGGGGCCTAAACCAGCAATCAGAGCCTGGATAGCCTCGGGGGATTTCAAGGTGCAAATTAAGCATTGGACTGGCTGCTCAGAGAGCTGACAAGTGAGAGTTGACAGTTTGCCTCTCCTCCCATTCTGTCAGGAGCTTTCAAACATCCCAGAAAAACTGGGGCTCTGGCAGATTAGGAGTTGATCTGCTTGTCGTGCAGGGTCAACGTCAGACGAAAGCAATTGAGGGCAACAAGACATGATGGAACAGAAAAGGCAAGGGCTAGGTGCAAATTGCCTGAGGAGAGGTGGGGGCAGACCGAGGTGGGGCGTGGGGTGGTGTGACCTTCGGGAGGCCCTTTCTATCTAAAAATGCTAAATCTCTGTGTCTGTGCCCCACTTTCTACATTCATGCAAGTGTTCATTCATTTTCTCTTCCAGTATTTCCTGCGGATCTTTCTGCCAAGTATTGTGCTAGGTGTTGAAGCTGGGGGAAAAAAATAATGTAGATGAGGCTGGGTTGCTGGTGGTCTTAGAAAATGTGCCTCCCCTCCACCCTCAAGACCCAGAACACCACTGTAGAGAAGACAGATATGTAAATGCAAAAGCACAATATCGTTTGTCTAGTCCAGGTTAATGTTCTAGCAGAAACCCGTTAAAAATGCTTTGGGAGAACAGCAGAGGACACAATGACATCTGCCTGAATGGGGCATAGCAGAGAGAAAAGCAGAGTGGGAAGAAAGAGGAGATTTTTCAAATGAGGTCGCAGAGGAACCGGTGGCTGAGAAAAGGCAGAGGAGATGGGATTCTGATTAGAGCAGCATGAGTAGATGTTTGAAAGAGAGGCGCCTACACACAGAAAAACAGGTGGTTTCTTGGAGAACCTGTAGGGCAAGATGCAATAGGAGATAAGCTGGACAAAAAAGTTGGAATTGGATTATTAGTAAGCTAATAGACGCGCTAAGGAATGAGGACTGTATCAAGGACAGAAATTGAGCCTCTGGCAGTTTTTAAGAGAAGTCCTTTCATTGCTATGCTGTTTGAGAAAGTACGGATGGGGGCTGTGTGGAAGGGGCACTGCTGCGGGGGGCGGGGGAGGGCGGGGGGTGACCTCAGAGCATGAGCCACGCTGGGTGAGATGGGCACTGTGACTGACCAGAAGAGAGCCGGCAAAGCCTCTAACCCAGCCAGCCAGCCAGCCAAAGGCCTCTGGTAGTGTTTCCATCTGTCAGAAAACCCATCCTAAGATCCTCTCAGAGCTCACATGCCAAGGATGTGTTAAAAAAAAAAAAAAGTTAACTTAGAAAAATTGCCATCTAGTAGTTTAATAAGTTCCCTGACATACTGAATAACATCTCCTGCCTCCAGCAAGTAAGGATGGGGTCAGCCTAAAATAGATATTTGCCAATGGTCAAGACTGGACCGGCTGGTCCCCCGCTTGATGGATGCTTCCAGGACAGCCTCTGAGTGGGCTGCACACCCCACGCCATTGACCTCATGAATCTTCTCCTTAATCCTGGGAGAAAATTAGCTCCTGCCTTTGAAGAGGGCGTCTGCCCTAAAGCCATAGTCCCTCTGTGGAATGTGAGCTGGCCTGCTTTTTCTTCCCAGAAATCAGTCAGAGAAGCAGATGATACTTGCATTCCCCAACCCTGTCCCACCCATCCCCCCTCCCCCACCCCACCTCCACCCGGCGCCCACCCACTTCACTCCTTTATCATCTTGCCCACATCTAAGGCTCCCTCCCACCTTTCACATTCCCCACACCTGGGATAAGCGTCTGTTGTGAGAGCACCAGCTGTTATCAGGAAGAAGCAATAGCCAATTGGCCATTACTATCTCAAATTCCTCCTGCTTAAATCAGTCTGGGGATTAATGCTGGACAACTCCAAAATGATATACTAGAAGCCAATTTCTCTTCTCCCCTTGGGCAGCCACCTTCCACCTGGTCCAGTAATCCTCTAAGCTCATTTGGGAATCCGGCTCATCTTGGTCCCTTTAATAGCCCTAAAGGGACAAGCTGATTCCCTGGGGTTGGTAATTTATAATCCAGATAGCACCCTCTTGGAAGAAAAGGAGGGAGGCTCCATCAAAGGCCTGCCTCCTGATGAGAGCTTGGACTGCCGTTTCTTCCCTCTCTCTTTTCTTTTTTTCTGTCCATCTATCCCTCTTACAAACAGTGAATACAAAGATGGTGAAAAAATTTATGAATGTCTAGCCCCTGTCCTAGGTATTATTGTAGGAAGGGAGTTGTGATTATTTTAGCTCCTGAAGTGCTTGGGGTTCTTATACTGTTTTTTGTTGCTCTAGAAGTGAGCTGCTTTCGGCTGCTTCGAAAGGGAGGGGTAATACCAGCTCCTGGTACTTCATATGTTGGAGAAGCTAGCTCCTCTATAAAAAGCTCTCTAATTGCATCAGTTTGATGAAATGCTTTATAATTGAAGACCCCATCCCCATTCCCACTTTGCATCGCTTACTTCTATAATATCCTAGTCTAAGAAAAGCATCACGGATTCAGGGTGGCCTCATTTTAGGCTTCTAAGACATCAAAAGGAGAATCTCAAGTACGTTTTCAACCCAAGATGTCGTTAACATGACTCATCTTTTTTTTTGTTCAGTGCCCCCTTGGAGTGTAATTCAGAAGAAAAAGACTCAGGCATGTGTTTGGGGAGCCTTCTATAGATTCCCAAAAATAGATTACCTAAATAGCAAGCATAGACAGCCCATCTGAAAAATGCATGGTGACATTGATAACAGGGACACAGATCAGGAAATAAGCATGACTTGGTGGACTGCCAAGTGGACAAGGGAAGGCAGCCACAAAGCAGATTCTACATCAGTGAAGCCCAGGCCAAGACAGAGCACCAGATCTGACCAGCAGGTAAGCAAAGCATTGATAGAGTAATATGGAGAGCTGCCTGTTCCTCCCTGGGCACCCACTTCCACATACTTCCAGACTCAGACTTTGAGACACGTAGGATCATGAATTCTCATCTGAGTCAGATCGCCCCCTGGAAGATTCCTAAGATCTACCTTAAAAGTAGAAAGACATAGACTTGTTTGAAAATCCTCAGGGAAGAAAAGCTATAGCTTCCCTCACATATAGAGAATCTTTGCTTATAATTTTAAGAGGCTCACAGGATGTCGGAAGCTCCATGGCACACAGTGGAATGGGGAGTCCCTAGTGGGATAAGCTGCCCTGATTTCCATGGGAGAAGTAAATCCATGCCCACATTCTCTCCATGAAGTTATGTTCAATGCCTAGGAGGTGCCTCGTTCTATGTTAGATGATATGAGAGACTATAAAGGGGGCGGGGAAACAACTTCTCTGCCCCAATCAAGTGACAGGTGTAAGAGTGCTAAGAGGACATCCTGGCTGACTCCAAACGCATTTCTGATGGGAGGCTGATGTTTTTCTTTCCCGTGTTCATTTTCCCAGGGCCGTTCATGTGGGAATGGGGACCTTCTCCAGAAGAACACCACCCTCAAGTCTCCATGAATTCAGAGAGAAATAGACTTTTCTGAAATTTTGGGATGGGTTTGCAGAAGAGCCTGATGAAGACCAAACCACAGGGGAGGACTGTGGGATCCACCGCTGGAACGCAATCCCCTCTGAGGGGAGAAAAACATCTGTCTGGCGTGATGAGGTGGATCTAGCGACATGGGGCGGGGCCGGGAGAAGAGCGCTCAGCCTCCTGGATGCGCAGGCATCTTCCAAGAAAAGGAAAGCTGGTGCGTAAGCAGGAACAAATCTTGAAGCCTAGGGCATCCAAGCAACACTGCTGTGGGGAAACTCTGAAAGCTCGCAGGAAGTGAGAGGTGACAGCTGGGGATCTGGCACTGGAGGGACAGCCCGTGAAGAGCTCAGCGGGGAGCAGCAGCGGGTAGAGCTGCGCCCGCCCAGGTGGAGGAAGCATGTGCGGCCACAGGTGGAACCACAGTGGTGGGGGAATGGGACACATTAGCTTTGCGGGCAGCATCCCAAGGAGGATGACAAGATGGTGGCTGGAGGTGCCTTATAGAAGCAGCAGAAGCAGTGAACCCATCTCCTGACTGGTGAAGGGAGGAGGGTAGGACCGTGCAAGGTACCAGCAATGGTAAGAAGGCTCCTGCTCTGAAGCTGTGGCTGTGAGGAGAGTGAGGACACCATTTCTCTGGAGGTACAGGCTGATGAGCCCCGCAGCTATTTACACAACAACCAGGCAACATCATGACCGCTGTTCAAAAATCTTTAACAACCCCAGTCCTGGGGCATCCGCCAGTAAAAACAAACACCAGCCATAGGACTAGAGCAGGGGCAGGGAGTATCATAGGGGGCCAAGTGTACACCCAATAGCAAGATCATAAGGAGTTTCTGGGAAGGTCCCGGAGTGGGGACCAGGACGGCCAGGACGATGGTGGGAGCAGTTTACTCAAGGATTCAGAGTCACTGTTATTTACACACCACCACGAAAGTCCTTTGATATTTTAACAACCTGTATGACCACGCTAGAACATGCCAGCTGAATATCAACTCTGGACAGAGTTAACCAAGAATACAGAGCACTGTTTGACTAAATGTCACTTGAGAACCTAAAAGAACCAAACTCATAGAAACAGAGTAGAATAGTGATTACCAGGAGCTGGGGGTGGGGGGATTTGGGGGGATGTGGGTCAAAGGGTACACAGGAGCAGGGAGAAAATGAGAAAGTTCTGGGGATCTAATGCGCAGTGTTGTTATTATAAAAACACTGCATTATATCCTTGAAAGCTGTTGGGAAACTAGACCTCAAATGTTTTCACCACAAAAAAGCAACAATCATTATGTGATGTGGCAGAGATGCCAGCTAACACTGTGGGAGTCATCATACGGCAATAGATACGTGTATCAAATCAACACATTGTATGCCTTACACTTATACAATGTTACTTGTCAATCATATCTCAATAAAAAAGGGCTAACAAAGGATTTTTTTTAGGGGCATACTAGAAGTCTTTTGCATCCTGTGTATGGTGATAGTTACACAAATCTATACATAGGTTAAAATTCCTGGAACTATACACTAAAAGAAAAAAGATGAATTTTACTGTATGACCATTGAAAAAATAAAACAAAATAACCACCCCGTCCCCCCAAAAGAAAGTCACCTGAGAGGCCTGGGCAATGCATGTTACAGGACGTCAGCAGGAAGAGACGATGTCCCCATTGGCTGCGGAGGAAGACTACAGGAAGACGATGGCAAAAAGAAACTGACATGGATCGAAAAATCAGAGAAGGGTTTGGGTCCTGACCCCACCCTTACCTAACCCTGTGACTTCAACATCCCTGTCAAATATGAGATGGTACCTAGGGAAGAAGGACCTTGGCAAAGTAGACGCAGATCTGACTTTAAACCATGTGAGTACCAGGCTTAAAAGTATGAACTTTAGAGCCATGCTCTGAAGTCAATGTCGCCCAGGGGTGTGGGATAAGAATGACAGACAAAAGAAAGGCTTCAAGTTTCTCAGCAACATATTTCCTGAGCAGGTGTTTGGCTAGAGATCTGAATGTTGTTATTGTCATATGGCCAACAAGAAAATGTCAACAGCAACATTTAATGGCTTTCGGTAGAAATAATATAAGAAATCCATGCAGAAGGAGAAATAGCTGTAGTTTGAGTCCTGTCCAAGCGACTGCCACCTGCCATTAGGCAGAAAAGGATAATAAGGATGAGAAAACAATAAGGCATCATAGGAATACAGATTACAAATCAAAGAGATGACAATAGATAACCTGAGAAATGAACAGAAACCAGGAGCGGGGAAAGGATGGCCATATTCCCACAAAGCTTCTGCTGCCCCGGCTCAGAAGACTGCTGGGCAGATGAGCACCACTTGTGTTGGTATTGGATTCAAGCAGGAAGTGGCAAAGCATACTTAGTGCCCTAGGACTTGCCTCTTCTTCTCTACAGGCTAGAAGGAAGACAGGTGATGTAAATAGCACTGCGTGATGGGCAATGACAAGGAAGTGACAGGTCCACCTAGTTACTGCCTGGGAAGCTTAACTGCTCGAGGTCCCCAGTGAATGGTCCCTTCAAAGTTCTCATCCTTCCTGAAGCCTGCCTCAACACTTCAATCTAGCAACATCTCCCTTCTGAGCACTTTGTCAGAAGTCTGCATTCTGACATGTCTTATCTGAATACTGTCTTGTATTGTTCTTGACTTTTGTTCCTTGTAATGGCTTAATTCCTCTACTAAACTACAAGTTCCACAATGACATTGGATATGACTTTTTTTATTGTCAATGTTTCCGTGTTTCCCAACACACAACACTTTGTATTCTGCTGGGCACATAAATAAGAAATGTATATTAAACAATTACTGAAACTCATTTAAATGAAACCATTCATTCTCCAAGCATATATCGAAGATGCACCATGATCCAGATGTTGGCTCAAAGCAGGAGAGAAAGGAGAAAATCTAACACACAGTAGTTACTCAGTAAACACAGGCTATGATCCAGGGAAGCGTGGGCTACCAAAAAGGTATATGGGACTTCCTAACCAAGATTTCTGAAAAGAGAAGGCAGCAGGTTTTCAAGTTGCCATCATGAGATGTGTTGCCCCAAGAAGTAGTGATATCAGAAACCATTACACTACAGGGAAGCACTGAGGACATCAGTAGAATTAACTGTCCACCATACCAGCATCAAACCCATTTTGCTCTACATCTCTGACTGCCTCCATCCTGACCAAAAGTCTCCAGAGAGGGTCAGGAAAATACTACATCTATAAAACAAGGGTAAGACGCTATGAACAAAGAAACAGTAAGAAAACTATTGGAAGGAGTGTCTAACTGGCTCAGTCAGTAAAGCGTGCAACTCTTAATCTCAGGGTTGTGAGTTTAAACCCCACACTGTGCATGAAGCTTATGAAGGAGGGAAGGTAGGAAAGTGGGAAAGTAGAAAGGTAAGAAGGAAGGAAGAAAGGAAGGGAGGGAGGGAAGGAGGGAGGGAGGGAGGAAGGAAGGAAGGAAGGAAGGAAGGAAGGAAAGGAAAGGAAAGGAAAGGAAAGGAAAGGAAAGGAAAGGAAAGGGGAGGAACCTATTGGAAATTGGAAATTGGGACAGTCTCAAAAAAAATGGAAAAGTGGGGAAAAAATGGAAAAAATAAGAGACTTGGGCATTCATTCCAGGAGATCCAGCATTGAATCAGAGGAATTCCAGAAATTTAAATCTGAAAAACAGAGGAGAGAAGATTGTCAAATAAGTAACAGTCAATTTCCCAGAAATGAACAGACACATTCATTTCAAAGTTTAAGTGGGAAAAGAATCCTAAGAAGTGAAAAACAAAGACCCATACGTAAACAGATATTTTTGAAATCACAGAATACTAAGGCTAAAGAGAAAATAAAAGTCTTCCCAAAAGGATGGGGGAGCAAAATAAAATAGGAAAATAATAAAACAACAAGAATCAGACTGGCATCAAGCTTCTCATCAACAATACCAAATGCTAGAAGACAATTGAGTAATAATTTTTTAAAGATTTTATTTATTTATTTGACAGACAGAGAGAGAGATCACAAGTAGGCAGAGAGAGAGGCAGAGAGAGAGGAAGGGAAGCAGGCTCCCTGCCTAGCAGAGAGCCCGATGTGGGGCTCGAGCCCAGGACCCTGGGATCATGACCTGAGCCTAAGGCAGAGGCTTCAACCCACTGAGCCACCCAGGTGCCCCAATTGAGTAAAATTTTAATTACCCATTTGATTTACTTTCACACAAAACTTATGAGACACATCTTCCCACTTCTCATCTTTCCTTCCATGTGGAAACAATTCCATGTATAGAACACTCCTGAACTCTCCCCATCCTCCTCACAAAGAGAGAGTGACTTAATCTGATTTGTGAGTTTGGAAGAAGGAATTAGATGTGTAATCTAGCTCCTTCTTCTGTTTCCCTTTTCTGGGAAATAAGCTTCCCAAAGGAAACATAATTCTGCTCTGCCTCAACAGAGTATAAAGCACCTGGCTGTTGTCCTCATAGATAAATTGGCTTAGCTGTATGGTTCGGCTTTTGGAAGCATCTGGAAGCCTGCTTGCTTGAAGATACATTGTATTTCATCTCGTGGAAAAATACCATCAACTGGAAGGCTGCCCCATTATTTTATGTACCACAAATAAGTAAAACATGAACAATTAAGCAATGCAATCCTTTCTCTTACTTGGAATTTTTAAATACTTATTGAATAAGATGGTTTAATTTAGTTAGACATATTTCAGTATTTATGACATATCACTCTTTTGTATACATAAAAAGGGAAAGAAGTTGACCACATTTTTCTAAAAAAAATTACCTTTCAGAGTCAAACTGTTTGGAATCACATTTTGACTCAGAGTTATCTACATCTTTAATTTACAATATTACATTTTCCTCTTTGCCCGCGAGGTAGAACATGGGACTCCTCTTGCTCCGGGATTTCCTTCCAAGCTGTAGAAATCCCTTTGCAGACTTTAATGCTGACATCTTTACCTTTTAGAAGGTGTCAGTGGGAGGTTTTTAGACAACAACCAGGACTTATAGTCCTTCCTTAAATGGTCTTTAATAGTTTATTGACAGAAACATCAGGAGGCTCTGTGACCTGGTCTTGCCGCCCAGAATAACCCCAGTTCATGTGTGTGTAGACACCAACAACTCTGTCCTGACCGCCACCTCGTCCTGGCCAGCAGCAACTGTAAGATGCTATTGACTGTGAAATGCCCCTTTGGTTACATGATGTTAAATGTGAACAGAAAGTACATCTTAGAACCAATAAAACAGAGTAACAACCATTTTTTCTAGTACCAGCTTAATCACTGAAGAAAGGAACATTCAGGTTCTGATCTGCTTTATTATTTTGTCATGTACGGCAATTCCTTCAAAACTTGGGTGGAAGGAGGGCCACCATTAATTCGGTCCCTTCAAATCCCAATAGTAAGTACTTGGATTTGTCCTCATTTTGCAAATGAAAAAATGAGGCTCATAAAAGTAAAATAACTGGCCCCGAAGATTCAGAGCTCAGAGGCAGAGTTGGACTGAATCTTGGTTGGCTCCGTGGCGGCAAGAACCACCATGCACACCAGCCTTTGTAGACTACGGGATGAAAAGAGTTTTAAAAGATGGATAGGAATTGACTTGTGAGAAGGTCACACCAGAATAAAAAGGCTCAAAGATAGGAGAGAGCACGGACCGTTCAGGAACCTCTCCTGATTTCCTCAGGAGGCAAAGGGAAGGGGCGGGGGTGTGGTCTGCTACGCAAGAGCTAACATTGCCCATTCAAAGGTTGATGAGCAATTTTGTGAAATAGTTCCTTTCCCACCCCCTGCCCCCAGCGTCAACAGTGTTGCCCTGGGAAGCCTTTCTCACTCTTGTAGTCTAGATGGAGAGTCTCTGCTGTTTGCTCCCATGGTAACTTATACTTCTACCTTAGAACTGATCCTACTTTGCTGTAACTGCTGACCCAACTCGGTACACTCCCAGCCGTAAATAAGCTCTGTGAGCAGAAGACAGAGCCCGTCTAGGTCATCTCAGCATGGAACCTGCACAGAGTAGATACCCCAGAACTGTTTCACATAAACACACAATTCAACTGGTGGTAGACCCCCAGCCCTCATCCTAGTTAAGGCCATTGCAGTAGACTAACAGAGAAGTCTGGTGCTGGGTCACTTTCGGAGACATGTCAGAGCTTTGACAGCAGAGGCTGGTGGGTATCAGACGGTGAGTCCTGCTCCATTCACTTGAACAGGCTGAAGAGAAAGTCTCCATTTTTAATGTGTGGGCCTGAGAACAAACCCAGTGGGCCCTATCAAGAGTCAAGATCAATACTCACAAGCCATCACAGGGCTCTATGCATAAGACCTGATCACGGAGTGATTTCACATCCCAAACCCACAAAACGTTTGTGATTTCCAGAACATTTTTGCAAACCATTTGATTTCACTTGGAACAGATTGCTATCAGGAGGAACATTTTCCAGGTGGGGAGTTCCCCTTTGTTTCACCGTTGGCAGCCCTTCATGACATTCTCTGGCACATAGCTGTATCCTTATGCTGTGAACCTTTTCCCTATAACCTCTTTCCTGGGCTAACGGAGCCCTTTTCTGCAGCAAATCATTCCTTGTGCCTGTAATACATCTCCTCTTCTTCGGATTTGCTCCATGGGTATCATTGGCTGCCTCTAGCTCCCTTCTGTCCATAACACCATAGATCATAAAGGCAGAGATGGATCCCCGGTGAACCAGAACAGGCTTATAGCTTCAGGAAGGCATTAAGGTATGCATATTTTATTTTAACATCCTTTGGGTATAGGGCTGCCAAAGCTTGTGTCTTCCTAAACAACCTCTCTGACTAAGTAGTCGATGCCTTAAATAATGCATTGTACAAGTTACACCTAATAAAAACCAAGGCCACTTATGGGGGCAGACAAGCCCCAAGTCTTCCCTTCCTATGACCCCCTTCTTTGAGTGATGAGTGATGGATGAAGTCTGTACTTCTGTTGCAGAATACCAACTCAATTAAAATAGTTCCTAGACATAGCTGCTGGAATCACTTTTGAGTGTTCCCATCCTATAAACATATCATATTATAATATTAATGTGGAACCTGCTCACTTTATTGTCTCAGTCCCTTCACAGTTCATTGATTAACCAGATGCCAAGCATACATCCCTTTTACGATGTGTGTGTGTGTGTGTGTGTGTGTGTGTGTGTGTGTGTGTGTTTTATCGTGGAGGGTGCATTATCAATCCCATCCAAAGTTCCTCGCTGAGGTTTTTCCTATCAATTGTTTCCTTATGGTTCACAGCATATGGACAGTTTATTCTCTCATCAGTCCTCAATGGGCCATTCATGTCCTTGATAATAATAACAGCATTAATGGATGTGTTCCCATTTCAGGATATACCATTATCTTGAGCTAATTTAATTAAGCTGCACTACAGCATTGTATCCTTGCTTCCTATTGTCCATCATGCTGTTCTCTCACACCCCAAACAAATGTATTCTTAAGCCAATGAGGCTCATTTTTCTCCTTTGAGAAGCACAGAAGGTCCTTGGGTGAGAGTTCAAGGACAGCAGGATTGGGGTAGCAGAATGGGATGGGGGTAACAAGGAAAAGACTATGAAAAGGAATAAAGATGGCTCTTGTCAGGAGTTCCATGGTCTAATAAAATGAGCATCAGCAGAGGTTCAAATCAGAGCTCTGACATCTACCAGCTTTCTGACCTTAGAAAATTTACTTCTTTTAGTTTGATGCCCTTATCTATAAAAGGGACACAAGAGTAGACTCTTTATATGCCTCTTTAGAAGAACTAATAAAATAATGTATGTCCCCCTAGCACATGGTTGGTACTTCATTAATATTAGCTCCTTCAATTTCTTCCTGTTTCTGGAGTTTCTGCAGCAAATGCTGTTAATATATATTTTGCAGGTGTGTGCTGCTCTAACAAAAGGTGTGTTTCTAAATAAAGTGTGTAAATTAGGTTGGAGAAATGAGTCATATTTTAAATGTAGTGGAGGGTATGCTGTTTAAAATTCTCCTGTGCTGCATTTTTTGGTGAAGCAAAATCACCCCCTTCCCCATAACGAGTGTACATAAAGCAATAGATTGCTATACAAGATAATTCCTCTGGCTGAGTTATGGCCCTTCTCTTCTATGTGGTCATTGAAATAATAATAATGTCTCTGAATAACATTTACTGAGAGCTTACTAGATATGCTGTGCTAGTACTTTATACATATTCCACACACCCTCCATGAAATAGATACCATATTATTGCCCCTTACAGATGAGCAAATCAAGACATAGAAAGGTCAAACAACATGGTCAAGGTCACACAGTGAGTGGCAAGCCTAGATTTAATCAAAGGCCATGGGGCTTTTCTGAGTCAATTCAGGGGAGGGGCTCACTCTAATGGGAACTGAGAAGGAGTGCTTGAAAAACCCACATTCACTAATCCAAGGCTTCTTAAGGACATAACTGTACTCTCAACATTTCCTTTAACACCACAGTTGCCCCTGGTGCCACAGATGAAACCTGCCACCTGGCTTCTCAGCCTGCCAGAGGTACAAGATGGATGGCATTCATCTTAAAACTGCAGTTGCTTGGGTTCCTCCTAAGGACCCAAAACCTTACTTTCTCCATCCACACATGGACTTCTGCTGGCTGGGACCCTGGCTGGGCATCAGACTTGGAGATCTAGAGAAGGAGAATGGGAAACACTGATGGAGTCTGGGGTAGAACTTTGAGGTTAGGGTGTAAAGCATCTAATCAATTCCATCAACCGAGATCAAAGAAGGTAGGATTCTGAATACTGGTTATCTACTTTCGTGCCCAACCTCAGGCTAGGTATTATTAACAGGACTGAGGAAAAGAGGTGCTTGGATGCAAAATTTGAGGAGGGTCTTAATCCCAAGCTTGTGTAAGTGTCAACTCTGGTTTTCATATTCCTATTTCACTTAACTGTCATGAAAACTTCAGTAGGGCAGTGTTAATAGCTCAAACATACTTGTATTCCATATGGAAAGAGAGGTAAGAACTCAACTCCAAAGCCAATCTATCTTATCAAGCTTATTCTTAGAAATCTATCCTTTTAGGTACACCCCTATATTACTCGAAATTTGACCCCACCAAAAAAGTAAGTGATTCTTAGCTTTAGAAAAGGTTAAGTCATTTATGCCAGCATCCATTCAAACAGAAAAGTATTTCTGCTGTACCTGTCACTCAGAGTGACTCATCCTAACTCTCCACTTCATTGGACATGGTCCTCATTTTCAAAGAAAAGAACACAATAAAAACAGTCAAGAGTGTAACAGGCCCAATGAGTTGCAAAGATTTACCAGGTGGCACAGCATTATAAATGCTTGGAGAACCCAGCTTAGTGTTAAGAGTCCCTATCTTCCAGAGAGAGTAGAGAGTTCAGTCCTCAATTGACTTTTAACTTCCTGGTCTACAAGGAAATTATGTCACCCAAGTGAACAAATAAACGACCTATGGAAAATCTGAGACTCCTAGGGGATGAGAGTGTCACAAAACCATTCTTCTAATTTGGATCCCAGAAGGAAGACCTCCTCTCAGCCTGATAGCCTTACATCCCCCATCTGTATCTGTTTGTCCTCCTGGGGAAAAACTGGGAGAAAAGGTAGGATTCAAACGCATAGTGGAAAAGCATAACTTAAGCTGAAGTTATTCTCCAATCCTTAAAAAATCCTTCCTATCACTCTACCCTCCTACTTTTGCTGATCCCTTTAAAAAAAAAAAAATTGGTTCAGTTCCTTAACCACCCCCCAAAATGGGTATATTTTATTTTATCCAAATGGTTTTGAACAAGAGGGAGTTACCCATACATTCCTGAAGGTCCCAGTGATTGGGATCATGCCTCCTATGCTCCTGGCACCTCTTTACTCTCTGAAGAAACTCACCCCCCTGTCAGCTATAGTCACATGTCATTTTCAGGGTGACACGCTGTGTGTTTTAAACAGCACTGGCAATTCTCATGAGGATTGTTCTCCTTGTCACTTACAACTGCCTGGTGAGTGCTTCTCCCCAGGACTGCAGAAGCTCACCATGCTGAACACCCTGAGTTGGCCGGGGTCGAAAGCCTAACTCTACAGACAGCTTGAAACTCACATTACATGGTCCTCAGAAGGCAGGACAAGAGCTCAGAAGGCATAACTGCAAAAGAAAAGGAAATGTTTCTCCTGAGGCAGGATGGAGAGAAGCACATGAAGGACAAGGGGGACATGAACTAGAAGGAAGCTGAGGGAACACCTGGTCTGCGGAGGCCGCTGCTCTGGGAGCACCACCATAGTGCATTTCCCTCAGACCTCTTTGAATGGAAACAAGGGTCCAGCTGGCCCAGTTCTTATGGTCAGATGCTGTCCTCAGAAGTGGGCAGTTATCTGAGGCAGCCTGGGAAGATGCTGGCAAAGTGACAGTCACTACTATGCCCTGCTTAATAACCTGTGTATTCTCATGACAAACCTAGTCCCAAAAAGCCATCAAGAAAAGAGGCCATTCCCAGGTGTAGACACATTACTTGGCCAGGTCTCCTGACATAAAATATGTTGGAAGACATAGCAGGTCTTTGGCTCCAATAAATCAGGTCTTAGAAGGTCTACCAGTAGATTATTAATCCCCCTGGGGCCTTCCCAGGCTCTGGAGACAAGAGACATTCAGGGTTAAAATATAGGTACCTTTTGGCTGCCTAGAACCCAAAATGCTTATTGTGAATAGTGCTAATCTAGGGCCAAGAATGTTGGGATAGCCCAGTCTACCTGCCCCAGCCATGAGGCAAGTCTTAGTACCCTCTAGATGAGAAGAATGGGGAACACAATATTACTCATCTTTTTTCTGCCTCTTTGAAATATGCCTGGCATTACCTTGCAGGTGGCTTGGGAACGAGTCAAATAGCTGACAAGGAAGCCTGCATTCAGCCTTAGGAATTCATCTGGGAGAACAGGAGGCAGCCACCTGTATCCCTGGCCTCTTGGCACCAACAGAACTAAATACCTTGGCTCTTGCTTAAAGTAGTTAGCCAAGATGGCAACTCAGTTTGGACCTGGCTGTTAGTACTTGCAACATGATTTCTCGAATAATATTTATCCACTGGCCTCACATACTATAACTAAAGATAAAAAAGAACTTCATATTACTGGGCAGGCCTACTTCTCATATGACCCAGCCTGACAGAGGAAGAGACATTTACTGAACAATGACTATTCGCTAGCTCTGGATTAGGAACTATGTATCAGCCAGGGTCCCTAGTTTTGAAGATCTTGCAGTTTAACTGGGAAACAAGACATGTGATGGACATAATTAATGTTCACAATACAAGCAAGAATATTTACATGCTACGTTGTGAGGCAAAGACTGGATGCTTTAGAAATATTGAATGAGAAAAGCAGCAAGAACTAGAAAAGTCTAAGAAAGTGTATTAGTTTGTTAGGGCTCTTCTAACAAAGTACAAGAAATTCGGTGGCTTAAACAAGAGAAGTGTTTTGTCTCGGGGTGCCTGGGCGGCTCGGTTGGTTAAGCATCTGCCTTTGACTCAGGTCATGATCCCAGGGTCCTGGAATGGAGCCCCACATTGGGCTTCCTGCTCAGCAGTGAGTCTATTTCTTCCTCTCCCTCTTCCCCTCTGTCTTCTTGTGCACTCTCTCTCTCTTTCTCAAATAAATAAAATCTTTAAAAAAAAAAAAAAAAGGAAAGAAAACAAATGTATTGTCTCACAGTTCTGGAGACCAGAAGTCCCAGATCCAGGTGTGGGCAGAGTTGGCTCCTTCTGAAGGCCATAAGGAGAATCTGTTCCACCTCCCATAGCTTCTGGTGTTTTGCTGCCGTGTTTGACATTCCCTAGGTCCAAGAAGCATTGGCCTGATCCTGCTTCCACGTTCACATAGCATTCTCCTTCTGTACATGTCTGCCTCTCAATCTCCTCCTTTCATGAGAACACCAGTCTTACTGGATAAGGGTCTGTTTTAACGACCTCCTCTCAATTGGGTCATCTGCAAAGATCCATTTCCAAATAAGATCACATTCACAGGTATAAGGGGTTAGGACTTGAACATCTTCTGGAGGGACACAATTCAACACATAACAAGAAGATGTACAGTGGATATGAAACTTGAGATGGAAGACAGAAAGGATCTAAATGGGTGGAGATCAGGAGAAAGCCTGTTGCATTCTAGAAAGGAAATGGCATTTTTAAAAAGGACCTAAAGGGGGCGCCTGGGTGGCTCAGTCGGTTAAGTGTGTGTCTTTGGTTCAGGTCAGGATCCTGGAGACCAGGGATCAAGCTTCTCCCCCAACCAAGTCATCTGGCTCCCTGCTCAGTGAGGAGACTGCTGCTCTCTGCCCCTTACTTCAGCCCCTCCCCCTGCTCATGCTCTTTCTCTCTCTCTCAAATAAATAAATAATCTTAAAAAAAAAATTAAAAAGACCTGAAGTTTAGAGCAAACAAAAGTATGTATGTGGGACAACAAGGAATCCAGCCCATTAAAAAAGACATCCTGGAAAATCAAGTTGAATAGGAAGTGTGGCTCTACGATGAAGGGTCTTGGCTGACAGGTAGAGGTTTTTCAGTTGACATAATATGATAAAGGGACCAAAGGGTAGACCCGGTGAAAGCAGTGTTCTAGGAAGTTCAAGAGGTAGAAGAAGTGGAGAAAAGAGACAGAGGAAGTGAGAACAGTTGAAGAAGCTCTTGGGGTGGTCAGGGTGGAAGTGATGAGGACCCGTCAGGACGGCAACGTTGGGAATGAGTACTTCTTGCCCTAAATCCCTCTCAGTGGACACTTAGCATTATCTCTGTGCATGTGAATTCTCTGTAAAGCTCCCTGCGGGACCCCATGTGGAGGTCGTGAAGCATTGGTTGTCCTAGTCATGACCTCAGCAGCACTATCCCCATCCCTATCACCATCCCCTTCACCATCATGGTCACGGTGGTCCCCATCCTCATCTGCTCATCCACCTTGACCCTGGACACTGGACCTGCAGAGACAACCAGCCTGCCCAGGGACATGGGATGAAACCATTTATTCACCCAGGTCCACACCTTGCCACAATTTGTAGCCAGTGTAGCCACCGAGGCTCATGGAACCCAACCGCTGTGGCTGCTGCCATGACCTAGACCTGACACCAAGACACTGCCAAGAAGGGCACACCAGTTCCTGCCTCCGGGGTTGAATCCTGACCAATAGGAGGCAGACAAGTCCCCTCCACTCCTCCCCAGAGACACAGTTAATCCAAAGGCCTTTCAGAAAGCCTAGCAAAGACCATCAGCGGCGCTTGTTACAAAGCTGTAGCTGGTTCAGCAAGGCTTCCTGGTGCCTGCCCTTCCTCCTTTCACTGCTTCTATTTTCTTTTATCCTGACTGTTGTTTCCACTGGAATGCACTCCCTAATAAAGAACTATTAAGTTCCTCAGTCGTCCCTAATGTCTAGGGAACCCAAGCGAAGACAAACAATGAAAATTACATACATTGTTAATCACCAAACCATGTTCTGGTCTGTTTTAGGTGCTGGAGAGGAACTGGTGTTCCATGAAACAAATATAGTCTTGGCTTCATGTTTATGGAATCTCGCCTTCTAAGAATATAATTAAAATTGAGTTAAGTGCTTGGGAGGAGGAGAACACAGCTCTCCAGATTGCATAACAAAGGAGCCTAAAGCAGACAAGTTCCGGGAAGGCGCGCTGAGGAGGGGACACTGGCCCCAGGAGCCCTGGTGAGTCAGTTCCCCAGGTGCAGTTGCACAGGGAGGAAAGGCCAGCAGGGGGAAGGAAGGGAGCGTTTGCGAGCCACGTGTTTGCACGGACCCTCAGGCTGAGCTCGCGGTGGGTATCACCCAGAAAGATGCTGAAAAAAACTATGAATGCCCAGGCCCTGCCCTAGTCTTACTAAATCAGAGTCTTGAGTAGCGCCCGGGAAGGTTAAGTCTGCTGTCTGATCCTTGGCCAGGTTGGGAAACCACTAAATTCGACACATAGGCCCTGCCCTGAATAAATGACAAAGAACAAAAAAAGGAAAGTTCGGTTCTCAGTGTTGGCTTTTCCCTTCATCAGAGGTGACTACCTTTCTTCAGTTTACCCTCTATATTCCCTTTGTTTCCGGAAGGCATGCCCGTCTGCGTATGCATGTGCACACATACACAAACACATACACACAAACGCCTAGTGCCCCCTCCCCGGCTCACTCCCAGCTGTGCCCTAAGCCAAGGGCCTTCCTCCATCTCTCTCCCCAGCCACCCTGACCAGCCCACTCTGTAACCCTCAGGACCCTGCCATCTGCCAATGAATGAAGTTTTCAGTACTTATGTGCTAGTGAACACCCTTCTAGCTCATCGTGATAACAACCCCCAGGAAAGGTAATGGCCCCATCTAGTACCATGGCTCCAAAAGCCATTTGCAATGTCATATCTCATTTAGTATTTCCAGCAAATCTTGTGCCGTATTACCCACCGGAAAGAGAGGACCCATCACCGTTGACCCAAGTTAGGCAGCAAACTTGCCACCCTATCACCTGGGAATATATTTCTATTTTACAAAGGGGAATCCAACCTCCTTCTTAAAGCAAGGGAGTGTTTAATACCAGGTTTATCTTAAGGAAAGCCTTAATGGAATGGGAATGGGAATATGTGGGTAATATGGCAGGAGAAAAGTTTTAACACCCTATGCCTGGGAGGCACTACAGTATAGCAGTGAAGGGCAGCACGTCTGTGCTTTTGAGTGAAATGGCTTGAATTCAAGGCCCAGTGCTATAAGGTATTTACTATGTGGACTTAGCTCCATTACCCCATCTCTCTATTGCAGCTGCCTCACTCAGAAGCTGACCTCTGAGTTATACCTCAGAAGGTGGGCACAAGGCTTGAATGAGACAATACATGGAAAGCACCGGTCAAAGTGCCTGCCACATGGTAAGCCCACCTGGGAGTGCTGCCCTCCCTTTAGGGAGACAGGCCTTAGAGAAAGAAAATGAAAGTGAGTGTGTTTGTGTGTTGGTGGAGTTGGGGTGCTGGTGGATGGTAAGAGGGGAGAGGCATGGGGGCAAAGCAGGGAAGGGCCCAGAGCCCTTGGCTTGACCATGTGGGCCTCTTCTGATTCTCCTGGCCCAGCCAGGCCATTTTCCAGCCCCGCCAGAAGGAGTGGAAATTGAACTGTGATCTGGAGAGCTATCCGTTCTGACCATTAGTCAAACACCGGGAGCCAGTTAGACCTAATTGTCTTTGAAACATCCGAAGACCAAACACTTTTTTGGAGGTCAGGCTGTGCAGCTGAAAGGGAGGTAGAAATACCAGGGATGAAAATAAAGGGCACAACAGGTTCATATAGTTGGTCTGAAAATTAGCTTTAAGGGTCTCCTTACGTTGGTTTCTTAATGATGTGAAACGTAGTAATGGCTTTGGCCATAATAAAGATAAATTACTTTTTTTTCCCCTGAAAAATAATGAAACTTTGGTAAACAGCTCAGGTTTATCACTTAATTTATCCCCAGCTCATGGGGAGAGAGAGCGGGACCTCCCCCCAACCCAGCCCCCATTTTTAATATTCCAAGCTATTAGATTTCAATAACCCACTCTCCGGCAACGTGTGTCTCATTTCCCTGGACAGACCAAATAGGCAATAACAGCCTCTCGGTTAGAACACTAATGTTGTAATTTAGAACTTCTGTCAAGATGAAAGATCTTTGCTGGGATCCTCAGAGGGCCCATAGCAACACTTCAACCCAGGCCCGGATAATGAAGTTTTCATTATTAAATAAAGATATTTTAGGAATGTCATAAACCATAAATCCACTCTCTTCTATTGCCACCTTATTGTGTTTATTTCTAGCAAAAACCCATCCTCTGTCTCCCACCCCGAAGTCCTCCAAGCTTGGCATTCCTTGCTTTTCAACCCCCTGATCCCACGGTGATGCACGGAGGTTGCTATGGCGACAGGAAAGCAGCTTCTCCCACTTTAGACCCCGGGGTTATGAAAGCTGAAGGTGTGTAGGGAAGAGTGTATAGGAACAACGTCTCTGTTCTCTCCCTTTAGCTGTTTCTTCCGCTGCAGCTGGTCCCACCAGCTGGCGGAGACGGACACCCAACAGCTTTAGCTCACTTCAAGGAAATGCTAACGTGTGCAGGCAGGTCTGGCTGTTCTTAAAAATTAAAGGCAATCCACTTCTAATGTGAATTTCGTGCTGGCTGGGAGCATTAGACTCTGAGTCCCAGGGAAATGACTGTTCTGTTTGTCCATTCACCAAATGTTGGGGTCCATTTCCTCAAACCCCACCTGCCTTAAGCTGGCTCTGATACCAACCTCAAGAAGATGGCCTTCCTGGAAGGGCTCATGGTAACCTCGGGAACATGCCCCATTTCTGATGTCTTCACAGAGGGAGAAAAGGATCCTCTTCCCCGAGGCCATGTGACACAAGAATGCTCGGAGGGCAAAGGGAGCTCAGACACGTCTCAAAGACTCTACAAATAAAGAGAATAGGGACATCTAAAATTGGGAACTCATTTAGCTCCCCCTATCCTGCTGTGGGACCAACCCTGGCAAGCCAGAAGTCTTACGAATTTAGAGACAACTTTCTAGTTTATTGCAGTGAAGAGAAGGGATACTCATTTGCACATAACCAAATGTCTCTTTGCTGTGCGTTAGGCCCATATTCAAAGGAGCTAAAGACCCATTTGTAATAATATACATGATGTTCTTAGGGGATGGGTTTGTGCTTGTATTTTTATGTACACCCACCATCCAAACGGAAACAAAAAGAACTATTGGATTAATCAAATAATTATTTGTAGATAAATATAATGGCTCCTAGGCATCTCTCCATGTTGTGCCTTATAACATAGTGCAATTTGAGGTTGAACAGACTTAGTTCTGAGATATACCAAAAACAAACAAGGAAAAGGAAATCACCTTTTTATCTTCACTGCTCAGTGGGTTTCAGGAACAGTTGGTCTCAGCAAAAAACACACTTTTCTGAAAGCATCTGAGAATCCAAAATACAATGCAAATACACATTTATATATATACATATATATATAATATTAGTAAATATATTAAATATATATATACATATATATGTCCACATCAGTTTAAGATATTTATTAGGAGAGAGGGCACAACAAACCATAGAACCCTATCAGCTCTTGAATTAATTGAAAATAAATTTCCCCTCCCAGCACTAAACAAATGAGGAGCTTTTTGTATGATAACACTCACACCCTCCTGTAATAGGTTGCTAAGATTCTACTAATTAAAAAAATCTCATTTGAAGATAGTTAATGGTTTCTGCATTTCTACAAAGCGCTAGTCAGACTACGTTTCCCTGAACTTCAGGGTCTGTACTGATTACTACTCAATTAGTTTTGATTCAATTCACTGAAGAAAAATGTCCATTTCATTAGCGTGGAGAAATAACCATCGGACACAAAATATATTTCCCGGCATTGCCATGGCAACTGGGATGACACAGCTGAGCTCAGAATGTTAATGCTTTTCCTGGGACTCTGTTTTTAAGTCAGAGCATGGCCATTAAGCCTTGCTGGGTGGGGGAGGCTGATGCCACATGGCTGCTGGGATTGGCAGGCAGAAGAATCCAGGGGACCCCCATGAAGGCTCCCTTCCTGCCATTCACCTTTGCTGCCACTCCCCGGAGGGCTGGGCATATCAGCAGCCCCCCTGACTGCTGCTTTGCAGGTCCCCAGAGTCCCGCTCTATGTGACATGCGAAAGTCCCGCTGGAAAGTGGAAACTGCAGTCCATCAACCAGAGGTGGTTTTCTCTGTGTCTCCTGTTTTGTAGATACGTGTGACTGTGAGGTGATGGTCTGACTTTTGAGCTCTTCATTAATACATTCCAGCCAGCCTGGTTTGGCCCCCACAGGGACAGAGTGAGGTGAGGAGCTGGGAAGTTCACCCTGCAATTCAGTAAATATGGCAGTCCACTTGGAAAACTCTGCCCCCTTAAGGGCTGGTTCTTTTGCACATTCCCCAGGCATATGTAAGCAAAGGATGAAAAACTAGATTCTAGATTACTGCGTTAAAGCAAATGGATCTGCTTTTTGGGGAGGGGGCCAAAAACACCAATATCAGTCTTTGCAAGTGATAGATGTCGTCGTCGTTTAAGGGTTAATTAGGCAACTAACCAAATTAGACCATAACAAAAATTCCATTTGGGAGACTAAATATTCCAGGTTAAATGGATAATTACCCATATTGTCCCTTAAGCTATGTTTGCATAATCGTGGACTATCAACTAACAATTAATTGCTGTGTACTACATTCACGGCTCCAAGCCTTGGGATACAATGATTAAAGATGAGAATCCATACCCTCAAGGTCAGGTTAGTTGGGAGATAGAACATCAACTACTAAGGAAAATGACTATTTCCTGAGTACTATGTGCCTGGTAGTGCACAAAGAACTTTATAGGCACGATTTTATTTACCCCTCATACTGGCACTATGAGGAAGATACTAGCCCCATTTTATAGTCAAGAGCACTAAGGCTCAAAAAGTGACCTGACTAGTCAATTACTAGTTTAATTACAGCATGCAATTAGCAGAACCGGATTCAACACAAGTCGGTCTGTGTTAGAACCGCCATGCACACTGCCTTTCATGTATACATGAATAGCCAAATGGTGAATGTTTAGTGCCCAGTGAATGTTACAGCCCTAAGTACCTGATTTGTAAGGAAAGCAGCAAAGTCCTACTGCATTTAATTAATTTAACGTCCCTTTTAAAATTTAGCTTCAAAGGAATGAGCAAAACCAGAGCGTCCCATCTTCTCCATTAACCAGATGTTCTACACATCCCCCTCCCCCTCCCTCTGCAGACCACAGGGAACCGCAGAACCACTCATGTGAGAGCTGCCAGAAGGCAAGGACCAGGCACTCATTCTATCACAAGAGCAAGCTCACAGTCAATTATCTCATTGTCAGAGTCTCCGCGCCCCTGCCCCACTCCACCCCCTTGGGATCTTGCGCATCTGAGCTTCTTTATTTTGAATCATAATCATGTCACCATCAAAAATATTTATTAAGCTTCTGCATACATATTGTTCTGGTCACCCCATTTATTTTTGCTTTCATGGCATATGTGTAATTTCCACTCTATCTTTTTGAAGTTGCTTGACATGATTTTATGTCATCTTCATACATCATCAGGTATAGCATTCAAGACACCCAGAACTCAGAATGGGTCCCTAGCCCTCGTCATTGCTGTAGCAATGACGCTGTGTTTTGGTGCAGGAAATCTTGGATCAGGGACCTACAGAATGGCTGCCTCTTCCAAATACAATCCAGAGCAAAGTCAATTGACATATGTAGCAGCTTATAATCTAGAAGCATATCACAGATAAAACAAGTGATGGGTCCACATACCACTCTACAGATTGGCTTTGTTGCTGGAGTAGCATTGGTCAAAATGTGTCCTAAGAAAACCTAGTCCCTTGGGATGTTAAAGTATGTTAATAGAAAAAAAGGCGAGGCACGGTTCTGTGGTCAATTATGTTTAGGAGACAGTGCATTAAGCAAAGTTAATCATTAGGTTTCTTCACTACAAGGATTCTGAGCTGTTAATATGCTAATCCCCTGCATCAGTCTCCAAGAGAGGAGAATGGGAGGAAGCATTACCCACAGAACCATTTTTATCCTGGAGCATTGAGGGACTCATGTTTTGCAAGCTCTGGAAAAAACAGAGTAGGGGTCAATCTAGGAGACTAATCTGTGTGTCTACCTGAGGACGTCCAGAAAATGGCATAGTCCACAGGGACTTCTTGTATTAAGGTTCCTAAGCTCCATGGGAGAAATGTTAGGGATCCTGGGATTGATATTTGAGCCCAGGAAACAGGAAATTAAGGGTACAAAGAAAGCCATAGTGAAAAATATCTGGTCCCAGATTCTAGAAGGTATGGACCAAAAGATCTACAACTGCTCAGCCTGAGGGGAGAAAGAGCTGAAGTAGTCAGACAACCATTCGGGCAATGATTTTTAATTTCTAGAGAAAGCCTATGTACAGAATTAGATACTTTGAGATACAAACAACAGAAAATCCTACTTGAGCAGTCTTAAACAATGCACACATTAACCATCTCCCCTAATAAGAAGACCTGGGCTCCAATCTTTAGATTCTCTGTATCCTCTTAGCTCACATCACACCCACTGTTTCTTGGATTCCACATTGCCTCTGTCCTGATTTTTCTCTCAATTTGTTGGACTAAATAACTTCGGTAGGGTTCATAAGAGGTAGATTTTCTAAGTTCTTGAATGTCTAGATAGACTCTTGTTTTACCCTCACAAGTGACTGAGAGCTGGCTAGGTCCAGATTAAAACCGAGGTTGAAAAACGTTCTTCCTCAAAACATTGAAGTCGTTGCTCTGTTGTTTGTTGGCATACAATGATGCTGCTGACAAACCTAACGCCAGTCTAATTCTTTTCCCTTGTGCATCATCTGCTATTTCCTGCATTGACGTTTAAGGTCTTCCTTTTAACTTTAACCTTCTGAAATTTTGCATGTATGTATCTTAAATTTGGGCTTAGCCAAACCTCTTGACCCCTTTCAGTCTGAAAACTCTGGCTTTAGCTCTGTGAACTTTTTTTTCTAGTATATCTTTGATCATTTTCATTCTCTCCTTACAGTTTTCTATATTATCTCTTCCTGAAACTCTTTTTAGTGTTTAGACCTTTTGGATGAATTCCTCATGTCTCCTATACCTTCTCAGGTTTTCTTTTTCTCTCCCTAATTGTTCTAGATTCTAGGAGATTTCTTCAGCTTACCATCCCACCCTCCTACTGATTTTTAAAATTAAATCTTGTCAGTTGTATTAGCTGGGATATTACCTGCTGCTGTAATAAATAAACCCACAAATTTGAAAGGCTTCCCATAATTTACTTCATGCCCATGAAACTCTTTAAACACAGGTGTCCCCTGTGTTGGGTAGCTCCTCCCCATATGAAGATTCAAGGATCCTGAATCCTTCCATACTCCAGGCTCTTCCACCATCCAATCTCCTGATTACAGAAGAAAGGGGGAAAGGAAGCAAAATTGATTCTTAACAGCTTTGAAGTGCAAATGTCACACAGCGTTTCTGCTCACATTCCCTTCTTGAAAACAGTCACTTGGTCTCACCTAGATGCAATCTAGGGGTTATGGGGGGTGGCACCATAAAATACAATTCCTGATTCAACAACTGCTTCCCTCAATAACTATATATTTTGGAAGGAGGAACACAAATTTTATGTTTAGTTGATGACCACTACTGGTCTTGGTTGTAGCAATCACATTTTTTATTCCCTTGAGATCAATCATATCCCCTAATTGTTCCTTTCACAAAGCACACTTTCCTCTCTCTCTTTTTTTAAAGATTTATTTATTTATTTATTTGACAAACAGAGATTACCAGTAGGCAGAGAGAGAGAGAGGAGGAAGCAGGCTCCCTGCGGAGCAGAGAGCCCGATGCGGGGCTTGATCCCAGGACCCCGGGATCATGACCTGAGCCGAAGGCAGAGGCTTTAACCCACTGAGCCACCCAGGCACCCCACACACTTTTCTCTTTTGTTCATGAGCAATCCTCTCTCCTTTGGGATCAGTTATTCTTTATTATCTTGGCCATTCTCATTCATCCTCTTGTTTCCCTCATTTCTGGCTATCTTTGTGTATTTCTTATGTCAAGAAAATAAGGAGTAAGCTGATTATTCTGAGCGGATGGAATGGATTTCATTTACTGCTAGTCTGTAGGCATGTTCTCCCAATAGGCCTCTTTCCAGAGGGGAAGGCAGATGTCTTTGTACGTGGGTGGGCTCCTTCTCCAGCAGTTTCCCTCCAGGCTATGCAGAATGAGAATGGGAGAGTCAGTAACCCACAGGCCATGAGCTTCGCAGGTGCCAGTGTAAAAAAAATTCTACTCTGGGCCACCACTCTCAACCTAGAAGACTTGGTTGCTCCAGAAATTTCAGCCTTAGAGAAGAGCAACCAGATCTTTCCCTAGAGTGTAATCATTATGCCTGCCATTTTGTGAACAGGAAAGGAGAGGGGAGAGTGAATGCATCTGGCACAGCTTTCCACGGATACATCTTGGATGAATCTTCCTGTTTGCAATTACTCTTTCCCCTTCTACCCTCTTTCCCTTCAACAGCAAGCTGCGAGTGTGCCCAGGTTCTAAACAGCAAGCCAGTCTCACCTGTGCTGCAGCCTCATCTAGCAAATGATCAAGCTGAACAACTTCTCCTACTGTCAACATTAGTCCATCCGTCCTGTCTGATGGGCTGAAATCCCTCAGCAGTTGAACCTACCTCCCCTTACTTTTTCTATTGGGTGTTCATTGATTCGTAGACTTTAAAGCTATAATTTTGATGCAATCTTATGAGAGGAAAGGTCTCAGTTTGCTGTCTCAAGCAAGATTAGAAAAATACTCATAAATGTCCTTTGGAGAACGTGCACCAAGTTTTATGAGAAAAGAGGGCTATAAAAAAAATTGAAGCAGTGGCTGATGGGGTTCTAAGAGAACCTTGATCAGCTTTTGGAGAAAATTACCTCTCCATTTACACGACCTGACTCAACGGTTTCTTCATTCATTCCTTTTTTCTTTTTTTTTTCAACACACTGAGAGCTTTTTCTACACCACAGGCTGTGCCATGTAGCAGGGCGATCCACGAAGAGCATGGTCTCTCAGTCCCTGTCTTCAAACCACTTAGAATTTATGGGTGGAACTAGTTTTTGAAACTTGAAATTTGAGGTTTTTTTGTTTTTTTTTTTTTTTTTACTATTACAAGAAGTTCAGGATGCAATGGAAGTACATAAAAAAGGCACCAAAACCAGACTTTGTATGTCATGGAAGGACTACTGGATGGAGTCCCATGGGAAATGAGCCTGAAGGAGCCAAGTCAAGGGCTGGGCTGCAGGGAGATGAGTGTCCAAATATAGGAAATAGCATGTTGAGAGCCTCAGCAGAGGCTTTCACTGCTTGCATAGCTTCCTATATGTCTATGGACTGTGCTTGCAATGCCCTTTCATCTACCCCTCCAAATCTGCCAAGAGTGGCAAAATTCTCAACTCAGACGCTCATTCTTCTTAGAGGAGCTCATAGAACTTCCCCACAGATCCAGGCATTTTCCTTCATTTGTCCTTTATAGCTTCTACGTTCCATAATTATAGCGATGGGCACACTATAAAATGTTTGCCTCTGTCCCTGTATCTATCACCAGTCTAAAATCCCTGAGGTCAGGAGTTGTGTTTTATTCACACTTGTACGACCTGCACTGTGACTGGCAAGTGTGAGGTCTGCATTAATACATACCGAATGTTGAGTGATGAACACACGAATGATGTGGCAGAATTGTGACAATATATGGGTTGCCCCTAGTCATGTACGAGTTTGAGGTGACTTAGTAAACAAAAGTGGGAAGTTCAATGAAGAATGCACAGACTCATTTTTATAGGACTTTGTTCCAGCACTTAAAAAAGATAAGGGCCTGGAAAGCTTCTCCCAAACTGCAGGTACCTATAATAATACAAGCATAGAAAAACTCTGAGGTTAGGAATTATCAGGAATCAGGCAAGTCTTTCTTGGGATGACTATCATAATGCCAGCTTTAAATCACCTGTTTCCCTTACCCCTGCAGGTTAAATGGACATCTGAGAAAGGATAAATTCCCACTGGATGTGTAGAAGTCATGTGCTGATTATGTAAATTTGCTTTAGATGGGACCAGGGAGGCAAGAGAATGAGAATTGGGAATGCTCTGATCAACTGAGACTAAATTATAGGTTCTTCTCACTGTATATCAGTGAGTTCATAAAAAATCATTTTGTTCATAAAAGTTGCTTTTGCTACCATGGGCACACGTGACGTTAGGACAACGCATGGCACAACTGCAGGAAGAGGTAGTAAGATCAACCGCAGGAAAGCAATGAATAAAAGCCCCCCGGCTCATGTCATGCTGGCACCACGGGAAGACCACGTCTTTACAGGGAATTGTGAGAACATTCCCTGTCGGGTCTTTAAGAAAGCACAAGTATAACCAAAGCAATAAACAATGGAGCTCCAAAAATAGCACAGAGGGGCAACTGGAGGGCTCAGCCGGTTAAGCATCCTACTCTTAATTTCGGCTCGGGTCATGATCTTAGTTTGTGAGATCAAGACCCATGTCGGACTCTGGTCTTGGTACAGAGACTGCTTGAGACGCTCTCCCTCCTACCCTTCCGCCCCTCCCCCTGCTCATGCTCTCTCTAAAATAAATTCTTAAAAAAAAAAAAAAAAACTTTGAAAAATAACACAGAGGGTGCCTTGATGGCTCAGTCGGTTAAGCATCTGCCTTCAGCTCAGGTCTTGATCCCAGGGTTCTGGGATCCAGTCTCACTTTGGGCTCCCTGCTCAGCAGAAAGACTGCTTCTCCCTCTACCCTTCCCTCCTGCACCTGCTTTCTCTCTCTCGAATAAATTAATAAAATCTTTTAAAAAATAACAAAATAAATAAAAATAAAAAGTAACACAGAGCCGAAGGGCAACAAAGTGAATAGGGCTGAAAATTCAAATGACTTAATAGACTCCACGAGACCCTGCCCTCCTGTAGCAATACTTGATTCATAATTATTGCTCACTTGTTTAGTTTTCAAACCTGTGTCCTGAACACACACACACACACACAATCTGAGAATCACTGAATTCAACTATAACTAGTCTTTTGCAGTTTTCTGTTAATTATTAATTTGGGTAGATACGATGGCCCTTTATATTTCTAACCCTTTATTTAATCTCCACCACTGCATAATGATTAAACTTCTACAGTTGAAAATAATCCCTATCATTAGGGTGACCATACATCCTAGTTTGCTCAGAACACTCTCAGTTTACATCACCCCAGACCCTGCAGAGTTTAACATGTATCTTAGATTTTCCATTTTTTAACAAAGCATTAACATAAACTAAGATGAGTTTGGTTATTTCTATTTTGTACCTCTACCAGGTACAAAGGCGACTTCTACCAGGGTCACCTCTAACAATACGTAGTCAGTATGTAGCACGTAGAATTCTCAGTAACATATTGTGAAATCTGAAAGATGACTTACTTTTCTTTTCCCTTTCAAGACATATGCTACTAACTCCTTCCCTTCAGGGACATCATGCACTCATTGATAAAAAGAAGTGGGTTCACGTGAAGGGTAGCTAGGGATGGCTAACTCCGCTGCTCAGGCCATAGTGCGCGAAGCATTCAGCATTGCTGCCCCTGGTGGCCCTTCCTGTAACAGCAGCCATTTGCTCTGACCGGTAGGATGATCAATGGTGCCGTCTGTGAATGGCATGAAACCATGTACTGCTTGTCAGTGGGTCACAGGGAAACATCAAGAATTATAGGTTTGGACTATGTGCAGGATATATAGACTTGACAGTCCTACCATAAATCATAGAATACTCTGAATACATTTATTCAATGGTTTTTATTATTTATCATAAGATATAAATCTACCACTACGGATTTACTTTATTTTAGTAAGGTTTTGTTTTATTTGGCCTTTGCAAGGCAATGACCTCAAGAAGTGCACATTTAATGAAATATTAAATACCACATTTCCATTCCTTAAGAAACTTAGTGATGAAGATGTAAATCACACAAAATTTCGGTTGACTTTTGCCATCTACCTGAAGACGCAGCTATCCTGAAGAAGTGGGAGCATCTACTTCAGAAAAGATGTCAGTGTAACACACAGAGCTGCAGAAAGTTCACTTACAACACTGGGAAGCATGACTTTTCATTTGGATCAAATGAGTATTTTTCTAAATTAATTCCACTCTTGATTCCAAGTTTTCTTGTCAACGTGTGAAAGTAGAATGATGGCTATTAAAAGTATTGGCTCCATTAGCTAGAGAACTTCACTGAGAGATGATGTCAGTTTTACATTAGTGTCATGAGGTTCTTCAAATAGAAAATCAGTTTATTTCAATAATGTCTTTCAAATCCAATTCATGAAATCAAAGTAAAACTTTTAGAAGTTCATTCTGTCTTGGTAAAATACTTAACAGCATTGCAAATGTTATTATAAATCTGGATAAAATGGTCAACCTTGAAGATAAAATTACCTGCATTTACAATGATAGTATGTTATAAATTTTAGTAGAGACCAATAATCAAGGTTTAAAAAAATGTTCTAATTACATTAAGAAACCTGTGGAGCAGAAGTCTTGCTGGAATTGGTTGTAGTGCACATACTGTTCAGAGTGTGTCCTAACAAGCTTTACTATTCCTCTGTCAAAATAGAAGCTGTATTCAAAGTCAGCTAAATTTTGGTGACAACCTTCATGTTGAATTTCTTTTTATAATATTTGAGTATGGCAAGGTATGCTTTTCTCTCTGCTGTCTGTCATCATCAGATTTTAGAAATGTTTTAATTTTTAAAGAACACCTTGTAGATCAATCTAGGAATCCAACAATGGCATTGAAACTTACTGTAAACCAACCCTCTAAATTGAGTTGCATTTTGTTTGAAAGAAGTGCAAATCTTTAATCAAAATTTTCAGCTGATGGAACACCAAACTTCAGCTTTTGAAATGCATAGGAAATTGTAATTATTTAAAGAAAATCTTGAAACCAGAAAGATGATAAAAATGTAATCCCATAAAAGCAAAGAAAAAAAATAAATAAATGATAGGACATGAAAAGCATAAGACATTTAATTTTGAAATTCTATGATTATACTTTGGAACATCTTTACCTCTGGGGAAAATCCTCTAGTTGAGATCCCTGGTGTTTTGTTTTTATTATTATTTCGTAATAGACTTATATTCTGTACTAGAATGAACTATAGGAAGATATAGCCCTCAAATGTTGCAGATCATTTATTGATAGGTTTGGTAAAAATTTTTTTGGGAAATGGAGGCAAAAAGACAGTACACATGAAAATATTTGACATATAATATGTATACATTTGCATATTAAAAAATGGAATTAAGAATATCTTCCATTTAAGAAAAAGCCTAGCAACCTGATTTTTTTAAATTTTATTTATTTATTTGAGAGAGAGATCATAAGCAGGGAGGAGGGGTAGGAGTAGAAGCTGAGCAGGGAGCCCGACATAGGGCTCAATCTCAGGACCCTGGAATCACGACCTGAGCCTGTTGGCACACGTCCAACCTACTGGGCCACCCAGGCGCCCTCTAGCAACCTGATTTTAAAGGATGTAGAAGATGTGAACAAAATGATCACAGAAATGGAGAGAGATGCTAATTTTAAGGATATGAAATATGATTACAGTTATTCATAACAGAAGAAATGCAAAGTAAAACTACACGAGGATAGCTTTTTTTTTAACCTAACAGATTAGCAAAGATCAAAAAGTTTGCTCGAATACTGTGTTGCTGTCAATGCTCTCTCATGCCTTGCTGGTCAGAGCATCAGCCTGTACAGTGGCCTGTAAGGGTGATTTGGCCGCATTTAGCAAACTTAAAAGAACAAAAACAAAAACCCTTCCCTCTAGCAGAATTTACTCAGAGCTTACCAGATACCTTAATACCTGAAGTGTTTCCTCAACTAAAAATAGCACTGTTTACAGAGAAGTCAATTGAAGCTATCAACAATTCTAAACTTATCAGCCATAAAACATAGCTTTTAAGGAGACCACAATCAATTCTATGAAAAAAAATTGATCAGTAAGTCGTATTCAAAATATTATTCTTCTGAAAAATATCCATGTCATAGTATTAGAGACTGACATAATCCAACACTAAAATATGTAAAAGATACACCAAGAATAACTATTTACTTATGTTATTTCTAATGCTTATATAATCAATATGAAGAAATGTCATTTTACTTTAACATATATGATATATGTTACCTTTTTCTTTTTTTAAAGATTTTATTTATTCATTTGGAAGAGAGACAGAGACAGAAAACTGGCAGGAAGGAGGAGAGCGGGAGAAGCTGACTCCTGGCTGAGCAGGGAGCCCAACGCAGGACTCGATCCCAAGACCCCGAGATCATAACCTGAGCTGAAGGCAGACACTTAACCGACTGAGCCACCCAGGCGCCCTGATATATGTTACTCTTACTTTTAAAAATGCTTCTAGTTTTGAAGGTAATTTTTGAGTGGGGTTAACTCATATGTTTATCCATATAATAAACTCATTTATAATATAATAAATACACATTTCCAAAAGTTATATAACCCTAAGTGCTTTCACACTTTCACCCTTCTGATTATATACTTACTTCAGGAACCAGTCTTGCTTTCCAGGGACTAAATGGTAGCCAATTTCTTTCTCAATCTAGCAGAGAAAACCTTCATCCCAGGGCCCCCACGCCCAGTGGCTATATTGTCCTGAACAGTCTTGATATAGGGACCTCCTGGAAAATAAGAGACATTATTTGCAGAATCATCCTAAATTTCAGAATTTAAATAACAGAAACATATACTTTCAAGCTGGAAAGAAACTGAAGAGAAAATGCAACTCAGACCCATCATATCCGCACCTCTTGTTCTTGAATCTACCTACTGCGCCAGAAAAATAATCTCCGCTCTTTTTCCAAACAACAGATCTTAGAATAGAGGGAGAGTACTTTCTTCATCAAAGGATCTCAGTAGCAAATATAATTTTAAGGAGATTCTAGGTCTTCACTTTGGGAGTAAATGTCTACTTTTCAAAACATACATTCTGTAAGCATGCAGATTTTTGTAAAAATGAGTATTTTTGTATTTATTGTTTTTGAATTTTAATCCCAGTGTAGTGAAAGTACAGTGTTATATGAGTTTCAGGTGTACAATATAACAAACAGTTCCATATGTTTCTTGGAGCTCATCAAGATAAGTGTATTCTCAATCCCCTTCACATATAAATAGAGTCATTTGTAAACTACAGAAATGTTTCTAGGTTTCTCTAAGTATGGTCTTTGAATCAAAGATGGTTAGAAAAATTGGTATCCATCAGCATGGTAAACTTTAAGAAAATCCTTCTTTTTCTGTAGATGGGCAAGGAAACAGGTAAGATGGAAGGTGTGGGGTTGGCGCAAGTGAGGACAGCATCTTGATTAGGACCTTTATAAAATGATACCCAAAAGATACGTTTCAAATTTCTATTAAATTCGGAAATGATAGCTTTTTAAACCTGTTTGTAAAATTTAGCAGTGCATGTAAAAATGATGGACTTCACATTTCCAACTCTTCTTATCTGGGATCTTTAACAGTGAGAATGCATTTTAAAAGACTGTTTCTAGATTTTTCTCTCCATTGTGGAATAGCCTGTCTGTCCATTTTTAACAGGACTGCCCTCTCAGCACACATGGTTTCTGAATCTGGACTTGATTGCATGTTAGTAAACCACCAGAAAAGACAAGCATTTTCATGAGCTAGGAGAGGGTCCAAAAGTTGATTCTTCCACTTTCTGAATAAAGTTGAGTCCCTTGTCTTCTCTGATGCATGTGTAGACAGGGAAGGAGCAACTGTGGACAGCAAAGCTTTACATCCTTTGGAAAACAATGGTCTCTCCACAGCGATCAGTGTGGTCTACAAGGCAATCTCTCAGGAAGGAAAACATAATATGAGGAGCCAATTGCGCCAAACGATTTACAGACCTAATTTTACCTATTTCTATTGAAAGTACCCATTTTAAAAATGAGAAAATTTCAGCTTCGCTAACCTAAACCCTCATGTCTAGTCAGTGGCAGAGTCAGGAGACAAAAGCAAATGCATGTGATCCCAGGACACAGACTCCTTATTTTGTGACACTGCCTTCTACTGAGGGACTCTCACGGCCATCATTCAACTCCCAACTGGAATGATACTGGGGTGCAGTGGGAAAAGGGGGAAGGAGCCTATGCTCAGCCTGAGCTCAGCTCAGGCTGAGACCATGTCTGGACCCGTCACCACTAGATACCACACAACTCTCCACACACGTGGCCCAAAGAGTCCAAGGATATTTACAGGGACTCGAGAATTTTGGTTAGCTGTTGAATTCATGAGTAAAAATTTAGTTGGTAAGGGGAAATGGAGAGAAAGCTTAAACCTGGATATTTTGATCCCACTGGCTAGTAATCAAGTCAATGTTTCCAGGGTTTTTTGCCATCATTCATATTCAATTCATCTATTTATTAACTAGATATTTACTTTTTGAGCTCGAGGCATTCCGGATGTTTCAGGGAACATGTTCTTGCCCTCATGAAGCTGACATTTGGGCAATCGAGGAATTTCACTCTCAGTTTTGAGTTCTCGCTGCTGCCTATGAAGTGGGTAAGTTGGAGTTAGGTGTCATCTGCTAGATCTCTAAAATACTGCAAAAATATCTAATCTGTGCAATTTCATCCGGCAAACTACATCAGTGACAGAAATCATATATCCATCTGAACGTGTATTTTTAAATTCCAGATTCCCTTCTGTTCTTGCCATAATGTGATAATTTAATATTATTTTATCAATTTTTCTAAGAGTAACACACACCCACAGATACCCACACACCCCACCCCCTACCCCATCTCCTTGCACAGCCCCCAGTGGTCTTACCACTTACGTATGCATTATGTGCTTATCACATCGTGCACATCTGGACCTCACTTTACCTTATTTCAGATCTTGCTTTCTTCAGTTTACAGATGAGAAAATTGTGAGTCAACAGACGATTTTACCCCAGATCATGGGGCTGGTTATGAGCTCCATTCAGACGCAGGTGCGTACCTGGCTCGGTCCTATCTGTGTTTTCTCACTGACTCTAGCAGAATTTCCCTGACTCATTTCTCTTGTGTTCTTGTGTTCTTGTGTCCTCTACAGCTTGCCAAAGTCAGAGGTGCAAAACTCGGGTTGGATCCTCCATCTACTCTTACAAAGTATTAATGGGCTGCTTTGGCTTTTAGGATAAAACGTGTGGCCCAGTGTAGAACACAGGTCCTCTGCAGGGCTCTCCCAGACTGCATTGCCATCAAGCGTTTATTCCCAGAACAGGATCTTCATGGCTGTTGGTCCATATGCTTCATCTCTGCCCTATTCTCTTTCTCTCTGTAGCAAAACCCTAGTCTTTCTTCCAACCCTTCCCCAAAGGGCACCTCTTTTGGGAACCCTTCCCTGGCTTCCCCAGAGAGATATTCCCTCCTCCTGGAATCCATGGTACCCTGCACTAACCAGAGTCCCTTCTCACCTGGGCTTGTTTACTTGTTATGGCCTTTGTCTAATTGTCTTCCCTCCTCCTTGCCCCCTGAGATACTATGGAGTCAAGTTCTCAATCCCCTGTCTCCCCAGAGCATGGCACAGGGTCTGTCACCTAGTAAGGTTCAAAAATTCTCAACAAGGAGCACCTGGGTGTCTCAGTGGGTTGGGGCCTCTGCCTTCGGCTCAGGTCATGGTCCCAGGATCCTAGGATAGAGCCCCGCATTGGGCTCTTTGCTCAGCGGGGAGCCTGCTTCCCTCTCTCTCTCTGCCTGCCTCTCTGCCTACTTGTGATCTCTGTCAAATAAATAAATAAAATCTTTAAAAAAAATTCTCAATGAACAAGAGACGACTGCCTTCTCCTTCCCATTCCTTCCCTCACAAGCACAAACCCAACAAGGCAGGGAGAGAAACCGAGCTGAAACCTGGCCACAAGGGCTCAGTACGGCTTGGAACTCTAAGGGGGCAGCCACAGCCAGCCTATTGTGATATTATCCAGCACAAATGTCATTTTCAGATTGTCTTGATGGGACTCGTTAATGCAATAATTGACAAACCGATTTTATACTGTAAAACAGTCTAGCTATGAACAGGCCACTCTCAGAGACAAAACGAAAATGAGAGTGTGTGCATAATCAGTGTGTAAATGCAAGCAGGGTATTAAGCATTCCTTTTTATTCTTAAAGAGCTGAAATGCGGAGAGTTCTCCTCCCCAAAGCAATCTGCCTCTCTCTCTCTCTCTTTCTCTCTTTTTCTAATAAGCTTTGAGCAATTTGGAGGAAAGGTGTGATATTGCACTCGCAGATTAATAATAACCTCTAAAATCATAATGTTGATGTGATTATACCTCACTGGCTAAAGGGAATTAAAGGTAGATTCTTTTTTATTAGTTTACTGATCCTGGGCACCCGACTCCTCACAACTGCTCACTATATCATGCTAGTTAATCATTCTTGTCATTATTTTAATGTCTTATTAGAGGTCTTCATTCATCTGGTTTTTAATCTGTTTCATTGGAAGCAGTTTTAATCTCATTTCAGCAGCACTGATAAGCCTGTTAGTTTGCACAAATTAGTTTTGGTGACAATGTGTAGATAGCAATAACGCGTGATTTCCAAACGGAAAAGAGAAATCTATACTGGTCCAAAAAGGCGGCGGGTGAGAGCAGAGGAGCTGGGGACAAGTGAAGACGGTGGTCTCTGCATCTTTAAGGATAAATGGAGAGACAGAAAATCGGGTGGGAGCAAGAGAGGAAATGGAACCGGTTACTCCGGGGAGTTGTTCCGAGCCCTCGCCCGGCCCCACGAGGCGGGATCGCTAGCGGCGATGCCCCATCCAACCACTAGATGGCCTAATTGAATTAACACTGTCCCCTGGCCGCCGGGGAGCAAGACAGGTGTGTTCAGGGGTAGAGGTCTCACACCGTGCGCTTTGCTTCGGACACCGGGGTACCTGATTCTCAGAATCCACTGAGGCCGTTCCCAATACAACCAGAAATCTTCCCTCGCGGACCTTCTCGGAGCTTCCCTCCTGCTCTGGAGGGCTTAATATCATGCTGTCTCTGGGCGATCTATCCAGCTAATGGAGCAGCATTGATCACTTCCACCAGCCTTCGACTGGCTTGGCTCTGGGCTTCTTGGAATAAAGGAGACAGTAAGCCCATCAGGCTCAGGGACTCCAAACTGCATTAAGTGTAGATGTTAAAGTAAATACAGTTTCGCAGGTTCCCGGTTTTCATCTCATGGGGGAAGGGGGAGCGTCCATAACCGGCTGGTCCCAGCAGCAAAGCTGGGGATAAATGTATGACTTAAGAGAGCAGCCTCTTGAATTTCCTGACTCCTGCACTTCTGAGGGTCCTGGTATTAAAGCCGGGAAATGAGGCTTGTCTTTTATAGCTTCGTCCCCTTTCTTGGGAGTGTTGATCTGGGGGCGGCTGTCTAGAAATATTTAAAACCGAAATCACTCTCCTAATGGACCAAACTCCGTCTGATTTATCCTTCACACACAAAAATAATAGCAATAAAGAAATGTCGTCTCCTAATAGGCTTCAAAACCATTTGTCTCAGAGGCCAACAGATACCCGCTGAGTAGAGGCAGTCAATTGTCTGGTGGTGTTTGGGGTGGGAGGATGCTAATAACATTCCAAAATCCCCAACTGCCAAAACACTTTGCAGTTCCATTTTCAGCCCCTCTGCTTTTCTAGGAACGTTCGGCTGGTGTTTGTCTGCTTCTTTCTCACAACTCCAAATGTTGATATAAAATCTGCTGGTGAAATTCTGAGGCTCTTTTTTTTTTTTTTTTTTAGAAGCCCAAGAGGCCATACTTCCCCCAAACCTACCCGAAGTATGAACTCCCCTGTATTTTAGACTCGAAACTCTCCACCAGACATTTCAAGCCATCTAAGCTAAAAAGTTCTGGCAATCCATCTTTATCCCACATTCTGGTTTTCCTGGTTTAAAAGCATATCCATCTTGTAACTACTCTGTGAAGCGAAGAGTTGAGGATGAAGTTTAATGCCTCGCTTCTGATCCGAGCTTCCAGGGTAGAAATGGAATCCCCAGCCCACAGTACAAAGAAACCGATTTCCTGCAACTGCCTTTTGCAGACACTGGCGAGAGCTGAGCGTTCCCTCCTGAAGGAGGCTGTCCAATGGCAATCATTGTCAGCAACGATGTAAAGAACCACAAGACCAGACAGCACTGGTTTCCGTGTCTAGCCAATGCTGAGTTGTTCCTCTGCGAGGAAAGGATGGCACAGGGCGATTGGGTACTTGGCTCAGACCATTGAAGCCCAGTTTCCATAATTACCCCGTCCCAATGGGGTACATATTCATTGTGCCCATCCGACCAGAAGATGGCCTTTTGAAGCCAGGGTTGGTGGGGAAAATCTGGGACCTAATACCACCATGAGGTAACCAAAGAGAGCCATGGAGCCTGGTATCAGGGTTAGCTGTTCGGGAAGCTCCTGTGGAGAGCTAACATATCCATGTGTGACTTCGTTTCTCCTCTATGCCACTGTCTCTGGAACAAAATGCACTTCGTCCCAGTGAGGTCCCCCTAAGAGCCAGTACGTACCATCTGTATTTGGATTTGTTGCCTTGAGGTTTTGGAGATGAACTCAAGTCCTTTCAGTGACCATCCTCTGCCCCCCACCCCCCAACTCCCACTGTGACGTCCTGCTCCGGCAGGTCAGGGTTTGGATCCTTGATTTATGTCTGGCTTCCAAACTGCCACAGATGCACGGCCAAGTGCCCATGTAGCACCGAGAGCCTTTGGAAGAATCCGCGCCATCAGCTCCGACACAGGGCCAAGCCTGCTTTCGGTGGGCAGAAGGACACCACACCGGGCTAGACGAAGGACCTCGTTCCTCTACTTTTTCATGTCCTTACACCAATAACCAGAAAACTGCGTGTGTGAGGACACATATGTGCGCAAAGGGCCGGGTGCAGAGGAGTCAGATCTGTTAATGGCCCGATCCAAGCTAGCGAGGGCTGTTGGGAAACAGGAGCCAGGAAAAGCAGACACGTGGCAAATGGTCCATCTGCCTCAGCCTAGAATCCAAATATTACAGACCTGATGTCAGGAACGCAGATGTAACTGCCGGCTGGGGTTCCTGCCAGATTTCTTCAAAACTTTCCCCGGTGCAGCTGACACCTATTTGAAAGTTTCTCCCTCCTTCTACCCACTGAGATAATGTTGGGTTTCTCTGGCCGGTGTGGAGAGGGAGAATAAAAATAAGAGTAAGCTCTGTTTTCTAGGCCCCATTAGCTTGTTCCAGGGCACTTAGAGAAGAGTGTCTGTGTGTGCCTTTCCCCAGGGGATCACAAACATCTCTCCTACCCCAGGTGGGATCTGCTGACTCTCTCCACCCCTCCAGTGATAGTTGCTGCTGAGGCCACAGATGCCCGAGACCAAGGGGTCTGGGAAGAGACCTCAGACCTCCCATCACCTCTTGTGGCCAAAGCTGGCTGTTTGCCCAAGAATTCCCTAGTGTCGCCTGACACTGGTGACGTCTGATGAAGCCAGTGTTTCTGCTTTACTCCTTCTTTTATAGCAAACCCCAGTTTGGGGTTATCGTCGGGTGTGGGTCCTGAAGGATGGATGTTCAGACTTCCCCTTCCTTCCTCTTTGCTGCATGTCTTTGGCCAATCTCATTCCCCTCAAATCTTTTCTTCCCAACAACAGCTTAGGGATCTCAAACAAGTAGGCACCAGGGGGCAGTGTAGGGGTCTCCCCAGGTTCCCAGCCTCAGTGTAAAACAGGAGGGGCTCAATTTGGGACCTCCCAGAGCCCCCTGAACACATACACAAACAGACACCTGCAGCTCCACGTCCCAAGGCTTAGGATATTAGAAGCATTTTTTCTCCATTTCTATTTGATAACATCTGTGAAGTCAGATTAAATGTTTGGGGAGACATGTACAACCCAGTTACAATTGAGCCCAAGTCACAGCCCACTCTACAAAGAGAGTCACATTCAAAGAAACCCAATCTCCCTAGGTTTTTAGAGAATTTTAATACTTACTGGTATCTCTTAATAAAAATGTCAAAGGAATTCAATTCATAGTTCCCACTAAAAACTTCTTGAGTTTATCTTTCCCTGTTCCTCTGATTCTCAGTATCCGATCACATACCCCCACGTATCTGAATCAGAGAGAGAGAGCATGAGTGAGGGGAAGGAAGGGCAGAGGGAGAGGGACAAGCAGACTCCTGGCTGAGCCAGGAGCTGGGCTCAATCCTAGGCCCTTGAAATCATGACCTAAGCTGAAGGCAGACACTTAACCAACTCAGCCCCCCAGGTGCCTCTAAAAGGACTTTTAATCACACACATCTTCCTGTGGACTCTAAACCACTTGAGAACTAGGCACTGTAGGCTTAAGGAAATCCAAATATAAATGTTGGCAAACCTGGATTGCAGGACCTCAGATCTGTAGTTGTCAAGATCAGGCTTCATACTAGTTTCTGTCGCACTTAGTCCCCGGGCTCAGATGAAGGAGACGCGGTCTGAAGAGTGGCCTTTACTCTGCCAGCCTCCAGGAAGAGCCTGGTCTGCCCCACACCTTACTGAACCCAGAGGGTCCAAGTGCCCAAGGGACAGATGGATGTCTAGACCTTCTGGCAGGAGATCAGAGTCAGACGGAAGGGCAGGGTGTGGACTTGGCAGGGGCGGAGACATGCGCGCCCCCTGCCTTTCACCTGGTCTCCCCAATCAGGTGACATCCTACTCTCATCTGCCCAGGCAAAGAGAGGAGTGCAAAATCCTTCCCAGTACTCACAAGGCTCAGAAAATCCTGCAACTTGCTAAGCCAAGACATAAATACAGAAATAGGAAGAAAATAATCTGCCATAATTAATATGCTATGGTTTCTGCCCACCAAAGGCTCATTCCAGACATCCATTTTCTAAAAAGATTTCATTGTCTTTCCTTATGAAAAAAGACATTGTGTGCCTTTTTACATAACGCAGTAGAAAGAAAAATAGGGTAGGAAAGAGTCAGAAAATAATGTTCTAATTTTGACTCTGCCACAGTCTGGCTGTCATGTTGGGCTCTGTCTGCAAAATTCTCACATACCCAGCAGCCCACTGGCCAGGCAGCCCATCCATCCCTGCGTCCCACCTGACTGCCAAGAGCCCACCTGGGTTCAGCAGCCCACGCTCTCACTTGTAAGGAAAAGAGGACACTTTCTTTAAGTGGTTTTATTTAAAGAAGGAGAAGAGGAAGGAGGAGGAGGAGAGGAAGAAGGGAGAGGGGGAGCAGGAGGAGAAGAAGGAAAGGAAGAGGAAGCAGAAGCGGAAGAGGTAGAGGAAGAAGAAGAAGGAGGAGGAGAAGAAGAGAAGAAGGAGAAGGAGGAGGATGAGAAGGAGGTAAAAAGAAGGAGGAGGGGGAGGTGGGGAGGAGGAGGAGGAGAAAGAGAAGGAGAAGAAGAAGGACAAGGAGAATGAGAAGAAGAGAAGGAAGGGGAAGAAGAAGTAGAAGAAGAAGGGGAGGAGGAGGAGGGAGGAAGAGGAGTGCTATCGTCTGAGGGCTGACTGCAGTACAGTGGCTCAATGGTATGGAGAGCTGTAAGAGCGAACACGGAGTGCCTCCTTCCAATCTTGGTCCCATTGCTCCTCGGTTGAGTGACCTGGGGCCAGCTACTTAACCTCTCAATTTCTTCATCTATAAAGTAAGCGAACTTCAGTGTAAGCCTTATAGTGTTGTTTGGGAATTAAATGAAATAGTGTAAAACACTTGGAACAGAATCTGGCACATCGCAAGTGACATGAAGTGTTTGCCAGCATTATCGTGGGTTCGTAAATTCCAGTATAGAAACAAACAGAACATTATAATCTCATCACAATAATTTTATGAACCTTTCTAATAACATGGAAATGCTTATGCCTAATTGTTAGATTTAAGAGTTAGAATTAAATTGCTTATGTTATGTGCCATTTTGAACCATGTTTAAAGATTACAGAAAATACATAGAATTACAACAAAATGCTAATTGGCTATCTTTGGTAGTCAGATTATGAAAGATTTTAATTTTTCCATGCATAAATTTTCTACAATAGCCTGTATTCATTTTAAAGAAAAATGTTTATTTTGATTTTTTTAAAGAATTCTGGTGTCTGGGGTGGATGTTACCAGGCAAACCATCTCTAACAAAATGTTGCTTTTCCAGTCTGGAGACTCCACACATTATACAGACAATAAATTCTATTTTTGATGGAAGAAAAACATTCTTTTGTCAGCAATAAATTACTCTACCTTTACCCCACCCCACAAAAGTTATAAATGCTTCTCTCCTTGGTAGGTGTTTCTCCCGGGGCTGCATTCCACAACTCCACGGTAGGTATCTGTTCCTCTGAGGGTCCATCCATCCTGAAGACAGTTGTTGCTTGAAGCAAGAAGCTTTGTCAACCCCACCTGCTTCCATCACCGGGTCCCGCATATCATATTTACCAAAGTATTAAGTATTTGATGACAGAATGAACTAAAGGCCAAAAAATGACAGCTAGGCCTCTCTTCAATTGCTGGTCCATTCCTGCCTCAAGGTAGAAAACTGTTTGGAATAACAAAACCTGAACAATTCTGGCCCCATGTTTAAGCCCCGGTCCTGCAATCTGCAACTCTCTAGAATATTCCTGGGATGGAAGCTCCCACCTCAACTCTCATCTTTGACGTTTACTGCCAGTTTCAAGGAGTTGGAATTTATTTCAGTATTTAAGAGTTTCCATATCTGTAAGTCAGAAGAGCTTATCTGCTAAGTGTGTCATAAGACTCGATCTAATAGCTTTGGTATCCAGCCCAGTGTAAATGCCTGGACAAGTTTGTCATCTGAGGTCTAGGTGATGGCACCACCAGAACTCACATACACTCTGAATCCCGTACCACAGCTTCAGGCCACTTGCACATAAGTTCTGCTTTGTCTTGCCTTTCTTATTCCCCCATTTGTTGTTTTTTTCTACTCCCTCTAGACTCTTCAAAGTCACAGAATATTACAGCTGGAAAAGAGTTGAGCCCTGTTCAACATCACATAGCTGGCATAGCTGGTTAGAAATAGTAGTAGAAGTAGTCCTAGTAACAGCAGCAAACACAGACAGCATTCACGATGGGCCGGGCACTGTTCTAAGGTTTTAAATATAGTTATTCATTTAATCTGCACAACAACCTTGTAAGATAAATATTATTATCATCATTTCTTGGATAAGGAAACCATGACCCAGAGAGGTTAACTCACTGACAGGGCTCAGAACAAGTCTCTCCCGAATATGCTATTTGGTATGTTGATTATTTTGAGTTGAAGTCAACCAAGTCCCAAAAGACTCAGAGAGAGATTTTTACCTCCTCCTAAACTGTCTAAAAGATTTAGATAGAGGACCTACTCTTGGAAGAGAGTTAACACCGGAAGTAACCACAAAAAATATGGGGTAGGTGTGCTAAGCTGGGGGAGATCAAATGCCTCTATGTGCCCCTTTGTCTCTGCATGGCATGGCAAACACTTGTTTATCATACATTTGTTCTTCCCAACTTCTTGTGAATTGTCTGCCTCCCTTAGGTCTCAGACCCCTAACCCCTTCTCTTTAGCTAAGAATATCATATAATCCTAAATTGCCTGTCTGTGGGCCTTATATTCTTACGGGGTCCCCATATTACAAAATTAAATTTGCTTTTCTCATAATAATTTGTTTTGTGACATATATGTAACACATAAATTATGTTAATTGGATTATAGGGGCAGCTAAAAGAACCAGGAAGAATAGAGGGAAAATTCTTCCTCTCCAACATGACTTTTCCAAGATCAGAGAGTCAGAACTCAAACCCACTTAAGTGAGGCCAGGACCATCGGTCTCTTAATTCACCACTCAGTGTTCTTTCCAAAACACCAGGCTGTTGCCTGGAACTCAGAAGCTATTACCAGCAGCCAACACCCTTGGACTCGTCCAGTCGAGTCTGCTGGGCCTGACAAAAATGAAACAAAATCATCACAGAGGTGCAAAAAGGAGTCCATTTGACTTTATTTCAATTACATTTTCTGACCCTCTGTTCTGTGTGATAGATGCTGGGGGAAAGTCAGAAATGAATAAAAATAGGGGAACTCCTTTGATGCAACTTACCATGTAACAGGAAAAGCTGGAAGAAGGTTAAGTGAAGGTTAAGTGAAGCAAAGGTTCCTGGCCCCCTCATTAAGCTCTCCTTCAGCAACACCAACTCACAAGGTTAAGACCCTCAGGTGAGGCTGTAATTAGCAAAGGAAGGGGAAGGAAATTCACCTTGGTCAAAAATCTCATCAGGGCTTACAAGAAGGCCAGGAGGAAGCTTACATTCATCCCATTTTAGAGATAAGATCGATGAGGCTCAGCATGATCCTGGATCTGCCTCTAAGCTGGTATGTTGCAGATACAGAATTTGAAACCCTCTCTGGCCCCACAGCAGATGGGCTACCCACCATACAGCACTCTCTCCTTCCACTCCCTCCGTTCCCTAGACTCATCTCCCAGCAAAGCCTTTACCTGTGGGTCCCATTTGGCGTGTGATTGATGAGGATTTCTGAGCAATGTCAGTCCCTCCTCCAGGGCTGCCCTGGCTGCTTCGCCATTCCAGAACAAACACATGTTTGATCTACGAGGCTACTTTCTTGCCATGAAAGGATGTGTCTCCCAAGTGACCTCTTCCTTGGTAGTTGGAGAGAAAGTGTGATAAAAAGCAAAAGCCATGTCCTTTGAAGATAATTCATACATTGGCCAAGAGATGCGATAAAGTAGCTAGAAATCCAGCACAGGCTACAAACAACTCGACATTAAAGTCATCTATGTTTAATAAAACTAATAAATCAAATGATGTTAGGTGGCACCTCCTGGCTCTGTTTTAGGCCTATAATTGGTGCACATGGATAATACAAGAATAAAAGGCGTTGAGGCAGCGGAGGGTCTGCTTACCTCTGGTGTGCTCCCCAGGTATTTCTAGGATTATCTCCATGATTTGTTAGAGAAGGTTTATCAAAAGTAGAGTCCCTTAGAAAAGTGCCAGGCTACAAATCTAGACCCCTAGATGGGGAAGGGATCTCCAAGGACAATGAAAAAGCCAGACAGGAAGTTAAGGGAAAGGTAGGAAAGAGGAAAAAAATAATTTAAGTATATTGATTTGTTGTGCATCTCACATGTGCACTTTCTGTGTATTTTCTGACTTAATCCTCACAACAACCCTGTAAGCTCTGTGACATTATCCCCTCACTACAGGTGAGAAAAGATATGTCAGTTGAACGACTTGTCCAATGGCAGAACTGGTTGGCTCCCAAGCTAGTGGAAGAAGACAGCCAAGGAGCTTGGCATATTCAACCTCGAGAAGATGGACCATGAGGATGGCTCTAGTCAACTGTAGGTCAGTCTAAGATCATTCTTTAAAGAATGGAAACCCATTTGCATTAGACCAGAAGAGAACAAAGGATGCAGGCTTAGGTACAGGGGAATTGACAGAACCATCCATGAGGGCCATTGGACCTAAAAGGAAGTGGTAGAAATTTCCTTGGCTGGGGAAAACCAAAATCTGCCAGATAGCTTGATGCAGTAATGGTGTAGAAAGGACATTTGACAAGGTCCATGCTCAGGAGCTGGCACTTTCAAGCAGCGTGACTTTCCGTCAAGTCGCAACCTCTCTGACCTTCAATTTGCTTTGTACAACGGAGACAGTAATAACTAATTTGAAGTATTTGGGAAAAGCGATAAATGAAATGATGTATATAAAATGCTTGGTAAACACTAAAGTGCTATCAAGCATAAGGACTGTTATGACTCCACCTTTCTGGAACTTTTAATTCATAATCCAGCCCAGAGACAGAGGGATGGACTAAATGACTTACTGTCTCTTCTTTTTACCACCAGAAGTAGATTATTCAAAGCTTCGGAGTGAAGTCAAGCTGCTTCCAGGGATCATTAGCTTTATAGCTTTCAGAAAACCTCAGCCTAAAATAGAGATTGCTTATTTCTCCCCCTCCCCAGTGAAAGGTTTCAATGACATATTCAGCTCCAGCTCTGTAGCGGAGTGGAGAGCTATGGAACGGGTCAAGGTCACCCTCCTTCCGCAGGGAAGAGAAGCAGTTTGAATGAAGAGTTAGAGGGTGGTAATGCTGAAGGGAATTCATGATTTGGGGCTAGAAGAAAATTGGCCTTTTGCCTCCGAAGCCATTTAATGCCATGAGATGCCAGGCCCCCTCTCAGAGGCTAACTTAAAAAAAAAAAAAAAAAAGACTGTAGGACTGTGGCCTTAATTACTAGACCAGATTGATTAGTCAGGGACAGATGGCTTGAGGTCTATTCCCTACTCTTCCTGAAACTTACCAGATACACACCACTTTCATCTCTTAATCAATATCGTAAATAGTTCTCTCCTTTCATTAAATGAGAGATAGTAACAATCTTTAGCGATGAGTAATTACAATGTCAGTTTCATTCCATGTGTGATGTCTATAGAAAGGACTGTGCAAGCTGGTGGAGGCGGGTGAGCTGAAAAATTTTAACTGTACAGATGTAAAATATAGAAATAGAAGTCAGGATAGATACACTTGGCATGAAGAATTCGAATGACAAAGCAGTCCAAGATCTGACCTGTCATTTGTTTCACCAGTGAGAAACTGCTGATGCTTCATAAATACATTCTTATTCTCTCAATACTCCCATCAAAGAGCTTTCTGATTTTTAATAGCAGAATAGCATTTTTGGCTTTTTTGAAAGAGTTTTGTTATAATTTTGATAAACTTTCCCATACGAGTCACCCAGAATCCTTTATATGACTAAACTACCAGAAGTGGCTGCATTTATTAATAACATTGAAGATTAAGGTTTCATTAACATCAGTCTGGTAGAGGAAATACGTTTTTTGATGGCAGACTTAGCTCAGACCACACAGAGTGCCACCCAAAGGTGGTTCTCTTCCCTGGCTCCAGGCTGCTATGTAGAACCTATCAAGTTAGAAGGGGTAGGCTAGCTCAGCCGTCCCTTTCAGTGCTGTCACTATCACAGCCCCATTGTACAAAGCACTGTGCTGGGTAGTGGATGGTAAATATCTCCTTCACCCCATGCTTCCCCTCGGGGAGCCTAGCAGCATCATGAGAACAAAGACCTAGATTTCAAGTTACAAATGGCAAACCAGGTTTGGCTGATCCAGGGCCACATGACTTTGATGGATATTGAAAGTTATAAAAATTCAGATGGGGGGAAAAAATACCTCTGACATCAGGTGATCGAGGAGGTTCTGGAAAGGCCCAGCGAGAACTCATTGAGCCCCTGGTCTCTGCACGGTATTTTATTAGCCATGTGGGAACGGACTGCGTGAACATAAAACAGGATTATAGAGTTCATTTTCTCAGGGTTTTAAGGGGTTTCCCATCTGCCTCCTGGACATATGACCCCAGTTTTAGCAGCAAGAAATTTCAATGCCTAGAAAAGCATATTATTTGGTACGGCACTGGATTTTAAACTTGAACTTAACTATCTAAATGTGGGGGCGCCTGGGTGGCTCAGTGGGTTAAAGCCTCTGCCTTTGGCTCAGGTCATGATCCCAGGGTCCTGGGATCAAGCCCCACATTGGGCTCTCTGCTCAGCGGGAAGCCTGCTTCTCCCTCTCTCCTTGCCTGCCTCTCTGCCTACTTGTGATCTCTGTCAAATAAATAAATAAAATCTTTAAAAAAAATCTAATACTGCCATTCCTTGCATCGTGAGTTTATTTCTACTTTTGCAAGTGTGTTTCCACTGTGGGACTATTCCGTCTTCAGAGGGTTTCTGAGGTCAAACAGAAATTATTAACCTGAAGTAACTGAAGTCCAGAAAAATTGTTCAAGACCACACAAAAGTCCTGAGCAGAGGCAGGCCCAGGACCCAGGGCTTTCCAACTCCCCATCCAGCTGGGGAGACAAGCGTGTCACTTGCACGGGTATCTGGCATCAAGGCAGGCAAGAGCGATCCATGGTTGTTTGCCAAGTGTCCACAGGTCCGCAGAGAAAAAGGCCACTATCGACATACAACATATAAGCTAATGAGTACAGGAGTGGTTCCTGGAGATGCCATTCCATCAGAAGGTCTCGTGAGAGGCTCCCCAAACAGTAGGTGGCTCTGTAAAGCCAGCTTTTTCTGGGGTGCAGAAATCATAACCACAGCGTGGCCATGTAGCTCTTTCTCAGAACGGACACCTGAATGCTTCCATTCCCTGAACGGGAAATTGCTTTCAGCTTTCAGGGAGTCGGCTTGTGGACTGAACACTTGCCCTATACTTGCTCCATTGAAAATGAAACCAAGCTTTCACCAGAGCCAGCTCTTCTGGACAAGGAGGGTGAAGTGGGAGGAATCGATGCAGATGTCCTGCAGCGATGGGGAATGGCAGCCAGCGGTAGTTATCAACCGTCCACCACGCGCCAGGCCACTCTGCATGTATTCGAGCCCTTAAGACTCACCACACCCCATGGGTTGAGAACAGTGGGACCCTCCCGACAGATGAGAAGGACTTGCCAAGGGCAATGACAAATGTCCTCCAGGTCACACGGGCGGTAAGTGGCAGGCTCCCAACCAGCATGCAAGGAGTTCTGACCAAAAGCCCATGTTTTTGCGTTCTCTAAGTCAAGCCAGTCCCTGAAAGGAGGCTTGGAAAATGGAGTCAGCCCTTCGAGAGAAATCTACCTCTGGCCACACCTATCCACAGGGGAGGACTGGCTACTTTGTGTATGGGGCCCATGGCAAAGTGAAAATGCAGGAGCCCTTGTTCAAAAATTATTAAGAATTTTAACACAGCAATAACAGAGGAGGGACCAAAGCCAGGAACCTGATGAGCACTGGGCCCCGTTCAGCGAAACACATTGCGTGTCCACGAAGCTGGCCCTGCCCCACTGAGCCCCAGGCATAGCAAAAGAAAGAGTCTTGGAATTGGGCGCAAAATAGACCATGTGGTCCTCAGGAGCCTTACATGCCATCATGGACCGGGTCATCACACAGAGCCACGTGCATGCATGCGCCCGCACACACACACACACACACACACAGTGGGGAGGGGGGAGGAGCTCACAGATCAAGACTGATAAAAATTACATGGCAAGGCCCTGGGGGCAATTGTAATCCTTTTTCTAATCTCAGAAAGATTCAAAATAGCATCCTGGTGACACAGCGAATGAGAGCACATCACCCCTATTGCAGCTGTCACTTGTATCTGCAATCGGGTGAATTACAGAGATTAGCCACGTCCAAGAATTACTGCACTTTCTGCATGGTTGTGTGCGTAGCCCTTCTTAAGGTGGAATGGCGCAGGTTTGCGTTCAGACTCTGCAAGGGGCTTAGGAAGTGCCGTGCTGCCACCCAGTGTTGGGAGCGCAGGCCCGGGAGAAACTGCAGGAGGCCCAGCCAGCGTCCTGGCTCTGTTAGGGGCCAGAACCTTCCCAAAGCTACAGAGACGGGTGCTGTGAATCTTCCGTGGGCCCCAGGCAAGCTTATTTTAGCACTCACATTCCGCATCACATCAAAAGTATAAAAACGCAGCCACATCCCACACTAAATAAATTGACATGTCACCAAGACCGCAGTTTTGTTTTGAGTTGGTTGTCATGTTAATGGTCTGCAGAAATTAATTTATTTTGATTTTGCAATTTTGGTTTTGAATTATGGATCCAGCGTGGGGGCTGCAAGGGAAAGAGGAGCTCTTCAACGTTGTCCTAAGTCAGAAGCCTCTCAAAAGCTCCTAGGCGTCCGGGGCTCAGTGTCTTCAGTACCTGCTACCATGGGTAGGGATGGAAACAGAGGACGAGCGCAGAGGAAGAGAAAAGCAGAGGAATATGAGCTCTGATCACCTCTGACAACCTGTGCGCTACACATATTCATCCTTCTGTTATTTCCATGGCAAGGAGCAGCCTCAGTCTGCTGCATTTATCTAGAAAAGTCAGAGGCAAACCACAGCCAGGATCGGCTACACACTAGTGCCAAGATTCACAGCTAAAATAACAAACACAAAAAGCCGTTGATCGGGTGTGCTGATGGGTGCAATTCCCAAATAAGGTCCCTGCCCTCCCACAGCCATGGGTGTGGCTGCCACAAGTCAAGAAGCCCAGCAGAGTGTCACGCTCTGGAGTCCCCGAATCCCTCCCGAGGAGTGGCCAGTGACTTTTACTTACCCGAGATACTGAACCCTCAAGCCCCTTGTAACAGGGACCTGACAGGCAAGTATCAGTCCCTGCACCTCCCACCTGGACCGTGTCCCTAATGAATGGGGTCTGCCAGCTCCTTGGTATGAGAGCACAGGAGAGAGAGCAGAGGAGGCAGAAATCATCAGTTTTGCATAAATGAGGCCAAACCGGACTAGGAACAGAAGCGACAAATCCAGGCTAGAAGAGGCCACCGGGCTTATTGAATCTATTTGCCTGCTCTCTGGCAAAACTGAAATGAAGCTATTTTGGACACCTTATGGACCGTACTCAGTCCATATTCTGCGTAATTCTGCACATTTGTGGATTTAGGATTTCTACGGATTTAGCACACAGGGATTTTATTCTGTGAAATAATCTCCCTTTTTTTTAAGATTTTATTTATTTATTTGACAGACAGAGATCTACAAGTAGGCAGAGAGGCAGGGAGAGAGAGAGAGGAGGAAGCAGGCTCCCCCGCTGAGCAGAGAGCCCGATGCAGAGCACAATCCCAGGACCCTGGGATCATGACCCAAGCCGAAGGCAGAGGCTTTAACCCACTGAGACACCCAGGCGCCCCAATAATCTCCTTTTTTTTAAAACCCCTTTTATTACCTATTCTTTAAGCTCTTACATTTTGTCTTCAACCACCCTGGTCAAGACCCTATTCCCACCCCATCAGCTATATAGGACTGCATTTTACCACAAGCCTGTGTGAACCTGCCTATACAACCAGATCCCGGCATCACGTGATTCAGAGTGGGTAAAAGCTTCGTGAAGAGAATCTAGTGCCACTCAGAGCTCTTGTCTTCTTCCGAGTAGGAAGGATTTTATCAGACTCTGCCTCCATACTTACCAATTTAGCAAAGAAGCTGTATCTTTCCAAAGCAGTCTGCTTCCTAAATGTAAGGGAGAGAGGTACGCCTGCAAACCCCTTCTTCCTTTCATGATCCCTTTAAGTGTCAAACCACATGACTCAGTGATACTGAGCCTGAGAGTCAGCGTCTGACACTTCTCTACTGCAGGACACCAGTGTGAGGCCGACATGGCCTCCAGGAACCCCACAGCAAATGGCGACATCCCGTGGAGGGTGGAGGCACAACACATGCAACCAGCCCCACTCCTTCCCCTCCGCAGGCCTCCAAGGAGCCCAGACTTTTGTGAACAAAGCTGGTCTATTCACTCGAGAGATAATCAAGCACAGAAGACCACGGGCAAACCTCTTTCTCGTACTTTTGTCAGGGGTCAAGCCTGTTCTGAGAACCTGGAACTCTTGTTTGTAGAAGTCATCCAACAGCATTCTTCTCCTTTTTTTTTTTTTTTTTAAGATCTTATTTTTTTTATCTGTGAGAGAAAGAGAGCGAGCAGGGGGAGGAGCCGAAGAAGAGAGACAAGCAGACCCCGTGCTGAGCACTGAGCCCGAAGCCGGGCTCCCTCTCACAACCCTGAGATCGTGAACTGAGCTGAAACCAAGAGCTGGACGTTCAACTGACTGAGCCACCCAGACACCCCCAAAAGCATTCTTAAAACTGGGATCCTACAGAGAGATGTGAACAACACGCCGGGTATTAAACTACCATTCCGGTGCCATGGTTGTTATTCGTGGTTTGAAATGTGGACGGGTGTTTGCTCAGATGCTGAAACCTCCATCTGGGCTTCTGAAATCTGGAAGGAAAAACCATGCAGACCTGAAAGAAAGACCACAGCTGGCTTCACGTTCTCTACCACGTGCTTAGAAAAAGAGGGAAGAAAATCAACTCCAAGGTCCTGCCTCAACTGGAAGGTGTGCTTCCAAGGGTAGAGAGTAGCTTTTGGAATCCCTCCATTTATTGTCTATCTGGAAGCTGGTGATTGTAGCCAACAAGCCCCTGGGTCGGCATGGTGCTAGGGTGAGGGAGGCAAGGACGGGCGAAGCAAACACAGATCCCTGACTTGTCAGAGTTTAAAGGGAAGGTAAAGGGTTAAACAATTGAAAATATTCTTAAAGCCAAGGTTAAGGAGGAAGGATTCATTTTATGGAGGATATCTCAGTCTACCTGTAATTACATACTTCACTTTACTAACTATGGCCTAATGAGGATTGTCTCTGGACCAAAAGCTGTCCCACACCCCCTCCTGCTACTCCTTCCCCCAGCAGGGCTTGATTGTGGGCGGTGATTTTGTGAACTATGTGAGTTTCCCATTGCCACTATAACAAATGATCAAACTTAGTGTCTCCATACAACAAAAATTTATTTTCCTACGGTTCTGGAGATCAGAAGTCCCACTAGACTAGTCAAAGTGCCAGCAGGAGAGCATCCCTTCTAGAAGCTCTAAGGGAGAATTTATTTCCTTGCTTTTTGCTGCTTCTAAAAGCCTTCTGTATTCCCTTGGCCCATGACCTCTTCCTCCATATTCAAAATAAGCAACCTAGCATCTTCAAAGCTTTATAATTCGGACCATCCTGCCTCCCTCTTACAAGGACCATAGTAATTACATTGGGCACACCAGATAATCCAGAATAATTTTTCTGTCTCATAATCCTTCACTCAACTGTACCTGCAGAGTCCTTTTTGCCCTGTAACCTCACATATTCACATGTTCTGGGACTCAGAACATGGACATTCTGAGAAAGGGCTCTTTATTTTGTCTACCACATGTGTCTTGTCTGTCTTGGAGCACAAATAATCCATGTTCCTTGGAGAAAAATTAGAAAATATGGAACAGTTTAAAATTAGAAACTACAGAGTGCAACCGTTTCTAAAACATCTCCATATTGTTTCTTAAAGAAAAACAAAGCTCGACCGAGTATTCTCTAACGCACTTTTCTCACTTCACAAGGTAATGTAATTATCCTCCCAGGCGGACAGAGACAGCTGTAGATGTCAGCATTTTAATGACTGTACCGTGCTCTATTATGATACTGCGCTGTAATTTTTGAACGTGTAGCCTGTTTCCAGTTTCCTATACATACCAGTAATGATGTCATAACGTTCTTGTTCATGCCCATTGGTATATTTGCCTGGTATTTTCTGAGGACAAGCTCCCAGAAACGTAATAACTGGGCCAATGGCTATGGTTGCTTTTAAGGCTTGGGATACATATGGCCAAAGTGCCTATGGGAAGCTCACGACAGTTCACAGATTCCCCTGCAGAGCAGACTGTCCAGTCCTCATGCCCAGAACCCTGGCCAGGATCAGACTCCAAATCTCTTAACAAACTGATCGACCCATTGAAATCCCACAATTGTCTATCTGGAAGCTGGCGATTGTGACCAACACTTACATTGTATTCAAAGTATTGTGGCCAATACTTTCATTCATATTCCTTCAATTACCAGTAAGATTAATATTTTTCATATGTTTTCTACTTCACAGTTTTTTTGTTACTTGCCATCTTAGGCCCTTTATCTATACTAGCGTGCTTCTGTTTTTCTTAATAAATGTTGATAAAGCTATGCCACTTTGCCACTGGTAATTTTCTCAGTTTGGTGCTTTTTTTTTTTTTAATTGAGTTTTTAATGTGTAGAGGTTTTCACTTTTTTGTGTGTGTGGTTAAATCTATCAATCAGTCTTTTTTCTTATAGTGACTACCTTCGGTTTCATGCTTAGCACCGTGTCATTGTGTCCTGGGCCTTGCCCACCCTGATATTATATAAATATTCTCTAGTGAGGTTATTAATCCATCTCGATTATTTGCCTAAAATACATGTTAGTGCCTTTTGTTAAAAGAATTCTGTTAAGGCAGCCACTTGAAACACAAGGATGCAGGTCCCTGCAGGGTTGACATCGGGCTTTAAATAACGGGCGTGTTCTGTGGCTGTATCCAAAGGCTTGGTAGCAGTGTCTCTAATTGGGGTTATACTTGAGGTCCTAATTCCCTGTGATTTTTAAACCAAGTGAAGAGCCTTCAGAGAGAGAACCTACCACCTCTTTCAATTCAGCTGAGAAAATATGACTCAGCTCTTGCTTTTCATGGTGGAACAGTTTTAATTTAATCTTCCTTGTTTACTTCCCCTGCTTGTTGGATCACTGAGGTGTGGGCTGAGATTTTGCAATATGGGGTCCAAGCCCGTGGAGTTCTCAACTCTGGCTGTCCTGCTTCAGGCTACGGCCAAGGGCAATCAGGGAGTGAAGGGCTTAGGAAAGTAGACCTTAAAGAAGTTACTGCAAAAGACCCATGGACTACTGCCCACCACTCAGGGGAAGACATTTCTTTGTTCTTACCTCACCTGGAGGGGTAGCTGTGGACTCATTCAGCGAGTGTTTCCTCCTGAGTTTGGGCTGGTGCCAGATGGAAGCAGGAAACCCAAGCTGGCGTGGAGGGCACTGTACTTACCAGATGGGTTTCACCGTATTCTGAAAACCTAAAGATTGAGAGGAAAGTCCTTCCATTTTCCTGAAAATCAAAATGAGTACCAGAACTTTCCAGTGAACAGCTTCTCCTCTCCCTAGGTCTGCAAATTATGTGGGAATGGAGAACCCACTGAGGACAAAGCCCCACTGCTAAGAATGTCCCTCATTCAGGTAGGAGAGTGGACCACACCTGCTTTCCAGGCCCTTTGCTCAACAAGCAACTAGTGAGAGCCAACTTCCACCCCTTTGTGTATGCTGCCCCCCTGCCTGGCAGGCCTTCCTCCGCACCCACCTATAGCAGTCATGATCATCAAGGTCCAACTCAAAGTCTGCCTCTATGTTACACAGCTCTCCTCGACATCTTTCCAACCTCTACCCCTCCTGCCATTTCCTCCCCGAACCCTCACCAGCCCAGCAGTCTTGTATGGTGGCTTTGGAACCAAATGAGCGTGGCTTTGCAATGATTTGCCCACCTAATCACTACGTGCATTTGGAAGCTTTGGAATATTGACTCAATGGTTCTGAGCCTTAGCTTCTTCATCCAGAGGAAGGAAACCACTCTCTCGAGGGTGTTATTTTGTACATTCAATGAGATCATACATACATAGGATGAATAACAGCAGGTCTCTGGCCTCTAGGTACTTATATTATTTGGTGAAAACCACAACACAAGATAATATCACGGTCATAAAAGGGACACAGAATGCTCCAGCAGTACGGAGAAAAAAGAGGTTTTGTCATCCGGGAATGATCTGGAAAAGTAAATGGCTGAGGGGGCATTAAGCCTCTTGAAGAAGGGGTAAAAGTCCACCGGGTAAAGCTGGGAGCCAAGGATAAAAGAGGGAGGTCAGGCTATGTCCAGAGAAGAGAATATAGTAGGTTCCAGCTGAGCTGTTTTTTTAAGAATAGATTTAGTAATAATACTGGGGTTAGAATAAAACAAAATAGGGGCACCTGGGTGGCTCAGTCATTTAAGCCTCTGGCTCTTGATCTCGGCTCAGGTCTTGATTCGGGGTCTTGGGTTTGGGCTCTGTGTTGGGTTCCACACTAGGTGTGGAATCTACATAAAAATAGATAGATAGATAGATAGATAGATAGATAGATAGATAGATAGTTGTTATTTTAGTTTTAATACTTCAGAAATCAAGGTTTTCTGAGCATGGATTGAGAGCATTAGAATTATCTCTAGAAAGGCCCACTTGGTGGTTGTGTACACAACAGTTTAGAAGAAGAAATTCATTGGGCAGTTGAGAAGGCAATGCAATCACCCATATTGAAAAGAGAAGGCTTCGTTCTGGAGCCAATAAAGTTGACCTAATTTGTAGACCTGATTGGATGGGAGACAGGGAATAGACATGACAAAGAGGACCTATTCTTGGTGAGCTGGAGTATGGTAGGGCTGTTAAAGTAAAGAGAGACATTTAGAGGACCACTTCTAGCATGGTAGAATGGAGATACCAGGGAGAAGGACCATCCCACAGGAATTAGAAGCAAGAGAATGGACGTTAAGAAAAAAATTGGCACCCAAGATAAAGCTTAAGGGTCCCTCCATATAAATGAGATAATGAAAATTGTGTGAATGGATGAGATGCCCAAAGATAGAGGAAGAAAAGAAGACCAAGGACAGAAGCTTAAGTGATGTCAACACTTGGGGAGTAGAAATGTGAAACAAGATCAGGATAAAACAATCTCATATCTGAATGTGATATTTCCTCTTCACCTGCAATATTCTCTAAGGTTCCCTTCATTTAAATGACCATCAATTTTCAACCTTTAGCCAAATTCTTATGCAAAACAATTTTTAATTGCTTGAATTTACCGAGCATGTTCAGGATGCCAATCACTGCGCATATATTATCTCTTTCACGTAATCATGTGATGCGAGCACATCAACGATACCCATTTCACAGGTGAGGGATTAAGACTCAGTAAGGCTTAATGACTTGTCAAGGCTTGACAAGTAATAAACAAACCTAGGTTATCTGGCTCCAAAAATCAAACTTTAACTTCTTTATTGTGCTGTCGCTAACTTGTCTCCAATATATTTAGAATGAAAGCCAAGCATCTTAATTTTTGAAACTCCCAGGAGCACCCCATTTGACAACCCTGTTGTATACTTCAATGACTAATAGCAAATCTGGCCTCCACGTTGACAACATGTGGACAAATGGTTTTACTTCTTAGGTCTTAGTTACCTCGTCTTCAGGATGGAGATAACATTTCCCTAGTGGTGTCAGTATATAGATCATATACATGAAACATGGGTAACATGTCTGCATGTTATTACAGTTATTATTGCTGTTGGGGGTGGTACGCACTCCCTGAACCTATTCCAAATTTCCTCTTTAGGTCCAAGTTCACTAGCATCACTCATATGGGGTGTTCTTGATTTGAGGCAGTGCCCATCCCAGGAAGGCCGCACTTCACAGGGGGCTTACTGGTGATGGAATGTTCTGGGAGGTTGAATAAACACTTGGGGAGAGACAACCTGAGGAGATGAGCCATACAGCTGATCCATGAGATGGGTCCGAGCCCCTATTCTTTTCCTCATAACACTGTCCATGCCTTGATTTCTGTTGGGGGCGAGGGGAGCTGAGTGATGGGCAGCGTGCTCACAATTCAGCTTCAAGAGACTGGACCATATAAGCAGACACTTCCCCACACCACCCAGCTTCTCATCTTCCCCATCCAGAGCTGGTGCATTGGCTTTGGTCCTATTTGGGGCCTATTCTCAAGCAAGAGGCTAAATTCCCTGAATCACTCCTCTACCAAGACCTTTCCTTGGATGTTACAACCACCTGCTCCTGCCAAATCTCACTCCCGTGCTCTACTTCCAGGAGGGGAAAGCATATGGACCGCTATTTGTTGCCAAAACCGATCAGAGAACAAAACTCAGTTCTCATAAAAATTGCACAATACCTGCTTCCCTCTCCTTGCTGACAATAAAAATGAAGCTCAAGCTCAGGGAACTTTCTCGAAGGAAATATTTTTCATTCAGATCCAACTCCTAACTCGGTCATTTCTCACCTGCTGAAACACCCCGATCACTAGGGGAAAAAGACTACAAATAAATGAAATGATAATTCTCTTAAGAATTGTGTTTTTGATGCAATAATATCCAGATCTTTCCACTGGAACCCATTGATAATTTTAGTACCTTCCTTGCCGAGATGGAAAAGAATCTACAGTATTTTTAAAATTTTAATTACTCACTGAATGAAGTCTAAAAGTATTTAATTATTAGATTTATGCCTCAAGATAAGTTCAATGGTAATTACAGGATGTCTTTTTTTAAATTCTAATTCCAAATAATTAAATCCCAAACACATTGAATCATTACGATTATAATTAGAATAAAGGTGTCTTATATTTAAAACCAAAGTTTGGCTTTTTGTTTAACCTTTTTGCACCTCATCAAAGGGGGATGCTTTGGAAAGAAATCTGTCTTGATCCTTCTAATGCTGCTTTAAAACAAAATAAAAAAACATAATTGTCTGCAAGAATGCTTTTCCATTCTAATACTGGCAGAGAGAAAGCAAGCCCCAAGCAAGCTTTCAGCTTGCTCAAGGTTCCAAAGCACGCTGACTTCTCTTTTCCCATTCATCATCCTCGGACGCAGGAAGCACCCAGAAACCAGGCAAAGAGATGAAGTAGACCCAGCGAGATCATCAAGACAACGGAGGAAGAGCATCCAGGAAGGACTCCCTCTCCCCGACCTCCAATATGTCAATCAGTCTTGGGGTCACTTTTCGGAGGTCACCTTCAATTAAAGGTGAACTAATGGAGCTGTGTGAGGTTGGGTAGACCCCTCACAGGGACATGTTCACAGACTAGAAAACATAAAGCAAGATCCACAGAATGAGATCTAAGGAAGGCTCGGAAGGTTTGAACGCTGGGGACCAAGCAACAGTAAATAAGAACAAAGGCGCCCTCCTCTAGCCGTGATGATAAGGTTGCCGAGGAGCCCTTGTGAAGATGGTTCGACAGCATATGAATTGAGTTCAGTGTCCTGCGCACATCTCCGCATGGTGCTCTGGGATTTGGGAAGTGGGAAGGTGGTGGTTTGTGGTTTCAAGGAGGAGCTGCAGGCTGGCGGTTCAGGAAGGAGAAGAGACGCACAGCTTTAAAAAGCAAATAAACCAAGCCCAGATGTCCTCCCCTGACTGGTAAGGCAGAGAGGAGAGCGCTTGCTCATCCGAAAGCATTTGGAGGCCAGGGGGGTAAGAGCCTGTGAGGAGGGAAGCACAAAAGCTATAAAGAGGAGGCCAGAGAGCAATCATAATACTTAGAAAAATGTCACATTAAAACCTCCAGCTGCCGGCGGCTGGAAGGAAAAAGAGTTCCAGACAATAGCTGAGGGAACAAGTTGAATCTTGTGTTCATTCCTGTGGTTAAAACAAGTCTGTACGACCACAAGGAAAATTCCATTCTCCTCCAAACTTAACTCCCTGCTTACCTGAGCTGCAGACACTTTTTGTTGAGAAAGGCCCCTTGAAGAGAGAACCGGCATTGCACGGCTCTGCTACCAGAACTTTCTCTCCTCTTGCACCCTCATATCTTGCAGATCACCTCCTCTCCTCGGAAGGGCCGGGTTAGCCCTTTGACTAAGGCGTAAGGAATGAAGCAGTGTTTGGGAAAAGGAAGCATTCTCTTGCCACCCTCCCTGCCCCCAACTACAGCTGCATTCACGTTAAACCTTGAGAACCATAGCTGCCTCATTAACTTAGTTATTCACTCGTTGAATAAATGTTTGTTGAACGCCTGCTAGGTTTCAGGCTCCAGACTACGCATTTAGGGAGGAAAACCAAGATCAAGCTATTGCTAAGAACTTCCAAGTCAGGAGGCACAGGAAAGATGAGGGTCTATGTGCTGCTGTTTGACCAATTCAGTGAACCCTGTATATTACAAACATGGAATATTGCCTTTGCCTTTCCTTCTTTGGGGGCTTTTGTGAGTTCAGCTGACAAGTGACCTAACTGCTGGAGTCAGGCCAGCCAAGTATCCCTCTTCCTCACCAGTAATCCCAACGTCTGCTTCTTTTTATCCTTCCCAGACAAGCCTAGGTCACCTTGCTCTGGGAACTCTGCTTTTGGAAGAAGGAGAGTACCAAAAATTGTCCTGGGTCCAGAAGCAGATAAAAAACAATTCCTAATTCAGGGAGGTCTGTTTGGCATACCCAGGAAAGGGAGAATCAGCTCAGAGAGACGTAGGAGGTGGGATCAAACATGGCCCAGGGAAAGGATATGACAAGTAATCTAGCGCTCCAGAAAGGAGGCAAAGTTGGTAGACTGGGGTACTTCATAGAGATGGTAACGTATTTATAGTCAAACTGGGAGAGATCTGTGGCTTGACGTATCTTCTGTTGCTCATCTTTACAAAGCCTTCCAGAAACTCTGGTATGTGTTTAGTAATAGAGAGAGAGAGAGAGCCGTGGGTGCTGCCCAGCGCCCTCAGGGAGATTGTGATAGTGGTATGCTTACAATTTTTAGTAACCATTTCTCCAGAGGAGGGGAGGAAAAAAAAGCCTGTTTTCTAGCTTTTGCCAATTTTCATGGTGTAAATACTCCCACTGTGGTTGAAGAGTTTCCTCCCAACATGAAGAGTTGGGAGGAAATGAACACAGGCTGCTCTTGCTGCTTGATTTCAGCTGACTCCAAACCACCACTGGCTTGTCGTCTATTAGACGGATACAGATAAACACGGGACGTGGTCACAGAGTCTCCAGATCAACTGACAGATCGGCATCGGATGCAAAGTCTTTAACTGAGCCCCAGAGAGAAGTGTGATTTAGGGGTGGCAGGAAGAAGGACCACACCGCTGCATGAAGACTGTTCTCTGTCTCCCTTCTGGTCCCTCAGAAGCATAGAAAACCAAGGGATGTTTAGAGCCAGCGAAGATCGTGCCTATAAGCAAGACCAATCCCCTCATCCAGGCCCTTCCAGAAAGGGGTCTGCGTCACACAGGCATGGGGTGACTTCGATAGCCTCCGCTTCAGACACACTTCTGTTGACAGGTTAGGTGTCCCTGCCACTGCACTGGGGTGTCAAGCAGGAAGCCAATAAACTAGATTATTTAGGAAGAAAAACAATTAGAATTCTCTGGGGTCCTCTGAGCCCCCACAGAGGCCATGTAGCTGCCTCTCCAGATGCTGGAAAGTGGATGAAACTGCCACCTGCAGTTTCTGTGGCTTCAGCCAGACTCTGCCTGAATTCGTAATTCAGGGAACTTGCCCCCGACAGAAGCTTCCTCGCAGCACAGAGACGAACCCACATGTCTGCCAGGTTCTGGCTGCCTTGGCTTTTGAATCACTAGTCAGGAATAAGCTCTGTCTAGGGTGGCAAAAAACAAAAAACAACAACAACAACATCCCCATGCGAAGAACCCCAGCAAGAATCTTCTGGGTTGAATCTCTTGGGCAAATGTCGTCCCATCCAAAAGGAGCTCCGGCTCCTTTCTTCCTGTAATTCATGATCCCTGAGACAATTATGAGCAATGAAAAGGCATAAGTCAAAGGAACATCGAGTAAAGTTAGATTTAGGAAAATAACACATTACATTTAAATATCCATATATATTTAATCTGTGTTTAATAATGCAAAGAATACATTAGTCAAGGCTTAGGCAGATTCCACGTTGACGTTAGCTACAGAACAGCCTGGCCCTCTGAAGTTTCCCAGCCTTGGCGCCACAGGAATGAAGACTTCTGGAGGAATGGAGCGTGTCATTGCAAACCTGGGGCACTGCGGAAATGCTAATGGAGGGATTGCCAAGGTCACCACAAAGTCGGGCTTGCTGCAAAGAAGAGAACTTAGGGTGAGCTAAAGAAATCCAAAGCTCCAGTCTCTAGATGGACTTCATTTGCCACTCTCTGCAAGGCAGGGCAGGGAGCAGGACATAACCTCATGGGGGGTGAGGGAAGGAGGCGCAGAGGGACCAGAATTGCTATTCCTATTGTTATGTTAGCTCAGCTCTCCTCTCCTGTCCTCCAGCTTTAATTCTAGACTACCAGATGGGAAATGGCTGCCTGGGCCCAGGGGAAAGCCAGAACATGTCCCCAGGGGGCAATTCCTGCTGCCATCTGGAGGGGTGAACCAGGTGAGTGTACTCAAGGATGAAGGAGGAACCACAAGCACGCCTAGGCTAGGCTTTCATGTAATCGTGCTTCTGCAAAAGCTGGAAAGGGAACCAGTGGGGACACAGTGCAGTATAAGCCAAGTCACATACTAGGACCTGGAGAAGAGAGGCCGACTGCCAAGAAGTAGAAGAAATCCTCCTGCTTTGACTGACCATCACTCAGATAACCATCATCAAGCCGAAGAACTTTGAGCTCATTCCACTTTGGGCAACTCATTCTGTAGACTCTAGAGTCTCACTTGAGGCTCACAATTCACTGACTTTCTCAATGAAGCCAGTCTCAAGAACAAAGTTACAGCAAGAAAGTAGCTCAAAGACTATCTAACCCAATCTTCTCATCTTACAGATACAAAGACTGAAGCCCAGAGAGGCATCGCCGATCATCTACAGTTGTCCAGTTGGTAACCGGGATCTGGTGCAACACGCCCCTCCTCCTAAGCAGTGTTTTCAGTTCTGATGGTCTGAAGTCAAGGAAGGCAAACCTGCACTAAATGCCAGGCATTGTGCTAAGAGCTTGAATATATATTATCTCCAAAAGAGTAAACACCAGCCTACCTCAATAAACGTTTACAGTTAGAACACTTGGCAATTCTGCCTCTGCCATTTTCCAACTGTATGATGTTGGATGGGTCATGGCACTTCTCTAGGTGTCATGCTGCCTCTGGCACCCTGTATGACCATCCCCCTCATTTGTGGAAACTCCATAGGTCATCAACTGAATCACAGAACGAGTGCCAGCCTAGTCCAAAACACAAAGGAAAAGATGAGGAATAAGAAACCAAGCCCAGGAAGTAAATGAATGTGCCTCTTACAAATGCCTGAGGGAAGCAGAATTGTGATCAGGTTCAGATATGACCCAACCTATATTCTTGAGTAAGCCCTGAACCACCCCTATCTCCCCCCTTGTACTTGGGAACTGCTCATCTCGACTCCATTCCCTGAGAGGGTCATTCCACGAGTAGAAATAGTCCAAGCTTCTTCCCAGCAAAAGACGGGTGGGGGGATGCAAGGACCACCTCCCTGGTTTTTGTTTCAACCTTACTTCCAAGAACTGAGCCCCTCAATTATCTGAAATTTCCTCATCCCACACAGGACTCCTCCCTTGGAGGGAAAGCCAAATTACCTCTCGTGTCTTTTCAGGTGAAGCACGACATTGATGAGCGTGCTCATTCTAGCAGTGGGCACTTGGAAAAAACATGGGCTGTGACTCACCAGTGGTTTTTGAGCCAAGTAGTTTGAATTTGCTCAGGGCAGGAAAATGGCCAGGGGGCTGGGCTGGGGAGAGTAGGGGAGGACCCACGCAGACGACAGCTAACAACTATCCAACCCTGTTCCAAAAAGGCGAGTACAGGGGAGACTCTCAGAACATATGCTGCCGTTCTTGTTGTCTCACTGCCAAGAGTCTCCTATATCATCGTGAAATGGCTGCTTTCTGCCTGCCTCGATCATGTATTATGGGGCATTAATAAATAATGGGAGGTTGTAGGACCAAAAGGCGGGAAAACCCAAAGGGAAGGTGATGGAGGGGCATAATTTAACAAGTAAATGAAAGAAGCTATTAAATCATAGTTAAATTATGCTGGCACTGGCAAAAAAAAAAAAAAAAAAAGGAGGTGTGGGGGGCAGGGGAGGATTTCTCACTGCAAAATGCTTTCAATAAAACATTGAAATTTTTCTTCTGGCTGACAGAGGCATCTCCCGATCAAAAGGATAGAAGTGTGTGGCCTGTGGCTCCCATCAGAGCCTGAGCTCAGGCATGGGCCTGGAGGAGGGAGAGTTTCTAGGTGCTTCTCAGTATGGACCTTTCCTCGGATGGGTCCACAGGCATCATCTGATACCCCATCTACGATCTGTCTCTTGCTGGTGGCCTCAGTAGCAAGCTGACTAACTCTGGCCTATTTCTCCATTGACTCTCTTTGACATGCTTTGGGGTTCCCACCCTACAGGAGAGGAAATACCAAAGCTATGACTTAAAAATAACTTGCTATGTGCAGCTTTATGCCATCAAATCCATTAACACTTAGACATTAACGGTAACAATGTCAGGTAGGAGGTCGACTCTGTGAGTGGGAAAGCCCTACTTTGTTTGTGTTTGTGTGCCCAGAACCCAGAAGGTGGGCACTTCATAAACACTGAATTGGATGGGTGTGTGCGTGCGGGCATGCTTGGAGAGATGAGTGGACAGATGAACTCCCATCTTACAGCCGAGAGGCTCAGAAAGGTTAAGTGACATGCCCAAGACTGAACTATGCTGTGTGGGAGTTAGAACAAGCAGCAAGGCTTTCAGAGTCTCAACCTGTGTGCTTTCAACACAACATGTTGTCTCTCTTCAAGGTCACACAGTAAACTAGATCAAAGCCCGTGTACAGGACCCCTGTAAATCCACACAAGCAAAAAGCAGACACATTTTTCTCTATTGGGATTGTGTTTTCAACTGAGACACAGACCGTTGTGAAGCATCTGAATGACTTTGAGGGTCTCTGTATCTAAAGCAAGTATCTGGAATCCTCCGGCAGAAGATCCATACAGAAACCACAACATGTCACAGTAAGCCTATCCCTTTCCTTGTTTCCAGGGCTGTGCGCTATGGTCTTGGCAGAACGACTTGCTGCCATTCAATCTCTCCAGCTTGCTTGGGCCCCGAGCCCCAGTGGGAGAAGCATGTGTATAGACATGCCAGGGGAATAAAGTCTCAGCAGAGTAGATTGTTTGGACAGGCAGGCTTAGTGGTCTGACAGGGTGTGCAAGGTATCCATGCTACCCCGCGTTTTAAGAGGGAGCTCCCTGGCAAGCATACCCGAAAACTGGGGGATAAATCTCTCCAGTGTCCCTGAATGGTCAGGAGTACGGAGGTTTGTTCAAACATATTTCAAGCCAGTGAATGGACCTCTGAACCTCTTTACAGACAGTGGCAGCTCAACCTAACTGAATGCTTAGAAGAATCAGCCGACCAGGAGAGAAAATCAGAGGCTCACTTTAGCAGTCTGCACTCACTAGCCGGAAGAGACGTGGGGGGATTTGGAATTAGGGAGAACCAGGCTCCACTGTTTACAACGTGCTACCTCTGCAATTTGAAGCAAGTTATCTAATCTCTTTGAGCTTCGATTTCTTCCTTTTTTAAATGGGAATATTTGAACCTGCTGTATTAATTATATTGGACTCAACTGCAAGTGGCAGACACTCTAATACCCCCAAGTGACTTAAACAAGATGCACAGGAGAAAAAAAAGTAATAATTTGCATGTAAGCAGTTTTTGACTAATATGGTGGTTCCACAAATCATCAGGAATCCAGGCTCCTTTCCCCTGGTTGTTCTACCTTTCTGTCACAGGTACTCAGGTCACGCAGTTCAAGATGGCTTCGCAAACTCCTGGGACTTGGTCCAAAGTCCAGCCGCCAGGCAGAAGGGGAATGAATGCGCTATCCCTCTTTTAAGGCTATTTCTTAGGAGTTCTATGTAACCCTTCCTCTCACAGTCCCTTGGTGAGGAATGAGTCAGCTGGCCACATCTGTATGCAAAGGGGGCTGGGAGATTTTATTTTTATTTTAGTGTCCATGTGCTCAGCTGAAACTCAGAGGTTCCGTTTCTTACTAAAAGGAGAGGGGGATGAGTATTGGGGGACAATCAATATAGTCTCTCATGTCTCGTGTATGGGATAAAATGAGATGATGGTGCAAACCATCCGCTTCAGGGACTAGCATGTAAGTAGTGCTTGGGAAATGCTAATGACGGCTATGGTCAGAGGTGGGGGGTATGTACCTCTCTACCCAGCAACCGACTTCTGTGGGACGTCTCAGCAATGCCTGACACTTGACTACATCCCAGAGACACCATGAAATCCCATCACATTTCTCACTGAGATCAAAGTGAAGGTCCCAATAGAGTCGAATACTGGATTTGGAGAGGACTTGTGGGGAGAAATGAGGTTGGGCAAAGCACTGCTATGTGGACCTCATGAGGGCGAGGGTATGGAAACCGTGCAGATTTTGATTACAAGGCAGGTGACTTCCAAGTTGCCCTGTTTTCTCTATCATGGCAGCCAAAGTGCTTTGCTCCAGTGACTACAAGAACAAAGAAAGAGATAAGGAACAAAGTGAAAGTGAGGAGATACCTGGGGTTTTCTTGTCTGTAGGTTTTCATGCAGGAGCAAGAGATGGAAGGGTGGAGAGGAAATCCGTTTGTTTAAAGGAGATCCGTTTCGTTGGCACTTTGTGGATAACTTGTTAGACAGTATTGCTTGAACAGAAGAAGTGGTAATCTTGCTGGAGGAATGTGAAGGTGAAAACTGCATCGTCAGGGTTTTCCAGAAACAGACAACCAATAGGATATATGTTTAGGAAATACACACAAAGAGAGATGTATTTATGGTAAGGAATTGTGGAGGCTAGCAAGGCCAAAATCTCCAGGGTAAGTCTGCAGGCTGGAGATCCGGGGAAGAGTTGATATTGTAGTTTGAGTCCAAAGGCAGTCTGCCACTGTCGAGAATTCTCTCTTCCTCAGGAGAGGTCAGCCTTTTTCTTAAGATATTCAGCTGATGAAATTGGGCCTGCCCACATGATGGAGTATGATCCGCTTTACTCAAAGTCTACGGACTTAAATGTCAATCTCATCTAGAAAATACCTTCACTGCAACATTCTGATGCATTTGCGCCAATATCTGGGTGCCAGGGTTTAACCAAATTGACAAATAAAATTGACCTTCAGAGTCTTGTCCAAGAATAGAATCAAATTCACGTGGGGACCTCTTTCTGCCATTCGGTTTCCTTTGCTTAAAAAGTCTCTAGTTGACAAGACAGATTATTCAAACAAATACTTGGAAATATTGTGAACACTAAAAGAAGTACAACAGTGAAGGACTTAGGCTCAAGGAACAGGTCATGAATTTTCATTTCAGAGTCCAAAAAATTGTGTAAAAAGCAAAAAAAAAAAAAAAAGGCAGAGTTAGGTCTTCATACTGGATAGCAGGGGACATCCTAGGAAAATGATTCAAACCCCAGGAGGCTGCTGATGGAGAAGCCTGACAGATGATAAGCCTGTTATTGACTAATGCAGTAGATGATATTTCACAATAATTAATTTAGTTTTTGTCCTCTTTGCACTCAATGGAACCAAAGAAGTAGGGGGGAAGTGGATAGCAACTGAATGAATATGAATATGTGTGTATGTGTTTATATTTGAGAAATAGATAGAATGGAGAGAAATAAAGAAGAGAAGGTAAGAATATAAATATTAAAGAAAACTTTACTTTCTTGAAGTGAAGAATAACCTAGGGAACTGAGGAAATCTCAGTGTCTACCTTGATTTTCCACGATGAGCAAAAGAGAGGAGAAGCTATGGGTGATTTGAGGGGTGCTGTGAAGACGCCTCTCAGCTCCCTTCTCTGCTGGTCATAGTTCTTGGAAGACCCACCGGGTGTCGCTCCTTTTGGGCCGTGGCGCTCGATGGGCAAGTACATGCAGCAGAGGTCAGCCCTTGACATGAGGAGCTGCAAGCTATGAGGGTCATGATGGACTCCTTCTAAGGACACATCCAAGTCCCGAGCAGAGTCCAGAATGACTCCTCTAAAACCTGGGCACGACCTTGCCTTTCGCAGCTCAGAAGACTCCAGAGTCTTCATAACCAGATGATTTCAGCTCTGGCATCTTGGACCCTCACGTCACAGCCCTCACTTTCCTTTCTGTCCTTATCTACCACTATGCCCCTGCCCATGTCCAGCACCCCAGCCGAACCCTCTCCCAGCCGGGCTCCCTGAATCTCTTCAATGCTTGCCTGCCTCTGTGCTTTCCCTCGTCCTCAGCCTGAACTTCATTGTCCCACCCCTCAGCCCATCCACAGAGCTTTCCCAACTCAGTCCCAGGCTGCCTTCACCAAGAAGTCCTTTCTTTTATATTCTAATTACCAGAAGGAGGAATTTTTAATAAAAATATTTATTCATGGAAGGAAAGTATAAAGTAAAAGATTTCTCCATGCCATACCACCCACCACCACTACCAGGAACAACAACCTGACCCCTCCCCCGGGGTTGTGATTGGTTTGGTGAACATCTAAAGCTCTCTCACAGCCCCATGTAGAGAAGTGGAGAAGATCTCTCCAACTTCTAAATTGCCCTGGCACTTGCTATGCCTCTTAACGATACTTTATCCTGTTCTGCATTGCGTTATATGTAAACTTATCTTATATGAACTCCATACTTGTCTTTCTTCACTGAAATGTAACTTATTTGAGGGTCATCTATAGATATGTTAATCTATATTTCCCCTTCACAGAGGTTAAGACAATTGTCTCCATATTTGGTTTAGTGCACCAAACGTCTATGTGCACCTGTCCTGGGCCTTGTTTAGCTAGGGACCAAGGAGGAAACAAACAAACAAACAAACAAAACCCACCCAACCGAGCCTTTAAGTGTACTTCTCTCCCACCAAAGAAACAAACAAAAGATGTTTGCAGAACTGTTACTATCGACACAGATACTTAACTGTACAGAAGCAATAGATCTGGGCTCTGCGGAGGTGACATTCATTTGAGCTAAAATGAATGTCACCAAAAATATTTAAGAGCACTTGCAAAGCAATCATGAAATATGAACAAATGACAGTGTGCTCAAAATGGGGGAGGGGTGCAGCCAATGAGAAGGCATGTGGGTCCAGAGGGGGTTAACACTGAAGGCTTTTGCAAAGCTCTCTGGAGGAGCGTGACTGGAGCCGGTAGTTGGAGCACCTGGGATGTTATTTATGATGCATTGAAGGTTGTCAACAGCATTCTTCCGGAGAATTCCTCCTGTAAGGGGGAAGTCATTAAAGGAGGAGGTACAGCCACACTGGAATGGATAGAACCTTCCAGCATCTAGTTTAATCCCTCTGACCCTGGAGATGAATTTCTTTTTCTGTTGCTCTTTCCTGGTCTACAGTCATCGACTAATTATTTATATTTTCAGCCAGTATAACATATAGAGTGAGAGGCTCTCATATCAGAAAGACAAGGGTTCAAATGCCAACATGGACACATCCTCAGTGGGGGCCCAAATAACTGAGAACACGTTTCCTCATCTACAAAATGGGACTAAATGCACCTAACCCATCAGTCTTATGTGAGGATGAAGGTTAATTGCATTTGTGAAATGCTCTAGTGCAAATGATTTGGGGACGGCAAGTGTTCAAGGAGCAGGAGCTATTTTTATTGTTTGGCCCTTGACCTCTCACTAGAGTACAATCATTTCCAAGAGAGGGAGAGGCCTTCTTCTGCTCCTCTATGTTCCCAGAGCTTAGCCAGGTACCTGTACACTAAGAGCATTCATTAACTTCTGCCCAGTTTCCTACCCGGGCTTGAAGAACTTGACTCCCAGAGGAGCTGCAAATACACAGACTCTTACACCAGCTCATCACCAATGTACCAGCAAGTGGGAAGCGTGGGCAAAAAGTATGCCATGCCGATCTACAGGGTGGTTTGAAAGGCCAGGTAGGGATGAAAATAGAGTAGCAGTGTAAGCATGAGCGTGAATGACCAAAGGACTTTTCCCATTAGGCTGTGCAAGAGTTTGAAATGTCTTATCTAAAACTTAGCTTTTTTTAAATAAGTTTGTCTTTCTTTTTTTTTCCCCAAAACAGGGCTAAATATGTAAAGAGGGAGTTTACATTTTGTTCCGTGGAAAGAAGATATTTTTGTGAAATATGACATCTTGTGCAAGGGGCCAAAGCCCTCGCCCATGAGAAAACATGGCTACGAGGCAACGATCTGGAAATCTCAAACCTCTGCACTGATCCCAAGGAAAGGAAAGTGCCCACCAAAGAAGAGATGAATACGGATGATTTGTTTTATATTTCCTTGGGCCTTATGAATGCATATTTTCTAACCAAATATCACTCTGTGTACTGTACACAAGATCAAACTTTGAGGAGATGACATCAATATTGAAGCTCTGTCTGAGATCTCATGTCTTTAATAATTTTCTCATTTCCTTTAGTGGTAGAAATAGAGCTAATCTCTGTCTTTCAAATCATTGGTTTGTATTTTTTGATTGGGGAGAATTAAATTGAATTAGATGGGTCTGGAATGGTTTTTAAAACCATTAAGTTTGGCATAATGGACATACCTAGAGAAAACATTTACATAAGGAAATCAAAGCTGGACTCATTTCTTTATCCAGTGCTCTGACCTCTATTGGAGCTCTGACAGGCAGAATTTAGCTGAATATTTCTTAAGATGGTGCATATAACAGAAAATGCATCCATCCCCTAAGATACCTATGTAAATCAACATTTCCTTTTGCTAAAAGGAAAAAAAAAAAGACCAAGAAAGAGAGAGAGAGAGAGAGAGATCTTTTCAAATATTTATAGGCATATTCCATTTGGGTCCTTATTTGAATTTTACTCTCATTTAGAATACAATTCTGACAACTCCATCATTTATACCAACCCTGGCAATATTCCATGAAAAAACACCAATATAACACAAAAATCTAGATGTGAAGAGGATTATGATGTCATATTAAAAGAAGGGAAAGGAGCATTAAAATAAGAGACCTATCTGAAATGATCAGACATGAAATTCTCTTTGGGATAAAATGGTCTTCCAGCAATGCAGCCATTTAAAATAAGATTAAAGTGGTGTTTTATAAGAACGAAAGCAGAATACAAACTGTCTTTCCCTAAATGAACCTAAATTTGCATACAATGAAGGGTAAATGAAAAAGAGAACATTTTTGGGCTATTAGACTCAAGCTTCTCCACTTTGCTCAGCAATTTCTCCACACATGCTCCTGCTTCCATGACATACGGGTCCATGGTGATGATGCAAATTCTAGGGCCCCATCGCATCAGAATCAGAATGTGTATGGGAGGGAGGCGGAATCTGAATTTTAAACAAGCCCCCAGGTAATTCTAAAACCCACTGATGTTTGAGAACCTCTGGTTGGCAGGTCTTTCTCGGAAGTATGGGTGAACCAGGACAGAATCCTGAGCGTGCTTTATATCCCAAGAACCACCTGAGTTTGAACCCTTTCTATCTCCAACCAACCGAGTGACCTTTAACAAGTCCCTTAATCCCCTTAGGCCTCAATTTTCTCATTGGCAAAATGGGATAATATGTTTCAGAGGTTGTCTTGAGCACCCATGAGGTGAGTCTTCCTTAAAGCCCTGCATGATGAAAGTTATTATTTGTTACCATTATTGTTACTATGTGGCCAAGAGTCTGGTAATAAAAGATCATTTTGCCTAACTAGCAACATTGTCACTGTTAAGAGAAGGAATATAAAGACCACCATCTAAGGAGGCCAGAAAATAACAAGCTAGTAAAATTCTGTGTTATCATCAAATGCTTGTCTAGAGTAAGTATGAGTCAATTGGTTGGCACATACTGAGATGAAAAAATATTGATGGGAATGACAATGGAGGATTAGGTTGGGACACAATCACTGTGACACACGATGACCAGAGTGTGGCAAGTATGTGCTTCTGTTTCTCAGAGGCATCTGGACAGAGAGGATTACAAACAGGTGACTGTCTTTGTGGAGGATCTGGAGACTCAAATCAGAAAGGAAAAAGGAAGTTTCCAAAGACTTGTGTCTGAGATAAAGCCTGTCTGGCTGGAGGAAGGTGAGGCAGAAAGGCCATTTAGAAATCATAGCAAAGAAACAAGGAAGCGATTAAAGTTGATTTCCAACTCTTCAGACAAAATGGACAGAATTTTTTAAAAATATTTCCCGGATTATAAATGCCAGTTTAGCCACAAACTTGCCCTCTTTATAGTTTTGCTGTGCGTGTGGCTGGGGAAGGGAGGAGGGAAGAGAAGGGGAAGGAGGGTGCTGTCCTTTTGGAATGGGACCTGGAACACCAGGACCAAAAGTAGCTGCATTCCAAAGAGGCAGAACTCTGGCTTCCTTCGCATCAATTCTTGGAGTTTAAATTTAAACTTCTGCGGGTCCCTCCCCTTGAAGCCCAAATAAATTGATGGTCTTTCTGGAAATTCTATGCTGTGCCCAGCTTTTGCTCATTCTGTTCCCTTGGCTGGGAATGCCCTTCCATGCTCCTGTCGCTGACCTTTGAAGGATGTAATTATTCCAGGAGTGGTAAGGACTGAGTCAAGGTATCAACTCACCCACCACCACCACCACCGCCAGCACCCTTTCATTATACCCATCTCTCCCTTTTCTCTGATCTGTGCAAGTGTTAGGGGTGTGCCTAAGGGTCTATGTTGAGGAGGTTCTTTGAGGTCAAAGACTACATCTGATTCACTGTGTGTCTCTCTAGATGCCTTCTCCTATATAGCAAGGATGCTCAAAACACACACGTGAATAAAACCACTTCATCTGCCCATCTTTACTAGGATTTGGGATGTTGTTCACCCCGAACTGATAGAACACTGTGCAGCAGACCCAACAGAGGAAAAATCACCCTGGGATTCTCTGTTCATTACAGCAGGATTTAAAGAAGCCTGTTTCTAGGCCAGCAAGCCGGAGGATCACAGTAAAGCCTGTCTTTAACCAAAGACCTGTGTTAGGAGGGATCATCTGCGATTGAAGGCTAAGGCTCCAGAACCCCTGTCTGACCTTTCTCTGCCATCAGGCCTGTCCTTTCTCACCGAGCTGCATCTGGGCAGGGCACCTCATCTTGGCGTCCATTGGGAGATTGACGTCTCCATAGAACTCTCTCTATTGTTCGCGTGTTGTAGGGGCTCCCTTCTGGCTAAAGGCATAGTGCAGGTCAAGTCAGGAGATGAAGAGATGTCCAGGGTCTGAGCACGGCTCCTCTGGACTCCAGGAGGAGCCAGTCAGGTGTAACTCCAATTCATATGCTCGTTTTTACCTAGGAACACCCTCGTGAGTAAGTCCATATTAATAGGACGTTCTCAAACAGGGAAATGCAACTCCAGCTTCTGCTCTCAAAGGGCTGAGAGTCTGTCTTCACTGGAAGGTGAATTTAAGATCACTCAATCCAACATCCATATTTCAGGAAGAAATGGAAGTCAGGTGGGGTAAGGGACTTCCCCAAACGTACGTAATCCATTACTACCAAAAGTGAAGCCTCAGTGCTGTGGTTTTTCCACTTCGCCTGAAAATCCTCCTACTCTAAGGAAAGAAACACTTCAGTTTCTCTTAATAAAGTGTCCCAGATCTTCATAGCCATGCCTACCAGACTACAGCTTCCAACTTGGCTCACAAATGGGTCAAGAAAATCTCCTCAGTGAGAAGGCAGTGAGGGGACATGCTTCAGCTCCCAGCGTCCCCCACAGCCTGTCACCCCACTTCCCCCCACCCGCCTGCCTCCACACAGTGCCTTCTCCGACAGCGCTCTTCTGATACCCCCGTCCAAAAAGCACCCACACGTACACATTCATCTGCCACCCTATCTCCTTGGTTTTCCATCTCCATGGTAATTATCTGGACCTGAGATGATGGTATTTATTTATTTTGTTATTGTCTTCTCACACCAGAATGCAAGCCTCAAAAAGTTAGAGACCTGCTCTGTCCTGTTCTCTTTGGTATCTTCAGCACCTAGACGACCCGCCTGAGGGACAGAGCTGCTATTTGGTTGCTCCTTATTGTGTAAGTGCGTGAACAAAGGAACAGAAGATCGATTGAACAGTCCCATACCGAAAAACAGAAGTAGTCTGCACACAGAGGGAGGGAGGAGATGATCTTTGATACCGGCTGGTAAAGTCTAGAAAATTAACTCTTAATGGACACATTCTCTTAGTTAACTACAAGTCAAGAGGAGAAAGAAGGTCATGTTGGGCCAACTATTTTGAACAAATTGATTTATTCAGAGCTGCTATGGAATTTTGGTGCAGGAGTGATACCCCGTCATTGGCATGAAACACATGCATATAGGGAGGGCGCATGCCCACATGTGCCACTCACCCCCTCCTGTTTCCTCCTCTTAGCTACCCCAACAAAAGCTCTCCCCCTAAAAATGGCATGATGTTGACAAATTGCTCAAGGGAATCTACCTATCTATGAACTCTACAATGGAAGAGAAGTTGGTCACTGGAAATACTGATTTATCCCAAGAACTAACAAAGAAGTCTTGACATACAGATATATCCCCTCTGCGTTAGAGGCACAGCCAGTATTGAGATGGGAACATTTTCCAGCTTAAAAAAAAAAAAGGAAAAATGTGTTTTTTAATAAAGAAATGCCCACAATGCAATTTGTTTCTCATTAAGCACTGTGCTTGTCCAGCTATGGTGGAGACTTTAGAAGGAGACAAATTCGAACTCCAGTTCAATTTACTTTTTCCTGTTTAGCTCCAAGCTCAGCAAGTGATATTACAAGTTGGCAGGGGTAACATTGCACCTATTAGCACTCGTCAGCCAAAAGTAGATTGTTTGGGTTTTAATAAATGTTTTTTTGAATTGGTTTAGGTTGGTGAGAAAATAAATTAAGTCAGGAATTCTTTGAGGCAAATCACATATTGAAATGAGCAGTTTGATGCACAACTCCCCATCCCCCTCCTCAAAAAAAAAAAAAAAAGACAGAAAGAAAGGAAGAAAGTGTTAAGTCTTGCTTTTCTAAGCTGTGAGAATTTCTGCTCCTGTTACATCTGTGAACACTTCATAAGGCAATGTCTACGGCTTGATTTTTATAGCCCATGTTTGATTAGAGTTTGCATGACATCTGGGGCTGTATTTTTAGAGAAATTTTGAAGCTAGTGATTTCCAGTGTTTAATCACCAGAGTATTTATTCTCTACTATAGCGTAATTGTTCATGGCTCTGCATTTATTTTTTATGGGAGCAGAGCAAAATGAAAATCAGGGTGAATTAGTAACTTGCTCTTGTATCTGTCAAGACTCAATGTCTCTTACCTGCTCTAGAGGCTAAAAGCCAACGTGCTGACCTCACCGTGTTGGAAAAATTGAACACATGGCTGTTGTCAAGGACAAGACACTGTCAGTTACAAGAACAAAGGGAGCAGAAAAGGCTCATGAGGGAAGAGACTACACACCCCAGAGAGGTACACAGTTCCCTGACCCCTCTGCTCAAAACCCAGGGCCAAGTTGGTGGCCACAAGTTTCTACCCCTGCAGAAAGGAAGGCCATGCAGAAATGGTTTTCACCCTTTCTACTTACTGAGCAGGAAAGCACCACGATCGAGCAGCTTGTTCCTGAGTGAGGGGATAAATAAGCGCTTGTTTTGCACTTTGCACTTTGCACTTGGTTTAGTCCAACAACCTGGTGTGCTCAGGAACATGAATGGGAAGGAAGGCTGCTCACCTGTGCACTCGCCAGTGCTTTTCCTGCCCAGCCTTACTGTATTTGGGGGGATTTTTGTTGTTGTTGTTTGGTTGGTTGGGTGTTATCATTGACCTCTTTTCTTCTGCTTTCCATTAAGCTATTGCAAGTCAAGAGATAACAATCACCAGACCCAAATCTAAGAACAGATTTGCCCAGGCTCATGCAGTTTGTTAGTGAAAGAGCCAGTCTTTGCAAAATTCCTTCCCATAAACCCAAGCAGGTAGGGTGGGTGAATGGGGGAGAGGGCAAAGGGAGGCACTGAAATTTATAAGGGCTGCATTGAAAGGGGAGGCTTTGAGAGAGAACTGATAGATGATTTTTGGTGGCCCCGTCATCCCCTCCCACTTCTGGCTTCACTTCCCCACCCACCCCAGCCCCCACCCCATCCTCTGAGTTCCGTCTGGGCAAGTCCTGAGCTTCTGGAATGTGTCTTCGCCTTCCTTATCTGGGAGTCAATCACTAAATAGCAGGTGGCAGAGATTTCTGTTTTTCATCTCTCTTGTTCTCTCCTCTCTTCCTCTCATTTCCTCGAGGCTGTGAATTTCTGAATCCCAAGCAGGAAACCTCCCTGATGTGTTCACACCTGGAACATCACTCTCTCTTTGTTTGGAGAAGACAGAAAGAGAAGAGGTTGTTTTCCAAAGAGGGAAGAGAGATGTCAGCATTTAAATAGTAATCCACACACTCTATGAAGATGTGTGCACACACGTTTTTTAAAGCAAGCATTCCTTCTTTCAACTCCTATATTTTCCTACCCATCTCCACTCCAGCCAACGTCTTATAAAACAAAGCGTGTTTACTGGGTGTCACCTCACTTATCAACACTCCACATACATAGGTTGACAGCGGAAATAGGCAGAGTGCCTCTGCAACCTGATTGGGGTTGGTTGAAATAACAACTAGACTACCTAGAGGCTCACAGAGATTAGCTTACCTTTTGCTCCTACAAATGTTAGAAACTGGCCCTTGAAAGAAGCTGCCATCAATGTCCCTGCTTCCATGGGTGTTGGGAAGTTCCAACCTTTCTAAGCCATGCACTCTGTCCTCTTCATGGACTTATGATTTTGGAAGGGACTTCAGGAGGTCAGCTGGACCAGGCTTCTGCTTTTGGTTATCATTTGTCTCTAAACCCAGAGACCAGTGTTTGTGGTCAACTCAATACTGAACTCCCTCCCTCTGGGGAAAATGGGACAAAATACTGGTTGAAAGAATGTAAATCTAAACCCACAGTCTCCAGTCTATGGGCTCCCATAGGTGAGGGCACCATATTTACATGAACTGTCCCTCTAGACTGGCTACACAGCATGACTCATGTACATATACTCTGACAATTTAATGAATGTATCATTCTTTCTACAAATATACAGAAGGTGCCTACTTTGTGCCAAGGACTGGGCTGGCTGTGGAGTATATAAAAGATAGTGACCACGTCAAGCCAACTTTGCCCTTGACGAGGCACCAGTCCAGTGGGGAAGACAGGCACAGAGAGTTACAGAAACACAGAATACAAGCAGGAAGTCAGCTTTGGGATAGCATACAGAAAAGGTTGTGATTATCAGCATTCAAATCCCTTCAAAGACAGTAGCCTCTACTATTAAGCATTTGTTCTACCAATGCATTTCTCGAATGTAAGCATCTTTATCTGCAGGTGTATAAATTCTTTTGAGATTAAAATGTGCTCTTCATACTAAAAAATGGTTGGACACAACTGATCTAATTCACCCCAAGAGATGTCTTTTTTATCCCTGATGAATGAATTAAATAGCAAAAAGCAATAGTCCACCCATATTCCAGCAACTCCCAGCTGGATAATTCTTTCTTCAATTTGAGCTTATGTTGCTTCATGGACAGTGAATTTCAGAGCTCCCCATCATTCAGAAATGTTAGCATTTCTTGGGGGAACCCCAGAACATCAAGAAAGAACATACCCATTTGGTCATGGATTCCAACTCCCCAGAGGGCTGAGAGCAGCCCCACCTCTACTCTTGACTTGGGTGAGGTTGGAGGCAAGGTCTCTGTGGTTGATTCTGGTATGCTGAAGAATAGCAGACCCAGAGCCACGGGACGTGACTTGTTGCTCTATTAGACATGCTAGATAATCTCCTGAAACAAAGAAATAAAGCAATGATTCGATGGGAGGATTTTCCTGTCAAGAATTATGAATGCAAAAATAACCCAGAAAATACAGCCGTATTTGAACAGGGCCAGGCAAAATAATGGACCGGAAGACCTGTTAAATGTGAGGTCACATTTAAATCAAGATGATCCACCCAGTCTCTGCTCCTAGTGGGGTCTCTGCTTGTGTATTCAAGAGTAGAAATACTGGGGACACCTGGGTGGCTCAGTGGGTTAAGGCTCTGCCTTTGGCTCAGGTCATGATCTCAGAGTCATGGGATCGAGCCCCACATCGGGCTCTCTGCTCAGCAGGGAGCCTGCTTCCCCCTCTCTCTCTCTGCCTGCCTCTCTGCCTACTTGTGATCTCTGTCTGTCAAATAAATAAATAAAATCTTAAAAAAAAAAAGAGTAGAAATACTATAGGGACACTTCTAGTGTCAATTCGATCTTAGACAATGTGCTGAGCACTGAACCTACAAAGAGCACAAAAGTGTGGTCTTTCAAGGGGTTTCTTTCAGCAAAGAAAAGGTAAATAAAGAGTAATGCTCATTTAAAAGACAATGAAACAATATTTGAGGCTTTGTGACAGTGGGCAGAACAGCAAGATGGTGGGCAGGCCAATGTGACCAAGAAGCCTAGGTCCCAAGTCAAGAATTTGAATTTGGGTTGTACCCTGGTTCTATGTCTACTTGAACTTTCGGCAAAAGTCACTTCCATCTTAACTTCAACTCCATCGGACTCCCTGACCCATCAAATGACAAAGGTTACTTCCCGCTCCTGGTGCTATAATTCCAGGTTCCACACCGGAAGGGGCTTCTTAGAAAGGTCACCGTCGCTTAATCATCCCCCAGTGTCCTTCCTAGGAACGTCTCACAGCAGGACTGAAGCTCCTCTTTTTGCACAAGACCTGGAATGTGGAGAAGATCTTTTCCGACTGAACCCGAGTCCGTATCCTCAGGTGCTCAGCCTAAGAGAAAGGTTATCAAAAAGCCATATGGTGAGAGGATATTTTGGGGTCAGCCTATAGGAAGAGGATCTGTTTATTCATGGGCTGGAAATGTAAATGCATGTATCACATGTCTCCCCCCAACCACCACTACCTGACTCCTACCCCACCCCCCCAAAAAAGAAAGAACACAACAGATCTTTGGCATAGTTAAACCTTGTCCTTTTTCAGCCCGCGCCTTTCTCTCACTGAGGTAATATCTTTATCGGCTGCCAACTGGACCTGTTGGTGTATGCAACGGTTGCTTCATTCTGACTCATCAGAGCTTGCTCTGTGGTGGTGAACCCAGAAGCCATTGTTTTCTGGTGATCTTTGGCCTACTTCTTCTAAGATGCTACGAGGCACTCATGGAGCAATGGGCCGTGGATTGACTTTCCCTCGTTTCATCAAAAGATTTTGGCACGGCTACCTCCTGGGCCCCTTTAAGCTCTGCTGAGAAGTCACAATGGAGAAATGCCAGTAAATGCCTCCCACACCCTGTTAATTCCATAAGGGATGTCTAAAAGTAAAAACTGGGCATCCAGAATCCCCAGAAAGTACCATGCGTGCCATGATCTCCAGAATCAACTAGTTAAGGAAGCCAAGTACTGTGGAAGGGTGCTTGCATTTCAAATCAGATAAATCCCAGTTGGACCTACCTTAGTGCAACACAGAACTGGTTATATAGTTTCACATCACTTCACTGTTTTTTAATTCTACGCCTTGATTGTATTGTCTCCTCTTTCTAGAATGCTCTACCCCACTCCACAGCTTATTATACTCAGTTCAAAGTTATTATATAACTCCTGCTTATTATACTCAGTTCAAACATCACCTCCTCCAGGAGGTCCTCCCTGACCCTTCCCAGCTGCACTAGATGCCCCCCTTGATGCTTAGGCTAACGCTCAAAGGATAGCTCTGCCATTGATTTACCATATTGTTGTACAATGACCGTCTCCCTCTCCTGCACCGAATTTCTTGTTGGCCAGAAATTCTTTTTTTTCTCTCCAGAGCTTAATGCACAACCCAGTATGTTCATTAAATGAATAAATAATCTGGATCATCCACTTATTAGTAGTGTGTTCCAGGAAATTTAGTTCACTTCTCTGAGCCTCTATTTTTTCATCTGGAGATTAGAAGTAATAATCCATCTCTCAATGAGATGTTGTTCAGATTAGAAGCAGCATATGGAAAAGTCTGCTGCAATGGAGATGCACAGGCATGGAGAATTCCTGTGCACAGGGCTGTGGATCTGCACAGGAAATGGACAAGAGAGAAAAAGAAGCAAGCTCATTTCTGTGCCATGAAGACTCCCTCTGTCAGAATGCAGCCCTTTCTCCCTGGAGGTACTATCCTAACCAATAGCTCCCTCACTGCAGGAAGTCCGGAAGTCTCTTTCTTTCTTTGTTATTTTTGTTGTTGTTGTTGTTTGTTTTTTCTATAAATGAGAAACACACAGCAGATCATTCCTAAAAGCTTTCCTAAGACTGCAGCATCTCTGGCCGGGTTGACCGATCAGCAGGTCATTCTCGTCATTGACACAGGGCCCTACAAGTCTAGACAACCCCGGCCTCCCTCACACACCCTTCCTAAATGGGTCCTTTCAAGTGAGGTCTGGCTTACTCACAGAGCTTCTGGTGATTTATCCTCACACTTTGAGGAAGAAAAGAAGAAGCAACCGGGGTCTGAGCCCCTGGAAACTTGACAAGTAGCCTGGCATTGGGACTGTTTGCTCAACATGACCAGAAGAATTTCCAAGGAATGGAGATTATACAGGGCAGATTTGCAGAAGCCTGGTAATCCTATGAGTCCTATGGTGTCCAGACTGGCCCCGGCCTTCAGTGTCACATCACAGGACCATCACCAATCATTCCCAATCCCTCCAAAACATACACGCACAGTGGCACACACACACACACACACACACACACTACACTACCTCCCTTCTGGGAATATGCAAAGCCCTCCACTGATAAAATTCCCACCCATCCTTCCACAAATCAGGCTGAATCGGTCCCTGTGAGTCATCTAGAGCACATACAAGCCAGGCTTAATTTATTCCCCAATCATTTACTGAGCAAATTCCCAGGGCCAGGCTCTACGCTAGGCACTGCAGGCCAATGCTTTCTGGAACATGCTTGAGAGCATGTCTTCCCACGCCACCCCATGGGGGGAAAACAATTTCAGTCAGAAAGTGTGGTAAGGCAAGGGCTTGACACGGAGGTATTGCCAAGGGAGGCATCTGTGCCATCCTTCGTTCTGCAAGGACATGCAAGAGGGAGCCAGACCATTCCCAGAGACCCATAAAACAGCTACTGAGGCAGAGGCTGGGTGTGGTGGTGAGACAGTGGCAGAGGCCATGGACTGGAGGAAGAGGAAAGGGAAAGAGGCCATCCCACAGAGTTCCTACCACTTTTAAACTCAACCAAGGCCAAAGAACCAGGAAGCATTTCAGCAAGTTCCCCGTGGTCCGCTCCAAAGGATCCTAGGATCCAAGAAGTAAAGAAGAAGGAGCTCCTTTCAGGGAGAGGGACAGAGAGGGATGCGAGACCTTGTTTGGGTCTGGCTACACTGGAGGGATTTAATCATCTGAGGATAGCCCCTTCTCTTGAGTCCGAGCAGGTTTCTGACTTGCTTGCCATCAATTGAATGTGGCAGAAGTGATGTCCCATGGCTTTCAAAGCTACACAGCAAAAGGCCTGGCAGTTCCTTTTTCCCTGGAGCGCTTGCACAGAGAGCCCGGGATTCTGGGCCACGCATCAGACCAGGTCCGCCATGCCGTGAGGAAGCTCAAGCATGTCCAGGGGCCACATGTGGCTGTCCTGGCTGACAGCCCGCTGAGCTCACAAGCAGCACTGCCCGCCAGACGCGTGAATGAGCCTCCTGATGACCCCGGCCCTGTGCCTTGAATTGCCCCGACCTGTGCGCCTTCCCAGCTGAGGCTGCAGGTGTTGGGAAGTGGAGAGAAGCTGCCCTGCACCTCCTGTTTGAACCCTTGGCCCACAGAGTCTGGGAGCAGAATGAAACTGTGGTCTTACACCACTGAGTTTGGGTGATTTGTAGTGAGGGCCAGGGCTGCACGGATCCACTGATCCTGGAGGCGAGAGTGAAGGTGTTTGAAGAAGGAGAGGGGGATACACAGACTAGAGAATGACTCTGTAGGATGATGAGAGAAGGACAACGGCCTGAATAATGCTGTTTGTACTTTGTTTCCTTTTTTTTTTTAATATTTTATTTATTTATTTCTGTGAGCGCGAGTGTAAGACGGGGATGGTCAGAGGGAGAAGCAGACTCCCCACTGAGCAGGGAGCCCGATGTGGGATTAAATCCTAGGACCCTGGGATCATGACCTGGGCCTAAGGCGGACGCTTAACCAACTGAGCCACCCAGGCACCCTTGTTTCCTTTTTTGAAATGAGAAAAGAACCAGATGGAACCCCATTTGACATGGGATGTCCAGCTCTTACTTCTTACTTCTACAATGCAGAGCCTTGCAGTGGGCATTGGGCCCTCAGCCACAGTGGCAAGGCCTGCCCTTACTGCCTCTCTGCTCTGGGAAGGCAGGAGCCCCCCGCCCCTCGAAGGACCCCCTCTGCTGAGAAGCCAGCTGACGGGACGTCAGTGCTACAGTGGGTATGATTTGAAAACTTGTAGTCAAGAATTCATTCTTCAGCAAGAGAGGGAGGTCCCTTCTTGGTGACTCAGATCTAAGCAGGGCTTGTGCTCATTGTCCCTGACCATCTCTCAGGGGTGTTTCAGGAGGTGACAAGGATTATGTCTCCCCAAAGATGTCCCTGAAATTGTACAGTTATTACTGAGATGGTTTACGGTCGTCATGCTGAAAGAGACCCTAACCAGCACTGAGCGTCGATTTCATCCCAGGTTCAGGGAGGTACTTGTGGCAAAGAGCTCTCTTTATTCTTTGGGTGTTTTTGTTTTTGTTTTTGTTTTTGTTTTAATTTCCGTGGTCTGAGAAAAGGTCACTTTCTCCCCGCTACCTGACGGCCGGGAATATGGACCCTTGTTTAAGCAGTCCCTTATTAGAGCTCACGTGCGTTTTAAGAAACTCCTCCGACAACCTTGCTCTAGAAGGAGAGGGAGGAGTCCCTTAGGGGACCAGATCAGGGCTGTGGAAGCTGGCCCAGCAGGAGAGTCACAGGCTGCTGAGCACCCAGGACGTCTGGTCTTCGAGGACCGTCTGAGCCCAACACAGCAGTGGGGAATTCCGGGTGGGTTCCCAGACCTGTAGGGTTCACCCACAGGTCTCTGTCGGTTTTCTGAGCAGTTCCGTCTTGCAAGGATCCACAGGTGTTGTCAGAAGGGCTTCTCAGTTTGCTTAGATTTCAACTCCCTCCTTCAACTTAGTGGGTGACTTAGGCCTGAAGTTGTCAACTCTGCACTAGAAGGGACTTAGAAATCACTTACGGCAACCCTCAGAAAGGTAAAGTGACTTGGCCATAGTCACACAGCAAGGATTCATTAGCGTCAGAGCTGGAACTAAAACAAGGACCCCTGGCTCCAAAACCAAGGCTCTTCAACACGGTACCATCAGACCACCCAGATGGCCTGCTCCCTAGAGAGTATGAATCCGAGAATCTGCCAGAACTCAACCAAATTCCTGCGTACCAAAGGTCCTGTCTGCAAAATCCCATTCCTTCCCTCTCTCCCCCCTACTCTAATTCCAGTCTCCCAAGCCTCTGGAATAGTTTGGAGCTGAGCAGAAAAACATTCTGGCCAAGGAGTGCTCTCCTCTTTAGGCATAGGCATCCCTAGAATGAAAGTTCCTGGGTATTCTAGAAAGTAAGACTTTCCCACCCACCTTTCCTTCCCTCCCTACCCTGGCTCTGACTTCATGTCTGCTTTTTCTGTTTCTTTGGCTACATGAGGCATGTCATATGGCCAAGTTTCCATATAGACCATTTCCTATAGATGCAAACACTATACCTGAATATAAAATAAAATTTAATTTTGGTCATGTGCTTATTTGGGTTTTTTTTTTTTTTTCAATAAACCATATCCCTTGAACATTTTCAAAGTAAAATACCAAGAAAAGACCATGTTTATTTGCAGATGATGGAAAAATCACTTGGACATAAATGTTATCATAGAGGGACAGCCTGTCTTATAACTGTTTGTGTAAGTGTCTATTTTTCCCACTGGAACTGGCTCCTGAAGGGTTTCCATCAGGTCTTTTTCAAGTCTGCATTCCTTAGAACCTCATAGTGCTTTTCACATATGAAGGCCTCTATCAACGTTTGTTAAATTGAATTTTGCTTAATTTAGTGAGAGCTCCCTATGCGATGGGCAGAGTGCCAGATGTTTTCATAGCTTTTACAAAATTAACTCTCATGCCTATCCCCTATCGGTTATTCCTTGCCACAGTAATGATGTTTTACAAACCACCCTGAAGTTTAGTAGTCTAAAACAGGAACCTCTTATTTCGTGTGGGTATCTATGTTGGTAGCCAATTCTGCTGATCTGGGTGGGCTCCACCCATCTCGGGAGAGCCCATTCATGTGCCTGTGGTCAGCTGGAGGGTAGCTGGGGGAGACTGACCTAAGATGACCTAAGCTGGCATGGCAAGAATGACTGTGGCCTCTCCCCACATGAATTTTCACTTTCCAGCGGGCTAGCCCCACCTTACATTCATGGTGGGGACAGCAGTGTTCCAAGAGAGTCAGCAGAAGCTTGCAAGCATCTTGGATGTCCAGGCTCAGCCCTGACACACACTCATTTGACCACATTTTGTTGGTTAAAGTGAGCCACAAGGCAGCCCCAGATGCAAGGGCTGCGGAAGCCAAATCAATCCCCACTCTTGATGGCAGAACCCACAAAGTCACGTTGCTACGTGCTGAAGGATTGTGCTCATTTTTGCAGTCAATCCACCGCGTAACTCCAATTTTAAGATGAAGAAAGAAAATGGACGGAGTTTAAAGATTTACTTAAAATGTCCTACGATTGCATTGTGATGATGGTTGCACAACTCTATAAATTTACTAAAAATCATTGAACTGTACACTTCCAATGGCTGGCTTTTATGGTATGTAAATTATTCTTCAGTAAAGCTGTTTTTTTTTAAAGCTGAAAAAAATTAAAATTTATTGAAGATCATTCAGCTCATAATCCAAATCTGCATTTAAGCTCAGGTATTCTAGCACGAAATTCAGCCCTCTTTCCAGTGTACTGTATTTATCACACCTAAAGTATTGGATTCTCAGAATCGGGGAGTCTAAGAGTGAGAAAGATCTTCTAGAGATTTCTTTGTTCATCCCTCTTTCTTCAAGCAGCTGAATAGGCAAGCCTCTGATGCAGGTGTTGATTTCTCCTCTTGGGCTGAAAAATAGAAACAGCATTACAAGAAACCTAAACCAGGTAAAAAATGGGTCTCAGCTCTCAAATGCTTGTGGGATCCAGGGTGAATCCAGGACCCACCATGTTTGGAACCAGAAGCCTCAGACAGTTCTTTCCATTTTAGCCCCTCTCATTTTCACTGACCACGTCCTTTAGCCAGAGTACCTAATGTGCCTTCATTCTGGTGTTAAAAGTAATGGGATTTTTCTTCTTGTTTTATTATCCAGTGTCCAAATTGATGTATCCTCTTTGGAGCTGAGAGTGGTTGTAGTCAAATTAAAGTTTACCCAAGGAACTTTTTCTGTGGGGGAAAACCTCTAACAGGAGGGCACTGGGAATAACAACAGTTTCAAAGAGATGGGTTTGTATAATTGTGGTCCTTCTCTCGGGTGCCTGAAGGGATCTGTAAGAATGACAAACAAACAGGAAACGCCATCTTGTCTTATGTGTTGGACTTGTTTCTGGAGAGAAAAAGAGTGAAATCCCAAGGAGATGCACCCCAGCGCAGCACACACAGCTTTGAAGAGCGAACGGAGCGGCTTTCATCAATCACGCACCGACCACATCAAAAGCTGCTGGAGGAGAATTGCTCACCCGATGTTAGGCAGGGTCAGGCAAACGTTACCCAACGCTCCTGCTCGATATTATAAAGCAGAATCACCTGGAGAAAAGGATGGAAAGAGGAGTGCCAAAAGTCAGGCCGTGTGAAGAAGGGAGGCAAATTAGGCTGAAAATGGGATGTAGTGGCCGTGGAGGTGGGGGGGAGAAAGAAGAAGAAAAAGGGAGAGCAAGGGAAACAGGAGGATGTATACATAGACAGCAAGACAGAGCCAGCAAAAGATGGAGCACAAAGTGAGCCACGGGGAAACAGGAGAGAAGTCATCAGTGGCTGAAGAGAGGCAGAGAAAGGAGAGGTCGGGAGCAAAGGGGAGAGATGCAGCCTTCATACGGGGTGAAGGCTATGCGGGCAACCATCTGGCCTGAGGACCCGCAGTCCACAGACTTCTGCTGGAAGTAGAAAGGTTCCAATTCTGCATCTAGAGAGCACCATCAAGTCTCCGTAAAAGGAAGTGGAACGGAAAGCAAAGAAAAACCGACACACTCCCACCTTCTTCATCTCCGGCTCCCCAGGGTCTCTCTCACCTGCTGTGAAGGGCTATTTGATCATCCTGGCCGGCTTCTCTCAGGCTCTGAAAATCAGAGGGAGCCATCATTAGAAAGCCAGCCGATGTCCACCCAAGCCTCCCACTGGAGTGATTTCATCTTTTATTACAACAAAGCTGGGGCAGTCGTGTATCAGCTCAGGCTGTAAATCTGACTCCTTCATAGATCAAGTTCGATTTTCCAACTAATTGGAGGGAAACAAATCCACTCCGGGGTCAAACCAAGCAAATTTTCCCTCTCCTGCAAAGCGAGTAGCTCTGTCTTAATCAAGAGGTAAGGGTCCAGGCACTTGGGTGTTCCCGTGTGGAGCTTTGGGGAGCCCAGGGTCAGCAAGAAGATAGCAGGTACGAGAGAGGGTAGCCCATGCAATAAGGCGATGATATGAGGAGTGGGAGATGGAGAGGCTTTCTCTAAAACAACTTTGCTCATTATACTGTTCCACCCCATTAGGAGATATTGGAAATAACGATTCATCAAGAAACTGGGCCCTGAGACAGCCTGGCTCCTGACATTCTATGCACATTTGCTGAAATAAAGCAAGATCCTGGGAAAAGTTTGCAAGTGGTTCCCAACACTTAACCGGAGGGTTCACATAGGAGCTGAAAGATAAGTGATCCAACGTATGAGTCAGCCAGGGACGTGCATCATTACATACAACTCTCACAATGACCCTATGAGATGACACCCTTCTTATTACTATTTCCATTTTACTGATGAGAAAACTGATGCCAGAGAGGCTGAATGACTGGCCCAAAGTCACACAGTGAGAACTCTGAGCCAAGCCTCCCCTAGGGCTGACATCCCACGGCTACCATTGTGCCAGCCCCAGATGTGTGTGATGGAAGAATGGGGAGTTTCCTGTCCATTCCTGTGCAGGGTGGAGAGGAAGGGGAGCGGCCAGGGTCTCAGTCCAGTTGAGCAGGCTCGGGATTCAGAATAAGATGGTAACAGTCCGTGTCACAAAGGAGAGACTGATTTACAATAGGAATTTTTTTTTTTTTTTTGAGCTTGGGGGAAATTGTGCAGCCATAAGCCAAGACAGAAGGTGATATTATTATGGGCAGCAACAAGTTTAGGGAGCTCTCTAAACTCTCTTATTTCCCTTTATGAAAGCAAAAGACCAGAAAATTATCCATAATTACAGAGCCATCCGCAGTGAATTGCAACAGCTCTTGCGTGGGCCAGCACAGCCACTGACTCCACAGCATGAATGAATGTCTTAAATTCCTCCTCCCAGCCCTGCTCCAGCTCTGCCTGCTCTGCTCTGGGTAGCCCACCCCGACAGCAGGTGGGGTCTGGAGCACAGGCTGTGTAGCCAGACGGAGCTGGGTTCAGATCTTGCCTCCTCGGCTCACCACCCGAGAAACTTCCAAGACACTTTGCTCGAAGCCTCCGGGCCACTTGCCTCGTCTGGGACACGGGGGCTACAGCAATGCCTTCGAGCCCAGGGATGTTAGGATCAAATAAAAAGATGAATGCGGAACATCTAGAGCAATATCTAGCCTATAATAATAAGCCCTCTTGACAAAAAGCTATCATTATTGTATCCCCCCCCCCATCCCTTCATCTTCCTTATTTGAAGCTAAAAGAGGAAGAGGCAAACCAAGAGAAGTTGCTTACATAAAAGCCAGATAGAGCCTGGTGAGTCCACCAGAGGCAGTAATTATCAAGCTGCTTCAGAGCACAGAGAGTTCCAAGAACAGAATACACGTTTGGAACAAGTTCATTAAAAAATTGCTTACTCATAAAAGCTGCTATCGTTAGAGCCTAACAAATGGAAGACACAGCCCCGATAAACAAGCAGCCGGCGGTACACAAGCCGACTACGCCAAGAGGTCGCTTGATTCCTCTCTTCCCGTCCGTCCACTGTTTCCTAACCTTTTATGGGGTTATAATAACAAGTTCAGGTAGGTTTTATGTGCCTGTTTACTCTGAGTTCTCCACAGACTCCAAAGAGAAGGAAGAAGCTTCCTGACTTCTCCGCCAGGTCCCGGAATGGAGGGAGAAGGAGGCAGCCGGAGCCCAGCAGCCCTGCTCCCACGGCTCAGCCAGAGAGTCAGCGCCAGGCTTTCCCCACCTCTTCAGCCCGTCTAGAGGTCTCGAACACTCTGCACCCCTGTTCCAACACTTCCCCCATTGGGCCACCCCAAGAAAAATTGCTTCTCGGCCAGCCCGCGTCCCGCTGCCTCGCTCAGTCCACGTAGGTCACTTCCATGGTGCCAGAGGGAGTCCTGGCTGGGAAGTCAGGGGATCAGGATAACAGCACAGCATAGCCACCTGGTAGCCAGACATTGTCCCCGAACTTCTGTGAGCCTTGGTTTTGTTGTCTGTAAAATGGGGATAACAGTACCTCTCTCACAGCGTTCCTGGGAAGCTTACGTAAGGTTATGCTCACGAACTTTCCCTTGGAGAGTGGCATGTATGGCCGGAGTCGCAGCCAGCCAATCACGGTGATAAGCACCCCCAATCCAAGCTCTGTCCTATGATCCTGGGGGCGAGAAGGGCAATGGGAAAAGAGGGAAGGACCCCTCCCCCAAAATAACCACCCTCAGAGAACTGAGTCACAATTCAGCAGAGATCGCTGAGACTTCAAATTGCTTTCGAAGAGTTTCTAAGTGCCAACGTGACCTAAGGGAACGGGGCAAAGGAGGCTTGTGCTGTGACTCCTTCCCTGCACCCACCTATCTCTGCCCTGTTCTCTCCCTGACCGACTCAGCTACATCTTATGTCCTTGCCCAAGAAAGCCAGCAGCAGCAGAGAGGAAGCAGCATAGTGCTTTTCTAAGGCCTGGGGCCAAATAAACTTGTACCAGCATTTACCAGAAACCATGGCAAATCATAAATTCTTGTGTAATGAAAGCCAGTAATTTCCATGTACTTCTTTCTCACCCAAACCCCACCTACTTGACTACTGTTTTTCTGGAGGTTAAAACAAAAGCTATGTGTCACTTAGTTACACAAATCGACAGCCATTTCAGGCTTTGAAACCTTGATTTATTTTGTAAAAAGGGGATTAAACAGTAAGTGATAACTTTGGGGAGCCAAATTCTTCCGCAGTACAGTTTCCTCCAGAATCTCGGCTGGCGGCTGACTTTCCATGTGTGGGCACTTGGAGACAGGAAATGGCTGGCTTGAATTTGAATACCCAAAAGTTAGGCTTTTAAGATCTGCTGTATTATTCTAGAAATCTTTATGGAATATCCACTATGTTCAACGCATTGCGCTGGCCACTGGGATAGATGTGATTCTTTCTCACTCACCAGAATCACCTGGGACAGCGGTGGGGGGGGTGTGCAAAATGGATGCCTGAGTCCCACCACAAGACAATCAAATGTAACTGGAATGGGGTAGGGTCCAGGCATATCATTTCTTTTTTTCTGCGGTTGAATCTCATGTTCAGTCAGGGGGGACAATGAACATACAAAGCACAATGCAGGTGGGGTAGGTATAGGAGTCCAGGCTGGAAAGGGGCAGGGACCAGTCCTGTCAAGCCTGACTCATTCAGTCCACAAAGAGCTACAGATCAAGGGCTCTGTTAGGTTCTGGGAACAGGAAGGAGCCTCTGGCTCCCGTTATCAAGGAGTGGGCAGAATAATTAGACAAGTACAATTATTCTGTATGTAGGTTCTGGGGTGAACTTGAGCCCATAGGCAGCTCCTGGCCCCCTCTGGCAAGTCAGAAAAGACTTCTCAGAAGAGAGGATGCCCAAACCACATCCTGACAGATCAGAGAGGGCTAAGCAAACACAGGGACAGATACAGAAAACATTCCCAGCTGCGGAAACGACCCTTGCAAAAGCCCGGAGGCAGGAGAGAGATCACTGAGTTCTGGGAACGGACAAGAGAGCCATGAAGGGGCTGGGAGGGCCGGGGAGCAGGGTCAGAGCATGACCAGCTTCCCGTATTTCAGACCCTTTGGTCACCGCTCCATTGTCTCCGTCCCCAGCGAACAGCACGGGACTAGACACATGACAGACACGTAACAACTACTGGTTGGACAAATGACTACAGTAGAAAAGGCTGAGAACAGAGCTCAAGGGAAACACATTTAAAAGCTAAAGAAGAGAACCTGCAGTCAGAGAGATGGGGGAAGCAGGGTGAGTGGAGATTAGTGGTCCAGAGACCAAGGGAGGACAGAACTTCCAGAAATAGGGGGCTAGTGGCAGAGGCTGGCGAGAAGCCAAGGAAACACACACAAGGAAAAGCCAGCTGTTGGAGAGCAATGAGGCCGTTGTCACATGCGGTTGAGCTGTGAGCCATGCACACCCGAGCTACAGGGGAAGCAGGGTGGCCGCAAACTCGGGCGGGCATGGCTGGGGAAGGAAGGGACTGTCCAAGCAGACTCAGCTGTCATGAGTCTTGCCGAGGAAAGGACACATGAGAGGTGAGAAGGTGCGGTGAGAGCTGTATGAGGCTAAAAGAAGGTTTGATTTTTTTTTTCTTTTCTTTTCGAGATGGGTTTTTGTAACATGTTCAACTGAAAGTTCCTGTAGAAAGAGGTTAGACATGGAGGACAGCGCACTGTAATGAAAAGAGCAGAGCGGCGAGTTGCTGACTCCAGGACCATTCTGTAACCTCTCTGAGCCACAGTTCTAATCAGTAAAACAAAGGACAGTAACTTGCAACTTGAATGGATGTTGTAATAAGTAACTCAAAAATGCCTCGTGCAGGGGTGCCTGGGTGGATGAGTTGGTTAAGTGTCTGCCTTCAGCTCAGGTCAAGATCCCAGGGTCCTGGGATGGAGCCCCATGTCAGGCTCCCTGCTCAGTGGGGAGTCTGCTTCTCCCTCTCCCCCGCTTGTGCATGTTCTCTCTCTCTCCCTTTATCTCTCTTTCTCAAATAAATAAATAAAATCTTAAAAAAAAAAAAAAGTTGGTGCGAGAGAGACTTGTGTTCTCCTTTTCTCTCTCCTCTTAGGAGTTCAGTCACTAAACATTGTACGTACACTTCACTTTCCTCAATCAAATAAGGACCCTGTTCCCTGCCTCGTAAAGCTGGGGTTGTTCAATTTACTAAGAACATAACAGTAGAAGACACTTGCAAAAGTTAAAAGTGTCACTGACATGATATGATTACTATCCAGGCAATATAAAACAGAAAACCTTGAGGGGGTGACCAATATTTCCTTAGAGTCAGGTTGAATCATGGCCTCATTCTTAAAAGCTATGAGACCCTTGGGAAGCTGGACACAGAGTTTCTGCATCTTGATCTCTGAAAGTATCAAAAGCATTCTTAAGTGTATGAAGTTCTCTGAATATAATGAGTGCCAATAAATGTTACTTTCTTCTCCTCTGATCTGGAAGTTTTAAAAATAGCATTGTCTTCCATCTACATGGAGTAACAAGGGTGGGATTTGGCTTGGTTACAAAGGAAAGATAAAAAGGTTCAAATTCAAGTATATGCGATGATCGATGATCGTTATAAGGCCGAAGAAGTAAAAGCAAGCTACTCCTAAACTAAGCTCCTGCTGGGGACCCAGCTTAACGATGTTTCTAGCTTTAACAACAGGCCATGTATATAACAGAAGAAAACAGAAGTCCTATCAAACCAACTCCTGTGCCAAACCAGCACCTTGATCAGAAGATAAAGGTCAGACTCTCTTAGGTTCATCTGAGCGACTCAGTTGCTTAAAGCTCTCCCCTTGGCTCAGGTCATGATGCCTGGGTCTTGGGATCAAGTCCCATGTTGCATCGTGCTTCCTGCTCAGTGGGGGGTCTGCTTCCCTCCTCCCTCTCTGGCCCTCCCCCTGATTGCACTCTCTCTCAAATAGATAAATAACTAAAATCTTTAAAAAATAAGAAATAATTTAAAAAAGAAAAGGTCAGTTTCTCTGATTCAACTCTAAGCTCCATGGAGGGGTAAGAACACATCTCATGTATTATTTTCCTCCAGCTCTAGGTTCAGTGTCCACTCCACCCTTAAAAGACACTCTACAGTAGAGCTGGAGGGACCACAGCTCCAATCACCGTGGCATTCTAAGAAAGGGCCTCGACAAAGTGAACTGTTTGTCAAAGTTTAAGCTGCAAGTGTGCTCATCTGTAAAATGGGGACACTTCTGATTTGCAAACGTTGGAGGAAGGTACAGAATGAGGGTCTGTAAGGAGCTGGCCCTGTGACTGGCCACATAGTTGGAGGTCAGCACATCATGGGAGCTCCTATGACTGGAAAGGATAGAACCAACCAGCATCCCATGCAAGGGAGCCCAGTGATATCAGGATGCAGACAGGGGTAATAGCATACGAACAGACCAATTTTACAGCTAAAAAAAAAAAAAAAAGAAAGAAAAGAAAAGAAAAAAGAAGGTTTGAGTGAATTTTTTCCCCATTTCACTAAAATAATATGCTCCAAGCCTAAAACCTTTTTCCTCCTGTCTACTGCCCAAAACTCATTTCTCCAACAGAGATCTAAGCTACCATAAATCCCATCAGGGGTCAAAATGGCTGACACAATTTTAAGTACAAGAGAGCACCGCATAAATGGCATCATTATTATCCCCAAGGGCTGCTCTCTGCCTTTTCTAGGGCACAAAAGAAAAAGGCATATTTTTTAACCTGGAAATAGACAGTATTCCAGAATTTTTGAGGGACAGATTCAAGAACTCAGAAGCACAACAGTTATGAAAACAAAGTATGACCAGACTTAAAGTGAACAATCTTTCTGCTTTTTTAAAAACCCCTTGTTGCTATCCTACCCCAAAAGCTAGGAAACTGTTTTGGTTCTTTTTTAAGATTTTTATTTATTTATTTGACAGACAGAGATCAGAAGTAGGCAGAGAGGCAGGCAGAGAGAGAGAGGAGGAAGCAGGCTCCCCGCTAAGCAGAGAGCCCGATGCGGGGATCGATCCCAGAACACTGGGATCATGACCTGAGCCGAAGGCAGAGGATTTAACCCACTGAGCCACCCAGGCGCCCTTAGAGGTACTGTTTCTAAGTGAAGTCTAAGTAATGTCCTGTGATTGCATAGTCTTCTCTATTCCTCTGTGTTCTAGAAGCAGACCTCTTCTAGTGATAAGCATTCAGTCCCTCACTGTGCTCACACGCTTCCTCTCGGGGAGCTGGATGGTGCAGTGCCATCTGACACTAACCACCCAGAGCTACTTCAGACCTCACGGTTAAGGGCACAGTCTCCAACAAGATTGCCCTTGCTTCACACAACAGCAGTTAGGTTCAGGGGTCCTCGGGCTGCCTGCACTTCCTAGCAGCTGGCTAAAATTAAGGAGTTCCCATAGCTCCCTCGGGTTCATTAATATTAAACTTATAGTGACTCCGAGAACTCAGGGAAGTGCTGCACTTATGATGAGAATTTTATCCTCAAGGCTATAAATCCCCAGGCCAGCCAATTGAACCTACATGGGACAAAGCCAGGGAGGGTCCTGAATGAGAAGCTTCTTTGTCCTCTCCCAGTGGAATCAAGGTGTACCACCCTTGTGTCTCGGTGATGTGTTCACCAACCCAGGAGCCCAACCAAGCCTCAGGACCAGAGTTTTCATGGGGGTTTCATTATGTAGCACCATTAATTGAATCATTAGCCACGCGGTTACATTCTAGTCCCTGTAGGGGCGCCTGGGTGGCTCAGTCAGTTAAGTGTCTGCCTTCTACTAGGGTCATAATCCCGGGGTCCTGGGATCAAGGCCCACATCGGGCTTCTGCTCCTCGGGGAGCCTGCTTCTCCCCCTGCTCATGTTCTCTCTCTCTCTCATATGCTGCTTCTCTCTCAAATAAATAAATAAAACCTTTTTTAAAAATTCTATTCCCTCTATTCCTGAAGACTGGGCCACTATTATGTGGCTCAAAGCTCCAAAACTCTAATCATATGGTGGGTCTTCCCAGCTTGACTATCCCCCACAGTGAAACTATCTAGCGGCTCGCTATGAGACACTTCACTGGCTGAAATTCAAGTGTGGTCCCCAAAGCCCACCATGAATAACAAAGATACTCCCATCATTTTGGAAATCCCAAGATTTAGAAGCTCCACTCCAGGAACCCAGGACAAAGACCAGACACGTACTTTACAGTACAAAACAAGGGAAGGTTCAAACTTCTAAAAAACTCACTATTGACACTCTAGACCCAATCCTTGGCTTTCCTGCCAATAAGTTTAGCAAGTCAAAACTTCCTTGCTGGCATCTCAGTCTCTTCATCTTCTGGCACCATCAGACCCTGCCAAGCTCATTTCCAATATTCCCCATCACAAAGTCTGCACCCTACCCTGCCTGCTCTGCCCCAGTCTCTCCAGAGAAGTCATTGAATGCTGAGATAACCTTAAGAGAATGGATGAATGAGACCAGAAGAGGACCTGGGACAGAGCCCATGCTGGTATTTAAGAATAAGTGAAGGCAGAGCAGCCTACAGAGGAGCCTGAAGAAGAAGGAGAGGGAATTCAGCTGCTGCACGTGGTTCTGGAGGCTCAGGAAATGAGCTTTCGGCATACAGAGAAGGACCAACAGTGTCAGCTACTACAGGGAGGTCAGAAGGATAATGGCTTAAAAGTTTCCAATGGATTCAGCAATAAAACAGTCATCGATGACCTTGCTGAAGCACTTTCAGAGGAGTAATAAGGGCAGAAGCCAGATTGCAGTGGGCAGAATAGAGAAGGGGGAGTAAAGAAGCAGAGAAGCAGATATATATGTCTCTTTAGACAGAAAGCAGTCACTGAAAGGTGCCATGGGGCCTGACAGGAATCAGATCTTCAAGACGGAAGATGTGAATGTATTCAGATGCCGATAGGAAGAAGTCAAAAGGGAAAGGGACAGGGGGACGGTACAAGAGAGAGGGAACATTTATCAAGCCAGGCTACTAAGGCCTGGGAGAGAAGAGCTCCAGAGGACAAGTGGAGGAATCCACCCCGATGGGGATGCTCCTCTCCCAGGACAACGGCAGTCAAGGAGGGAGGCATGGCGGTAGTGACCGCTAATGTCTAGGTTTGGAGGTCTGGAGTGAAGTAGCGGAGGGGGAGTGGCCCCATCACTGGCGTGTCCCTTCTCTGTGATGTAGGAAGCAATGTCATATGTTTAACTTGTGAAAGTCAAACATCTGAGTAGAGGGGGAGAGTGAAGGACGTACAGAAACGCTAGTGTAGGGAACTAGATGGAGAACTAAGGAACTGTGGAATGACTACAGGGCACCAGCGACAATCCAGGAGTGTCCTAGAACCATGACGCTACAGTAAAATTCATCTGCAGTTCTGTGTGGGTTCCACTGCTGCATGAGACAAAACTGGTCAAGGCTGGCATTCATTAGAGCCAAGGGAGAGCCTTTGCCAGCAACTAGGAAAGAAAGCCAATGGAATCATGAGACTGGCTGGCCAGAGGTTGAAGTAGCATGAAGCTGGAAGGGGATGAGGAGAGGGCGTAGGGTTATGAAGAAGGTGGATAGAGGGAACCCAAGGGTCTGAGGGTCCCTAGTTTAAAAGATACAGAGAGTGTGACTTAAGGAGTAAAGGAGAAAGATCAAAAGTTATGGCCAGAAATTAGGATACGACCTAGAGGATATGAGGCCCAGGGTGGAGCCATGCATGTGTGGGGCTCAAGCAGAATAGAAGTGAAGGTCATTGTCCATGAGAAGACCCAGGAATGGGGAAGTCAGAGTGGTGTTGGGGCACCCTCATGACTATGGAGCCAACCCAAGATGAGGCAAGGGGTTCAGGAGCAGGAAAAGACTGTGAACCACATGCTGATCCATTTAGCGAAAGGGAGGATGACAAAGAGATTGTTACATGATGACCAAGAAGTACAGCATGGACATCACAAAGCAGAGGCTGACAGGCCTGATCAGACCAAGAGCCAGGTTCTATTTGGCTGACTGGAGGTTTTTGGCTTGTTTTATGATGAATTACTTCCCCTCACTTAAAAATCAGGAGAGTTCATATGAAAATCTGGATTCTCTGGAAGGCTGTTCCTAAAAACCATGACTATCTGGTAACATGGGGCTCCTCTCCCTCCACCATGAGCTCCAGAACAGAGGAGTGATTTTAGAGTATCTTGCTGTGTCTGGTTCACTACAGTCCCCACAGGTGCTCAAGGTACTGGCATTTCATTGGAGACCTCTAGGAGAGGGCAGGAAATGCCACTGACATGAGCCTTAAGGGGGTCAAAGCGTTTACATGAGTCATTTTGGGGAATTACAGTAGGGAACAGAGCCAATGCCAGATGCTGACCCTGAGGTGTGGGAGAGGGAGCATCTCCCCTTGAGGAGGGAGAAGCAGGTTCAAACAAGAGCCAGGAGGGAGTGGTCAGTGAGAAGTCAGAGATTCTGAATGAATTTCTCACTCGTGGAGTGTCCAGAGGACAGACATAAATTCAGGGTAGGAGCGAGGAGTGAGAGGAAACACAGAGCAATGATAAAGGCGAGGGGAAAGCAGGTGACTGGAAGTCCCTTGGGCAAACAGATAGTTGAGATGGGAAGCACCTGATGTTAAACCTCAAATTTTCTAACCAATTCCTCTTGGGGTCAACTCGGTAGTCAGGGTGGAGTCACCAAGCTGGACACTGGGCCCTCGAGTCAGACAGCTCACCAGGACAGCTCAGGAACACCCAAGAATCACCTGGACACCAAATCACACAGAAGCCGATCAGACTGAATTTCTAATCCTCCTTTCCTCCACTCTGGCCGACTGATCACATAATCTCAGTAGCAAGAGCCTTACCCCCTTATCCAAAGCAAGAATCCTCTTTATGTCACTCCTGACTACATCACATGTAGTCACCTTGGGGGCAGCATAGAGCCCAGACACCCAGAGGGGGAAGAACTCTTAAGAGCCCGTGCCAAACTGCTGCTGGGTCTACTTCAAATTCTCACCAGAGATTACCTCAAGGTCCAGGAAAAAGGAGTGGAAATTCTTCTACCTCCTCTTCCCTCACCACGTAGATGCCTATCTCCACCCCGGTAAGACTCTTAACAGTGCATCTCAGCCAAAACTGGAGGTCCTAGATGGACTTCACTGAGCAGGCCAAGATGCCTGTCCACCTAATAAAGAATGATTCTCAAGTAGATTGTATTCCGGTTGTTAGACAGCCAACTTGTAAACCTCAGGCACGCGGCTCATCAGCATGATGAAGACTGCCTACATGTGAAACCAGATCTGAGAAAACATGTATGTTTCAGCTTGTTTTGTTCAAGGATCCTATCAGTCAGAGCATGGTGCTTTACACCTCTGACAATGGCCAGGGAGTCAGCAAAAGCTCCCTTCTCTTCTCAAGCAGCAAAGCCTCTTCCCCTGACATCCGCTCATCTTGCAAAGAGCTGCTTACCCAGCACTTTCTGGACATGGACCAGCCTCCTCCTGACAGAGCTTGGGAGGCATCAGGACCCCATGGACCCAGTGGCTGAGTGGGCTTCCCTGCAAACTCTGGTGCCTCCCTGCAGGGGATTATTCGGGTAAATTGTCATGAACTCAAGAATCAACGTGGAACTGAGGCTGGTCCTTTTGTCCCTCATTCCACAGCACTGCAGAGCCTCCCAGACCCTCTCTAAGGGCTTCTTATTAAATCTTAAACAATCTCACGTTGATCTTTGATCTTGGAATAGCTTTCTATTTGGATTTCCGATGGTAGATGTCCTCCTCATCTTCCTGCTGTTCTCTCCTCGTTGATAAAAAAAAAAAAAAAAAAAAAAAGTAAAAAAGAGCAATAAAAGGAATCAGAGAAGAACTCACAGTTTCTCACCTTGTCTCGCTTCGGTCTAAACAAGAAAATGTCTTATTAAAAATAGGGGGGGGGCTGGGCGGGAGAAAGGTGATATTTAATTTTATTGGGGAGAAAGAATCATTGCCGGAGAATGCCTGTGGCTAAATGAGACTATCAAGCCGAGAGCAGAGCAGCGAACCGCGTGCACAAATATGAAGTAATATCTTTCTACTCGGAGGGAAACTGACACTCAATTTCAAAAACTTCAGGCAGGCGGCTCTGAGTTTGGAGAAATCACAACGACCTCCTCAGAACCATTTACAACTGCTTCTACTCTCTGCAGTGAAAGCTTAAAAATGCAAATGAAATGGGGCCATTTAAAGAAAAATATCCCTGCTAACTGTGCTCTGGGAAAGAAAAAAAAAAAAAAGCCTATAGCTTACAGGGCAATCTTAAAGTCAATGAAACTCAGCAGCCCAATGATGCTTCATTCTGATGGATAATGTGTGCTCTGCTTCCCTCTCATGAGTTTAGAAGTATTTAAAGAAAAGGGTAAAATCACCCTGTTTAGGAGATTAATTTCTTTTCCAAAAAAAAAAAAAAAAGTCTGTTTTTGCTGTCACTTCTGGCCTGATGGAAAGTAAAACCAGAGTTTATTCTAAATGTTCACTGCCAAGAATGACCAAGGTAGGGGGCTGGGGGAAGAAAAAAAAACAGACCTGAAGAGGTCAAGCCCTTCCCCATCTCCCCGGGCAAATTCATACTTACATTATCCAGGAAGCCATTGTAAAAATCGTTCTTGAGGGATACAGATTCCAATAATAGACACTGAATTTATTGAACACTGTGCATCAGGGACTGAGCTTAGCACTTTCCAGGACTTCTGTCGTCTTCACAGTGGCCTTTCCCATATGGATACACACAGCCAGCAGGTCCCATGACTCTATCCATTGTACAGGTGAGGCAACTGAGGTTAAGATCAACTCATTTGTTCAAGGTTACATTGCTGGAAAGTGGCTGAGCAAGACTGCGTTTAGGTTCAGGAGCTATAAACTACAATGCTGTGTGGCCAACATCTTCCCAAGTCCAGTGCACTTTGGTAAGCCTCCCCACGCTGTAATGTTGACACAATTCAGTAAACCCTATCCAGCTTGGAAATTTCTTTGAAGACAGCATTTTGTACATGAGGCCATCAGTATTTGAGGAGCAGACATTAGAGCTGAGGGGTGAGGTGGGGATGGCGTCACCGAAGGATCCATGGTACATCCTGCCCTTCGTGTGCTTAGGACATAATGGGAAGCTCATCTCTATTAAAGCCATTTCATGCAGAAGAAAAACCTATATTGATTAGGAGCCGAAATTCTTCTGGGGGCAACTCAAGTACGTTTTCCCACTTGACCACAAGATCTTAGGGCCAGGCCACCAACATCACCAACTTCTCTAACTCTTGGGTAAAAAGGAGTCTGAATTGGACAAGTCCAGCTGACCCTTGAGCAACATGGGGGTTAGGGACGCTGACCCCCCCTCCCCTCAACACAGTCGAAAATCTGCATATAACTTCTGACTCCCCAAAAGATTTCCTAATAGCCTACTGTTGACCAGAAGCCTTACCGGTAACAAAAACAGTTGATTAACACTGATTGGGTGTGCTACATGTAGTATACCGTTAGGTCATAATAATAAAGTCGGCCAGAGAAAAGATCATGTTATTAAGAAAATCACAAGGAAGAGAAAATACATTTGGAGTACTTGACTATCAAAAATACATTACGGTGACAATGTAAATTAATACCATCATTAGGAAAACAGTTGGCATTATCTTGAAAAATAAGATATGCAGACCCTACATTAGAGATATGCAGACCCTACATCACCAACTTTCCACTCCCCAGTCCTTTGGCTTGAGAACTTCCTATAACCGGAGGACCAGAGGTCATGCACATGAATGTTCCCAGCTGCAGTGTCTATAAAAACCAAAAGCTGGAAACAGCCCAAATGTCCAACAGTAGAAACAATAAATAAATTGTGGCCTATGTACACAAGGGAACACTCTGATCTATTGAAAATGAATTAATTACAGTTTCAATGCATGTATCAATGCCAATGAATCTTGTAAGCATAATGAGCTAAACAAAGAAGTAACAAATGAAGACATATCATGTAACATACACGCTGTTCAAAACAGGCAAGATCAAACTATGTTGTTTAGGGGTGCATGATAGGCCATAAGGCTATTTTTAAAAAGGCAAGGAACAGGTCATCACAAAAATCTGGAGAGGGGTGATCTCAGGGAGGAAGGAAGGGATGTCAATGGGAAAAGGGTGCAGGACCAGAGTGGAAAGCTTCTAAGATAATGGCAATGTTTTGATATTAAACCCGGATGGAGGCTAAGTGGGTACGTCTTTTTTTAAAAATATTCATCAAACTTTTTGAGGAATGTCCATGCTGTTTTCCAGAGTGGTTGCACCAGCTTGCATTCCCACCAACAGTGTAGGAGGGTTCTCCTCTCTCCACATCCTCGCCAGCATCTGTCATTTCTTGACTTGTTAATTTTAGCCATTCTGACTGGTGTGAGGTGGTATCTCATTGTGGTTTTGATTTGTATTTCCCTGATGCCGAGTGATATGGAGCACTTTTTCATGTGTCTGTTGGCCATCTGGATGGCTTCTTTGCAGAAATGTCTGTTCATGTCCTCTGCCCATTTCTTGATTACATTATTTGTTCTTTAGGTGTTGAGTTTGATAAGCTCTTTATAGATTTTGGATACTAGCCCTTTATCTGATATGTCATTTGCAAATATCTTCTCCCATTTTGTCAGTTGTCTTTTGTTTTTTTTTAACTGTTTCCTTTGTTGTGCAAAAGCTTTTGATCTTGAAGAAGTCCCAATAGTTCATTTTTGCCCTTGCTTCCCTTGCCTTTGGCAATGTTCCTAGGAAGAAGCTGCTGCAGCTGAGGTCGAAGAGGTTGCTGCCTGTGTGCTATGGTGAGTGCTGTGAAGTGTGTAAACCTGGAGATTCACAGACTTGTACCCCTGGGGCTAATAATACATTATATGTTTATAAAAAATTTTAAAAATTAAAAAAAATTCATTAAACCGTATAGAGTGAAATGAATATTTGTTACAAAACGTGGTCTTATGTTTGTATGACATATTGTATATGAATACACTCTTGTGTACACGACATAATATCTGGAAAGAATGTTGCCTGGCCCAATTTATAGCATGGGAGAAAGCCTCTGCTTTCATGCAGAGTTACAGAAGTTCTGACATCATTGGCCCAGTCCCCTTTAACTCTGAAATTCCCTCCAGAACATGCCACCAGAAGGGCTGTCCAGCGCCTGCTTGGATCCCTCCAGTTACGGGAAACTCCATACCTCTTGTAGCAGCTCATTTCTTCTGTGTTTTTTCAAGGTTGATTCTGCAGGCAATGGAATCCCTGATTTACATATTTTTAACTGTGGGAAGACACACATTACGTAAGATAGGGCCCTCTTCATGATTTTTAAGTGTACAATCGGAGCACACTCACCTAATTCAGCAACCATCACCACTTTCCACCTCTAGAACTTTTTTGTCTTTCCAAACTGAAATTCTGACCCCACTAAACAACAGCTCCTTATTTCTGTCAGCCCTTGGCAACCATCATTGTACTTTCTGTCTCTATGAATCCCACTCTTCTAGGGACCTCACGTAAGTGAAATCATACAGTATTTGTCCTTTTGTGACTGGCTTATTTCACTAAGCCTAATGTCCTCAAGGTTCATCCATGTTATAGCGACTGTCAGAATTTCTTTCCTTTTTAAGTCTGAATAATTTTCCAACAAATGTCTATATCCTGTTTTGTTTATCCATTCAACTATTGATGCATCCTTGGGTTGCTTCTACCTATCAGCCATGTTGTTACGATCATGAGTGTAAGCCCATTTCTTCTTGACTACTACGCAGTTCTTCCTTATACTCAACTAAAATTTGTCTCCCTATAACTTTTGCCTGTTAGTCTTCATTCTACTGCCTTAAGTTCTTGCAAGGGAAATCCTCCCCCTTTTCCTCACAAGGAAACCTCAAGTATTAGTAGACGACTTCTACTTTAACCCAGATATTACAAGGCTTTTTGTTATTTCAATCATTCCTCATATGATGTATTCTCCAGCCTTTCATCAACCTAACAGGCTTCTCTGGATACAGCTCAGATTTCATTAACTTTTATGAAAACCACATCCCACTACTGTTTCATCTTTTGCTTATTGTCCAATAGAAAGCCCTTCCCCTGGAAAGCCCACTCCCTTTCAATAGTAACACCTGCAAAACCAGGTCTCCTGATTCTGGGGCTATGCAATTGATTTTTTGAGTTTCAATGCAGCAGATTAACATTTTAGATGTGTTCAATCTCATCTTCTTGAATTTGGTCCAGCCTCCCAGTCTACTGAGATCACTTTCAGTGTTATTCCATAGGACTCTTAGTCATACACAGAAATTGAAAATCATATTTGTCACAGAATCCCTTCAGAGTATTGATGCATAGGTTGAACACAACATGGTTAAGGCAAAGGTATATTTCACTGATCTCTCCTTCCAGATTATCATTTATTAATATTCTTTAACTGCATTAATTCAGCCAACAGGAAGTCCGATGAACTGCAATTTCACATCATACACCTATTGTAGTTTTATCCACTAGGATATCAGAGAAGACTTTTTCAAACCTGTTGCGGAAATCAAGACATGCTAGGTTTGTGGAACTTCCCAGATTTGCCAGTATGGCTAATCTATTATGGGCCCATTATTGCAGAGTACCCACACTAACTGTCAGATATCACCTCAATCTTTTCTAAGCATGCCTAAAGCATGAGTTTAGCATACTGTTGAAGAGTTTTATCAGATTCAATGCCAAGTTCCTTTGCAGTTGGCTTCCAAAACTACTACTTCTCTATTTCTGAAAATTAGAAGAGTATTTTCTTATTTCCTGTATTCTGGAAACCTTTCCGTGCTTCACAATTGCTGAAAACAAGGCTTTACAGATTTCATCTGCAAATGTATTGAATAATGAGGACGAAAGCACCTGCTCTTGGACACTGTGAACTGACAATATAGTAATATCTCTTACCCACCCTAATGCACGTATTCCAACTTCTCACATTTGACTTCCCTATTCCTGAAGAAGGATGAGCTTAAACCCCCTTTGATCTTCCATCTTCTCTCATTTATCCATTACTATTTCCTCAAGCAACTGGCTCATCTGTTCTCAGTCATTTTCATTTTCACTGTTCTAGCCCTTCTGTTGGTTGGGGAAATCAGATTTGTGGTCCCCAGAAAGAGGTAAGGAGGAAAAAATATATACCTAGGTACCAAGACACAGGCTCTCCTTGGTTTTCTCACTGTATAAGGGGAAGGTCTCTTCACAGTGCACACACCAGCTGTGTAACTATTTAAATTGGCATAAGGGAACAAGAGGACAAAAAATGGATCAAATCAAAGACATGTAAATCAGCCCCACTCACTACCAGTGTGTTAACCTGGGGCATATCAGGCCCCAGTATATTTATAACTCAAATGATGAGCTGGACTCCATCTTCTAAATAGGGTCACTGTTGCCCCTTTGGACAGGGAAATTCTCAGCTGTGTGGAACTGTATCAAACCATATGGCATGGAAGCATGTAGAATGCATAGCATCCATCATTTCAGAACACTGAACTCAGTAGTGTCCCTCCATCACTGTGACATTCCAAAACAACCTTATGCATTTCCAAGTGTCCCTGGTTAAGACCCACTGACAGATGATCCTTCAAGTCCCTTTTAGCTTTAAATTTCTGGCTCTATAATTCTTTGCAGACAGAAGCTTTGAAGTTTTAAATAATTAATAACTTTATGTTAAGTTTTAGTCAATAACATATTACATTATTGAAAGTCATTCCTCTGGATGAAACAGAAGTAGTCTGTTTCTTTCAGCAGGCATGCAAAATTTTTCTCCAGTTTTTTTAAAATTAGCAGGGGTAACTAATTACAAATCGAGACATTCAGAAAAACTAGTACACAATTCATCATTTCAGTCAATTGGATGAAATGAGATGAACGAGAAATGTTGACAAATTCCTATCACAGAATCACAATAAAGAAAAGCAAGCTGCTGAATCTGTATGTCTTTTCCCTTTGTTTTAAAGGAGTAAAATCTGAACAAGTTTCCTACTTGCTTCTGTACCTGGAAATTCTCCTGCAGATCAAAAGAATTCCCCCAAATCCAGGAGAATTACCATCCTGCTCAGAACTGTATATTTGCCTCATCTCAGAGCAAATAATTTGGTTCATTAACACTCTGCCTTCCAAAGAGGCTTATGCTTTATCCTTCCCCTTCACAATATCTTCCTGTCCCCACCTCCCCACACACAAACCAGCCCCTTCCCTCACCCCATCACCACCACCACTGACACCACCTGCATCACCACCCAAGGAGAGCAGAGCCACGGCTGGCTGGCTTCCCCTCTGCAGAAATTGGTACAGCTACTCTAGTGCCATGCAGGGGTGTCTGCGGAAAGTGTTTTCCCCTCACAGCAGAAGGCCGCCCTCCTCCAAAAATACCTGGCCCCTTCCAAGGCTTCTGAGCTAGTCCAGACAGAGAGACAGGGTTGTGAAACTGAGGAACCCTCTTTTCTTTGCTTTTCTTCCCCCCCTCTTGGTAAGGGAGTAAAAATGGGGACTGAGTACTTTTAAAACAATGCATTCTGTCAGGTTTCCTTTCCCTTCCCAGCAGCTCAAGGATCTAGCATCAGCAAAACATGTCATGTCATGTTCTGGTGTGGAGACAAAGAGACGAGAACTCAAACACTCTCCAGTGGGTGCGGCTTTAAGGCTCTTGGATTCTCCCATTGCTCTTTTCTTCCTGGTTTGGGGGCAGGGGGGAAAGACTGCAAGAGGCTTGGGGGCTGCCCAGAAAAGAGAAGGGGCTGTGTACCTGGGAAGTATGTACCCAGCTACCTGGAAGATGCTGGAAGTTGGGCCCAAACCTTCAATTCACTTTTAGCTTTGTGCTAATTACCTGGCATTGAGAGCCAGCCCTGGGGCAGCACTTCTTCCAGCAAATGGATTCAGATGTCCAGCCTGGTTTGGGCAAAGGCTGTAGAATCCCTATAGCTTCTGCCACATACAGAAAAAATGAGATTAGTTATTCATTTCTTCCTTAAGGACAGAGTCAGCAAAGAAGCTTACACTGTAGCTGCTGGGATCTAAGTTAGATAAGGAAGAACTGACAAGGAGCCCTGTGACAGAGGACTGTCATGAAGCCTCCATCCAGATCTCTTCACATCCAAAGAGCTTCTTGTCTCTCTCATGTGTCTAGTCTGGTCTCTCCAAGAGGCGGTCATTGGTAATGGCTTCATTTGTCTTTCCTTCTTTTCTCCATTTCCTCCTTTAGCAGACACACCTTCAACATCTGTTGTCCCTGTGCTTGGAACTGCCAGGAGGGAAAGGGAAACCTTCTCTTTTGGGTCCTAATCCAGATAATTGAGATCTGTGGTCTGCACCAGTATAGCAGCAATGGGAATGGACCAAAAAAAAAAAAAAAAAAAAGATGGATTCAAGTCTTATTAAGATGATGAGATTGCCAAGGTTTGCTGGTGGAGAGGGTATGAAGAGTAAGGGAAAGAAAAGAATCAAAGATGACTCCTAAATTTCTGGCATGAGCAACTGAGTGAAGGCTGATGTCATTTACCAAAAAGAAGAAAAAGGAAGAGAAGAAGGAGGAAGAAGGGAGCACAGGAACGTTTGAGGGACAAGTCTGGGGGGAGATCTGATTAATCCAATCTTAAACAGGTGGAGTTTGAATTGCATGGGAGATACCCAAGTGCAGATGTTCAAGAGAAAGTTGGCAAATGGATCTTACACTTTGGACAAAGATCTGGGCTATAGATATGAATTTTGGAGGCACCACACTCAGGGAATTTAAGTGGGAGGAAAGGAAAGGTTGGTGAAGATCTGTATATCTTTCTAGTCCCCAAAGAGATAAGAAGATCCACGTGAAAATCCCCTAGTACTTTGGGAATTGATCATTGGCCTAGATTTCAAAGAAAACTCCTTAATGAATGAGGAAAATTCCATGAAATCACAAAAAGCAGCCTTGGTTCGCCCAAGAGGCAGCATCCTTCAGCAACAGGCAAACAGCTTTGAGCAGATACAGCTGCACAAAGCTCTCTTTCCCTCCTGCAAGGCTGGCCAGCCATAGCAGAACCTTTCAAATGTCATCGAATAGTGGTACAGAAGGCTTTACCAGCAAAGTCCCCTGGGCTCTGCTTAAGAGCACCGCCAAATCCAGCTTCCCTAGAACGATTTCACAAGGTGGGGACTTAACACCAGATTCAATACTCTTTAAAGTTGTTTTTTGATGGAAAGTTGACCTGGCTCCCTCCCAAGAGTTTTAACATCTCCCCCAACAGTGCTGGACTTGCGTCCCTTCATACAGCGGCGTCGCAATAAGCAAAGAGATTCTCCCCAACCTTAGCACAGAGTTCCCCAAAGCAGTGTTTCCTAGAACTTTTGTGGGCACCATTCAAAAGAAGGCCATTGGTAGATGGGGTAGAAGGAAATGGCAGGCGCAGAGCTAAGCAAAGACAAGGGAGAAAGGCGGGGTGCCCCCCACCCTGTGCACGACAGAACTAGGGCATGGCCGAGGCTCCCTGCCAAGCTATAAGCCTACTTCATTCCAACTGCTTGGATGGCAAACCAAGCCCACTCCTTGGGGGCTAAATTTGTTTATTCTTGCCTGAGGAAGATTTCAGTTTTTCAGAAAGGAGAGAGGAAATGAGAAATCAGGAGAGAATCCTAAAGATCTCATTATTAAATGACACTTGAATTCTTCTGTCAATAAAAAAGCACCAGAAACAGAAATTTTCCCGTGACAACCCCGCCCACCAGCAAAAAAAAAAAAAAAAAAAAGAAGAAGAAGTGTTTCCACAGAAGTGCCTATTAAAACATTAACTAACAAAAGAGTAAAAGAGCAAATTTATTTGCAGGATTCACTCAGGACCCATCTCTTCCCAACTTCTGACTGAATTAAACACACACACACACACACACACACCAGGAAGGGGTCCCCTGGCCTTGTCCAGTGACAGGGACATGGTAAGGGTCACACCTTTTTCTTCTTTTTCCTTTTCCTTTAATTTTTCCACTTTTCATAAATGTTTTACTTTTCATTTAAAAACCATTTTAGATTTACTTTTCCTTTCTTTCCAATTTCCCACAATACTGTATAATCAAGTCCTGATGAAGTGTTTTAAAAAAATGTCAGCAGGGCTGTCCAACTTTGAAGAACCCCAGACCCCAGCAAAAGCTGAGGGCTGACCCAGGAAGCCAGCTGTCAGCCTCCCAAGGGTGTTAGCAGCATGTGGGTCAACATCGTTGGTAGGGCCAGAAGAAGCCAAACTCTGGATATTTTTACGAATCAGAAGTGACATAAAAATATCCCTTCATTTTTGGCACTCCACAATTGAAAGAAAGAGCTTCCACACACTTTTGTTCATCCTCCCAGCTATGTGACCGTGACCATGCTGTGTGACAGGCCTGGAGAAGTAGAGGGACCCCAGGGAACAACACTAGAAAAGGCCAGAGTTGTGACTAAAATACAGGTCTTTTAATCCAAGCCCATCCATCATAACCCAGATGCTGAAGAAAGATTAGGGGGCCTGCACAAGGGAGGAAGAGACAGATGTTAGAGATTATGAAGGTCTACCCCGGTCATGCTAGTCCAGCATCCGCAGTGAGCACAGCCATGCTGGGCATAGAAATCCTTCTTCAAAATGCTCTGTCTCCAGCATTACTGAATATAGACTCCTCAGGGCCAAGGGGCAGCCCCTCTCCTCCCTCCTCAGCGAAGCCAAGAACAAGCTTTGCTGTTTCCAATGGCTGGTTCCCCATCCAGGGGACAACGAATGCACCCAAGCAAGAAAGAAATATGACCCGCACTTCCAACCCCTGTCCACAAGGCCCACCCACTTCTGTGAATGATGTGATGCCCCCCTCAGTCTTTGCATCACCTAGCTCTCCAGGTCACAGAACACTGATAAAGACCAGTGCATCTCAAGCTTAAATAAATCAGCTGGAGATCTTCTTAATCTGGGGATGCAGATTCTGATTGTTGTATCCCTAGCAAGCTCCCTGGTGCCGCTGCTGGCCCCAGGACCTTTGAGTAGCAAATGTTGGAGACTGTCAGAGCTAAAACAGGCCATAGAGGGATGTCTGGGTGACTCACTCAGTTAAGCATCTGCCTTTGGATCGTGTCATGATCCCAGGGTTCTGGGACAGAACCCCACATCGGGACCCCTGCTCAGCGGGAAGCCTGTTTCTCCCTCTGCCTCTGCCTGCCACTCCCCCTGCTTGTGCTTGCTCTCTCTCTCTCTCTCTCTCTCCCCGACAAATAAATCAAGTAAAAATCTTAAAAATAAAGTAAATAAAACAGGCTATAGAGATCATCCTTCTCAGTGCTTTTCATAGTGGGTTCCTGGGAAGCTCTGATGAGGTATTTCAGGGGATAATTTCAAAGCCCGGGAGGAAACCAAGGGCCCCTCCACACCCCTGCTTCAACCAGAATGGCTCCGCTCTTCCATTCTGGAAATTGAAATGCTTCCTTATATTCCATTTGATAAAAGGATTCCTTTGTTTCCTAAGTTTGGAAGCTATTGCTTTAATTCAACTACCTCCCTTTACAGAAAAGGAGGCTGAGAGTGAGTGAGTCATGTGAGATGACACAGCTTATTGGTGGCCAAGCCAGATCAGAGCCTTGGCCTCTTCTTCCCCACCCTACTCTAGCCCTCTTTGGGGGAAGAGTACAAAAATGCCTTGATTCCATGGTTTTTCCTCTTTCTTTTGGGTTTACCAAAGTAAGCCCACCAGAATCCCACAATGCCCCAGAAAGGCAGATGTGCCGCCTCTCCCCACCAACGGCTGGCTGTTCAGAGCCGCCCTGCCGTCTACACCTGACAAGTCAGGGCAGACCGTGGAGGAGAGAAGAAGCTTACTCGAGCAAGGGAGAAGTCAGGAGCATTCCCAGAGGCAAGATGAGGGTTAGCCGTGGAATCGTTCCACAGATGGGCAGGCATGTGCTTGCAAGACCTCAGAATTCCTTGTCTCCGAGGAGGGGCCCTGATTGACTCACCGGGGCACTTACAGACAGCTTACTTCAAGCTGATTTGCAGCAGGCATGCTAGGGCAGCTGCAGGGCCCCAGCTGAAAAAGAAGGTTTGTCAGTGGCAGGAGCTGGGGGAGGTGCGTGGAGGCAGAAGAAAGGTCCAGGGAAGAACATGTCTAGCACAAAGCCCGTGACCATGAAAGGTCAGACTCCGTGAGGTCAGCAAACTCGGGCCAGTTGGTGACACGAGGAAGGCTGAAGACAGGTTCCCTGGCTCCAGGAAACCCACAATCTGGAGAGGTGCAAGGAGGTAAATAGTATATGAGAAACAATTAGAGGACAATACAAAATAGCTTGTAATTAAAAGCTAGACTGAAGGATTCAGAATGTAACAGCCAAAGCAGGTCAGTGCAAGAGAACCCTATGGGCGGGAGCATCTGGCGGGGGCGGGGAGGGGGGAATGTGATAAAGACCACACTGCAGCACAGAGGATGGGGAGAGCAACACAGGAGGAAAGAAAGAAGTCGTCGGTGGTCATCCGTTTGGTCAGAAAACCAGTGGATGCTGTAAACAGCATCTGGAGGGGTACCCCTTGAATTAAATCTTCAGGAAAGCAAAAGAGGGCGGCTGACTTGAAATTAGGCTCCTCTGAGCAGAACCACCCCTGATCCGATCCAGTACAGCCCAGTTTCAATCTCGCCTCCACCTTTCCACAGAACTTTTCTAATTTCTGAAGCTACAGGGCAACTCCAAGAGCTCTGCCAGGATGCAGGTGACAGAAAAAAACTCTGAACCCCAGTTCACGGTGGTCCTGAGCCAAAGTCAAGATCTCATGTCCAAAAAATCAATATCTGTGCATTATTTCTGGCTCCAGCCGAAGCCTCTCTATCCAAAGGCTTGGAGAGAATAAAATCAGGTCAGCCCCAGGAAGGACATAAACCCCAGAGATTCAGAGAGACTAAATGCTTTGTTGGAAACCACTCAGTCGATTATGAAAAAGAAACCCATCACCACTTCTTTTCTATACACTCCTATCTTTGGTCTGACCTGAAGAGCCAGTCCTGTTAAAATGTCATCCCTGACCCACACACAATCTTCCTGCATCTACATTTCTAGGTAAGTGAGTCTGAGTGAAACCCACTACCCAAGGATGCACTGCTCAGTCTATAAACCTAAGAATGGATTTGCAAAGTCTTCTACTTCCTGCCCCCTCCTCCCACCACATTCCCCACCTCCATGGAACCATCTTCTGACCCCTGCACTGTGCTCAGCCAAAACAACTCAGCAGCCTGGCATTCTTCCAGCTCATTGAAATTACCAAGGGTTGTAAATAACAAACCATAAATTCTGGTTCCTTGCCCCCAGCATCTCCCTGACCCATCGAGCATCATAACGTCCCTCCTGTCCTGCAGCAACCTGATTAGGGTCCTTCCCCAGTTGTTTCTGCAACCTTCTGAAGGTTAAGTTCTCTGTTAATAGTGTTAATAGTCACGTAAGACTGTTAGAGCTGGAAGGAGCTCTGTTAGAGCTGCAGAGAGTCCATCCTCTCCAGCCCCATCTTTTAACAAATGAGAAAACGAAGACCCACAGATGTGAAGTGACTTGTCCAGGGTCACACAGATCCTCGGTAGTGGGTGTGGGCTGGAATCCTGGTTGTCTCTCTCCCAGACCATGGGGAGTCTGAGTCACCTATGAGAAGATGACAGGATTGCCCAGGCACCTTCCCTTACCCCCACTGAACTCTTGAGCCATCTGCAAGTGAAGACACATGTCTGATGACTACACGGTCCATAAAGGATCCTGGTGGTGGGAAGGCAATGAGGCTGGATCAGCTATTTGATATTATTTTCCTTCACTTTAAAGAGTCAGCCAGAGATGATGACAGTGCCAACCCAGATGTCACACCTTTACTGCACAGTCACCTCAAAAAGGATGACAAGGCACGAGGAAGGTACGTCTGTGCAAACTGCCTCGTTAAAGAGTGAAATGGTAATGCAGAGCTTATTCATACCCTGCTTATATCTTGCAACAATTGTGTGATTAATTCAGGTCACTCCCTGATGCTTCTTTTCAGACATTCAAACCCTCATTGTCTGCAACCTTTTCGTCAAGCCCCAAGCAACAGAAATCCCACGCTCGCTCCATCTTCAACTCTCCTGGAAAGAATCTGTGTGGAGTTGGCAGGCTGTCCTGAGTGAAATGAGCACTGGGCCAAGAGCCCAGGACGTCTGGGTTTATTGGTTGTTCACCGAGTAATCTGGAGCAGGTGGGTTTAGCTCTCTGCATTTCACCTGTGTGAGGGGGTTAAGTTGGAGGCAGAGACGGAAACAAAAGTAATTCCCCAGGTGTCTTTCTGCACAAGGGCTCCATGAGGTTGGCTGATACCGGCACCCTGTCTCTGCTTCCAGTTCGGGAAGCATGAGATCGTGGGGAACCTGTTACCGATTCTCCACCACGTGCCAAGGATTGGGCTGAGAGACTCACACCAGCCTCTGACGTGGTACGCTGTGAGTCTCAGATGTGGAAATGGTGATCAGAAACAAAGAGTTGGCCTCCAAAGTAACACAGTTATTGAACAAGGGAGCCAGGATTGAAAGAAGTTTCTGGGACTCAAAAGAAGTTTCTGGGACCTTCAATGAAAGATCAGTTCATATTACTGAGAGATTGGGGGTGGTACTGAGAGACAGAGACTCAAAAGCCCAAATGAGACAAGTGCCAGTAATGAAAGAAGTATAAGGAAGTGAATGATATTGGCGGGAAAGTTAAATGGGCACCTTCTTTAAAGGCCCTGAGAGTCGAGTCCAGTGAAGTGTGGTAATGAAGGACCTCAGGCCCTGGATGAACAGATTCTATTTTTCTTTTTTTTTTTTTTTTTTTTTATTTATTTATGTGACAGACGGAGATCACAAGTAGGCAGAGAGGCAGGCAGAGAGAGAGGAGGAAGCAGGTTTCTTGCTGAGCAGAGAGCCCGATGTGGGGCTCGATCCCAGGACCTGGGATCATGACCCCAGCCGAAGGCAGAGGCTTTAACCCACTGAGCCACCCAGGCGTCCTTCTATTTTTCTTTCTGAGGGAAAGCTGAAATCCAGAATTTTATGTGAAACTATCTCATTTAAATCTGTTACCCTTAACTCGAAAAACTCTGAACACCTTGCAAGCTAAATAACATAAACCCATGCCCAGACTGAACCCACAACCCGTGGTTTGCAAACTCTGGGTATTTAGAATAATCTCCTAACCAAAGGAGTGGGAGAGCCTGGAACATCACCGTGGGGGCCCTGGGGAAGCCTCATCTCTGGATTTCATTTTCAAAGAAATTTCTGGACCGTTCAGAGCTGGGATACAAGGGTACGTGATTCAACCAACACCACTAAATCACTGGGGCTCACGGCAGCCATTCTTTTCTCTCTTGGGAAGTTTGGGGGAGCCATACACGCATGTCCCTAAAGCCAGTAAGAGTACCCATTTCTTTCTAATAAGCAACAAATTATTTGAGGGGACTTGGTTGAAAACTAGTTCTAGCCCTGTAGTTAAATTCAATTATAACATAATTACAGGGAGTCTGCACACATCAGAGCTTAGCTGGAGGAGAACAGGAGCACCACAGTTCTTCAAAACGTTGGCCTGAGGTAAACCTATAATTTTACCTACTGTCATTCTGGTGGAACGTTCATGGGAAAGAAGGCACTCTGGGCTCTGGATTTTCCATCAGAGGACAGCCCAGGGAATGCCTCTTGCCCACTGTGTGGCGTTGGCTCTCTTAGGGTCAGAAACGACAGGTGTAAGGCAGCGTCTCTTACCTTCTTTCAAACTGGCTGGAAAATAGGGTGGGCTCAGAGTTCCAAGTCCAGATGGGATGAGGCATCAGGCCTGTGGAAGAATAGGAAATTCTCATTGTTATATCCTCACCATTCCCTGCTTGGTGGGGGAAGAGGACACCCAGATGCACATACACATACAGGCAGACATAGGTCAGAAATGACAAGGAAACCCTCCAGGAGTGTCTCTCATTCATTGTAAAAGAGCTTATTTACTTGTTCACTTTGCATTCTCTCATGGGCTCATGGCCCTCAAATTTGAGGGAAATGCAAACTGGTGTTGGTGCTGGCTACAAAACCAACAAGGGGCAGAGGAGCTTCGCTAAAGCTATTGGAAAGTTTGGAAGGTTGGACAGGTGCACCGTTAGAACTACAAATCCTGTTAAATACTTCTCCTCAGGCAAAAGCCCTTGGACAAGTCCCTTTCAACAGCCTTTACACAAGCTCCAGGCTTCACTCTGAGGGGAACATGGAGCTGGGACTGTCCACCAGGGGAAGTATTCTCGGAGCTTTCCTGAGAGAAGGTTGATTTTGCAGAAGTGATATCATTTCATAATCCCTCCCTGGTGCCCATCCATTTTCATCACAAAATACGTGATTGAAAGGAAGGGAAGTTTTAGTCAACTCACCAGGCAGGCATTTAACCCTGACACTGTATGGGAGAGAAAAAATGACCCAGAACATGGAAATGTTGGGGGAAGAGACAGCAAGGGCCCCGGCCCAAGGAGTCAGAAAAGCCTTTCTTCAAATCTAAATTCTAACACTTACTAGTTATGTCACTTCATACGAGTTACTTAACCTCAGTCTCCATATCTATAAAACGTCTATGCCCTGAGGATTCTAGGAGCCAAAATATGAGGAAAACCCTGGTATAATATTGTAAGAGAAGGAATTAGGGCACGTTAGTGGAGCCTGGCCCTGCCTCAGAAGGAGGATCCAGGCCTGTGGCAGGGAGAGCCAGCTCCCACCTGCCCACCGCACAGGGAAGAGGCATCGTGGAGAGTCCCCTGGGGAGGAGAGTCGGCCCCCAAGATCGGAGAATGCAAGAAGTGGTGGCCGAAAACTTGGTAGGAGCTGGTGCTTCAAGATCAAGTATATTCAGAATTCAAAAGAACATTCTGGATGGAGGGGAGAATGGAATCAAAAGCCAAGAATACAAAAACATTTAGCCCACATCTAGAGACAGAAAAGCAGCTGGATGAGACAGGAATTTGGGTAGCAGGACCAGAACCAGGCCACCTCCAGGGCCCTCAGCATCCCTGCCCCAGTGTGCGGAGTGTTACCGGGAAGCAGAACCAGGGAGCTGGCCCTAGGGAAGCGGCCCACCCAACCACTGAAGGCAGAAAGGTGGGGTCAGGGGCGTGCTGGGAATGCCTGATTCCTCAGGCTCTCCAGAGGACCCTGATTTGTAACACGGTGTAAGTACTCCCACCGTGGCTGATTTCCAACAACCAACACGTTTAACAACCAGATGGCAAACTATTTTCTGAAATTTTAATAATCAGCTCGCACCAGCAGGTGTTCGCCAGCTGCAATGCATCTCTGGGTTGGCTGGAGGGGAACCGAGGAGCGCCCAACATCACACACTGCACCCAGAAACTGGACACACTAGCAACTCCTAAGTCCATAAGACTCTGCATCTTAACATTTTTGAATCTTAGGTGTGATAAGCATTCATAATGACTGAATCTCTTCATCGTTCTGGGGGGAGGGGGGCAGATATTCCCATGCGTTGTCTAGGCATTACTACTACTGTGTCCATTTTATAGATGGAGAAGCGAGCGGCAGAGTCCACGTGATTACACTGCGTAATTAGCAGTAACGGAACCTACCTCTGCTCCCTTCCCCTGAGCCCCCACCCCAGAGGATTTCACTGCCTGCCTGACGCTGCCTCCCCCGCCCCCCACCCCGATTATTTCATAAGGCTGGGGTCCCCCTGTTCCCCAGCTTCCCCTCCTCCCATCCCCCACCCCCAGTAACGGGAACCTCAAACACCTTCCCATCGCTGCGCTCCCCACCCAGGAGGAGCCGGCAATCTCATCACCTAGGAACAATTTGCTTCAGCCCTGCTGTAACGTTCCTGCTTATTAAATTGTAGGATTATCCCATTCCACTGCAGTGAAGGACTCCTCGACTGTTTTTATTGCTCTGTTGCTCAGAACTGCTGGACTCAGCACCAGAGCTTTGCTTCTCGAGATCTCGAGCAAGATGGATGAAGGGGCACCTCCTAGCACGTTCTGAGAGCAGAGCCTGTGCTCTGCGCCCCAAGAAGATTCCCCGGCTGAAGTTTTGTTTCTTGTTGTTCTGTTTAAGGGTTTCCAGTATGGAAGAGAGACCCAGGTTTGGCTTATTTCCCCCATAACCAGCTCAGTAGGTTTTAAGAAACTTTCACAGAAAAGTTGTGCAACTATCTGACTCTCCCCCCCTCTTTTTCTACTGCATCCATTTTGCCCACCTCATCTCCTTTCTGGAGCTACTGGGCAAGCCAGGCAGAAGTAGGCTTGCATTATAATTAGCGGTAGGCAGACGCGTACGCATGCGCGTGCCCAGGCACCCCCCCATAGCCCTCCCTGGTGCTGAGCTAAGCAGCCTGGTGGCCTCAAGCCTGCTTGTCTCACTTTACCAGCTCACCGGTTAGTTTCTCCCCCATTAAAACTTGCCCCTCTCCTGCCAACCTTCCCTCTTTATTTAGCAAATTCGAACTGGCATCTCATGAAACGTACAAAAAACACAAAGAGGCAGCCAACAGAGATCGCCAAACGTGATTACCTGCGTAGGTCCATCTTGCAGAGAAGGTGATGAGAAAAAGTCTGACTTAGATTTTTTTTTCCTCCTAGGCAGGGTAGGCTCCTTCAATCTCCTCCCATCCTTCACTCTAGACCCCCCAGGTGGTAAATCTGAATCTGTCCAGTGACCCCGGGTGGAGTTTGCACTGTTTTATCTTTTACTTAGGAAGAAGACAACTTGCCCATCTCTGGTCAACCCTAGAGCCCCAAGGAATCCTCAGAACAAATCATTTTTTTCCTCCAGTTGGTGTATTTCCTCTTGCATTTCCAAGCTCAGCTGGGTGGCACCACCTCCATGAAGCCTTCCTGATCTACCAGGCAGAGATATGGGATCCTCTCTCTGATTCCTACAGGGCTAGTGGAGGGGCTCCAGGACTTGTCCCTCCCATGTGTCACTGGGCTGTCTCTGTCACTGCACCTGAAAGTCTTTGTGCTCAGGGGCTGGGTGTTAGCCATCCATTTATCCCCAGCACCTGGTAGAGTATCTGGCCTTAGTAAGTGCACGATAAAGATTGAGCGAAGGCTGTGAATTAACAATGACACCTGTTTCTCCTCCACATTGCCCATGCCTTCTCATTCCCCAAAAGGTGGGAGCCATGAGTTAAAGACCGAAGAGAAAAATCCTCTGAAATCTCCCCTTGCTATTTAATAATATGAACTGTTTCAGCTTATCAAAGCCTCTTCTATGAAGACTGCTCTGCCCCCCACCCCCCCAAATGTTCCTCCCACCCCTCCACTTTCCTAAAGTCATGTTCAGATGTTAATGTAGGAAAATAAAATTTCAGGGGCACCTGGGTGACTCAGTTGGTTAAGCATTTGCCTTCGGCGCAGGTCGTGATCCAGGGGTCCTGGGATCGAGTCCCGCATCAGGTTCCCTGCTTGGCGGGGAGCCTGTTTCTCCCTCTCCCTCTGCCTCTGCCCCTCCCCCTGACTCATGCTTGTGCTCTCTCTCTCTCTCAAATTAATTAAAAAAAATAAATCTTAAAAAAAAAAAAAAAGAAAAGAAAATTTTGAACAACCATTCCCAGGGAAATGGAAGTTCTCCAAACCCAGAAAGTTTCCAGGCAAGTTGGAGAAATTGTTTGGAGCAGAAAATGGTGGGAAATGTCCAGAGTGGCCAACCTAAAGACAAGAGGACTTCCCTATCATGTCTTTTTGGATTTTCCCCTCATCTGAGGGAGTACCTTAGGCCTTGGGAGAGAGGGGCCGGGAAGGAGAGACCATCCTCATACCCTCTACAGTCTCCAGAGAATATACCTTTACCTCTGGAACGGGGCCTCGAGCCCCAGCCCAGAAACCGAAGACTGGGTGATGAGCTTTCAAATCCCTTGGAGTAGGAAAACCTCTGGTTGTAGCTCCCGCAACTCTAGGATAGGTTCTTATCGATGCTGGAGCCGAACAGGGTCGGGAGCATGAAGGGAAAGGGGTGTTAGACCCAGACCCCAAGTTCCCTCAGTCACAAAGAGTCAGACTCCCCCAGGCAGGCCCCTCTTCCTCTTCACCCACTCAACAAATATTTCCTGAGCACCTACCCTGTGCCAGGAACTCCTAAGTATGAAGAACATAGGACTTTCCTTTCTTTGAATAGTTCCATGGTCTAGTGAGAGAGAAAGACAAGAAATCAATGTGAGGTATGATAGGTGTGCACAGGCCACAGGGCGTTACATGCAGAGCGGGGATGTGCCTCAGGGAACAGGCAACGTACAGAGACCTGGCTAGTGAAGACCAAACCAAATAAGCTTGCAGCTGCACAGCACTAGCACCAGGCACGTCAACTAAAGAGAAAATAATGAAACGGGACGGAAGGTTTAGTCAAGATGGGAGGAAGGGATCTTGGTTTGGTTTATGGGCTTGGGTTTAGGGCTTTGCCCCCACCTGTGGAGATAGGTGTTCTCTACCAATGTGCTGGGAGGATATCTGGTCCTTCTCCTTACCACTTGAGGAGAGACCTCCCCCTCTCCCACTGGCTGTACTGCCTCCAGAACCATCAGGTTTCTTTGGGTGCCTGCCTGCATCCTCTGTAGTCTAAGCAGGTACTTCTCTGGGGAACTGGTAACAGGAAACAATAACAGGAAAAGAACTTGCCTCTACTTCTACCCCATGCAGCCACTAAGAACTAATACCTCTTCTATGTGGCACATCCTCATATCATTGAAAATAGTTATCATATCTCTCCCTCTGCAATCCTCAGGCATCAATTCTTTAGACTAAAAATCCCGTTTCTTGATCCTTCCCCAGAGTGACCTGTTTTCAAATCCACCTAACCACTGTTTTTCCTCACTTTTAGATTTCTATTGACCCTTCCTAAAATGGGAAACCCGTAACTGAATGTAATGAACCCGATGTAATCTGATTAGTACAGAGTAGAATAGGAATATCACCTCCCTTGTTTTCCATCTTATATTTCTAATGATACAACCAAAGACAGAATTTGCTCTTTTGGCAACTACATCATGTTCTTTGAGTCCCATAAAGCTTACCATAAGTTCAAGCCCAAGTTGATTTTAGGGTTTGTGTTTTTTTTTAATCTATTTCTGCTACTGCTGAACCACATCTTACCCACCATATGTTTGTACAGTTACTTTCTAGGCCCAAGTACTGAACCTAGGCAGTGGCAGAAGAATTAACATGCAAGCCTAACTGAGAAACCTCTTGGGGAAATGTCCTCCTGGTCTTCAAAACATGGTGCAGAGCTAGAGGCCAACAACAAGTGAGAAGCTGGTGATGAAGGCTCCAGTCTGTAAGCAGCCCAACAGACATCCTCCCACACACACACTTGAGGCCATGGGCTCTGATGTCCCCATAAGGTTTCTGCGGATAAGCTATCTCCTTGTGTCACACTAACTTTCCTGCTTCACCCATAAGATATCAGCCCACCCCAAATTTTATGCCATGCGGGCTCTTGGAAACCTCTCCTCAGTGCCCCTCTCCAGTAGAAAGAATTAAAGTTCATTCCACAGACCTTTATGAAGGATGTCAGGCCCCATGCTGGGCATGGAGGCAGAGCTGCCAAGTTAAAGGTGATTACACCTGAATTCAATCTAGCGGGACCGGTAGGTAAGATTGATATTAATTAGTCAGAACACTTGGGAGGGTTTGCAATATCTTCCCTCCCTATTTCCTCAAAAGCCAAAGATGGGGTATAAGATATGGGGCTGGAGTCAGAGCAGAGGAAACGGTGTGTGTTTCCAAGACCCAGGGATACGTGTAGGGACCAAAGATCTCACAGCGGAGAAACCCTGGCTCAGGCCTGGTGGGGGGTGGGAGAGTGATAACACAGTACACCAGTTTGAAACCCAAAGCCCTATGTTAGAGAAATGCACAAACACCCTTGAAATGGTGAACTCCTGAGTGGAGATGGGAGGCAGTCTGAGTCTGGAAATGCCCCTTCAAGCCTCGGGACAGGAAATGTGGAGAAAGGGAGGGCATCTAGGTCTTTTGCCTCTCGAGCTGACTTTGGAACAAAGAACCTGACTGAGTGGTGGGGGGACAGGTGTCTTCCAGCAAAGACACCCAAATGTGCTTCCAAACCCCCTCTAGACCCACCATAGAAACCAGTGTCCAAACGGTCCACAGAGCATCCTCCTGGACCTTGCTGAATCAATTTGAAATCAGTAACAATAATAATAGTAAATGTGATTATTATCTCATTATTTAGGGCAGGGGAGTCCTTCCTGGCTGGGTCAACTAGGTTACAGTTTGTTTCCATTTTTCAGAATGAATGGAAAAGCCAAAGATCACCCCTCAGGGGAAGAACATAACCAGTAGGATTTATGCTTATTTTCTGCCCTAGCTTCCCCCTTCCCCTTCCTTTCCCCTCATTCTGGGGCAGTCGGATGCATCAGCAGCCCGTTGCCCTGCGTCTAGCCCCACCCTGGACCAGAGTGAGCTTCCGAGCCGCAGTGTGAGGGCCCTTCCTCAGGGTTTTCATTTCAAGTCACGTCCTAACCACCGCCCAATCCCCACCCCCTGTCCTGCCTCATCTTTCCAGTCAGCTCCAACGTCACCTTCTCTCTGGGACCTTCCTGCATCACCTAGACAAAAGGTGACATTTCCCTTTTGGGACATACTCATAGTGTTTTTCTCAGTGGCCTGTTTTTGATGTCCGTTCGTGGATGTGTACATCTAGGTCGGGAGCTCCCAAAGAGAAAACACGGCCTCTCGCTCACCTGTACTGAGTTGACGCTTTTACAGAGAGAGTGAGAAAATGAATGAAACACAGCAAGGGAGAGACAAGAGCACAAGATCTCTAACCCACAAGTGCGTGCATCTTGGCCAGGGACTCTGCTTCTGGGTCTACCTTACTGACTGCAAAATGGCAGGCTGAGGCTCCACGAAGGAACACTGGGTCCAGCTGGTGGGGAACACCCCTGCTCTGACGGCTACAGGGAGGAGTCCTACATTTAGGAAAGCCATCACCTAGAAAATTTCCCTCCCCTTGTCCCCAGAGGAGTTTCTTCTTCTTCTTCCACAAAGAGTACAGAATCCTCTGGACGAATGTGAGGCCGTCCAGAGGCAGAGGCAGAGGCAGCCTACACTGTTTGCTATAAAGAGAGCCTCCCCGGAGGCCTGTAGATCCAGATCGACGAGACCCTTGGCCCTACACCATCTGCGAGAACCTGAGACCGAGAGCCTCTCTGAGCCCCGGTTTCCCCATCTGTTCCGTGAGAGGTTTGGATTAGCTGATTTCTAGAGATTTGGAGCAGGGAAGATTCAATTTCAGGAAGGGCCATGGGACAGGATTGCATCAAGATGCCCTATAGATTGGGTTCTTGAATCCCCCTTCTTACCTGGAGAAGGGAGGGACCCACCCTTGCTGCACACCCAGAGATCCGCCAGGAAAATACGCGGAAGTCAGGCTAAAATTCTTAGCAAAAGGCACTACGCATGGGGAGGCTTCAACTTCCCTTGCCCTTCCAGTGCGCCAAGAGGGCAAAGTGGGAAGAGGGAAGCAGGAAATGAGAAGGACGGAGGGAAGTGGAGGGGCCACCACTGAGCAGAGGAAGGTGAAATCAAAATAATCAGGGGTTAGAATCCAACCCCTTTAACGTTTCCTGGTGAGTTTGCTGGCTCTTTCTGTAAGTCCTTTGGTCTCTCCCCAACTTCCCCTCCTCCAGAGTAGTTTTTTCCCACCCCCAGAAATAGAAGGGAAACAGATCACAAAGCCTCCTGGATTATAAAACCACTTGTGGGGGCCCTGGGTGGTTCATTAGGTTGAGTGTCTGCCTTCAGCTCAGGTCATGATCCCAGGACGCTGGGGTTGGGTGGAGACCCTTGTAGGCTCTGGGCTCAGCGGGAGCCTGCTTCTTCCTCTCCGGCTGCCACTCCCCCTGCTTGTGCTCTTGCGCTCTCCCAAATAAACCAATCAAATAAATAAAAATAGAAGGCACTTGCTTCTCACAGGAGAGCAGCAAACTCGCGTTGGGCTAAACGCGGGGAAAACCCACTGGGTTGGGCCTCTGCTACCACCCTTGGGCGCCTTTCTACAGCTGTCCCTTGATGACTGGTGGACTCTCTGCATTCCTGAAGTGTTGGGCTAGGAAGCCCGGGCATGGCTGAAAAGCTCAAAAGACCAGCGATGGCCACTGCGGACACACACAGGAGTGGCAGCACGGGAGCGCACACGGTAGTCCAGATAAGATTTGAGCCTTCCCCGTCCTTCCTTCCCCAGGCCTTTGGGGAACCAGAGACTTCAGGGGCAGTGCTCAGGTAACCTGCAGTGTTCCTCCAATGACAGAGACCTTACCTCCCTTTGCTGGTGTTTACAGAACAATAAGAAAGCCAGGTTAGCTTGCAGAAGGGCCCGCGGTCCATGGCTCCCCGGGCGTGGGTTCTGGGGGCGGAGCCAGCCGCCCGAGCCCTCACGCCATTGGTTGGGCTTCGCAGGTAACCCGAAGCTGGGCTGAGAGGTGCATAAATAAAGAGTGAAACTAGTACCACCTCCTTGAAAGGGGCTGAGTCCTTCTTCACCTTTGCCTTGGAAAAACCAGTTTCTCTCTCTTTTATTGTCTGTTACCTATTCCTACAAATTCTATTTCTAGAAGTTCCCCTGAACCCCGCTGTCTACTCCCAACCCTCTCTTCCAGCTACCTTTGCGCCCTCGAACTCCAGTTCCACGTTTCTCTGCTTCCGTGTTCTTTTTTCTTAAAGGGCGGATGACTGGGCAGGACTGGCCCCCACCCTCCCCCAGGAACAGGCCGGCTGGGCTGGACGCGACACAGTAAGTGTTTCTCCTTTCTTAGGCCCTGTCCTCAGACCCTAGGAGCGAAAGAACATTCCGAGACTCGGAATTCTTTTTCTTCCTCTCGTACACCTGAGTCTCCAGCCGTTTCCTTATCCCGAATTAGCTTAAGAAAAACTATGTATTATTTTTCATCAAGTTCAGAGTATGCCCTGATATCTGAAGGTACAGACGCACATACTTCCAGGTGAGTGTGAAATCTGTGATTTGGGAAACCAAAGCCGCATGCCTGTACCGGGAGGATCACTGGATAGAGAAGAGCATGAGCTGTGGGGAAAAAAGCCAAACTCTCTGCAAGTTGATGACCCACTACTTCCAAGGCTAAAATAGGAGGACCTACTTCATTTTAGCCAAATCTCCAGCCTGTTTTATGTCTTGGAGAGCAATTTCCAGCGATCTCCGGCAGTAATGGTCACTGAGAGTGGAAATTGGTGGGGTAAGGCGGGTCTCGAGCAGTCACATACCAAGATTACAGCTCTGTCTGATTTCACCCCAACTGGAGGAATGGGGTGGGGCAGAGGGGAGGGGAGTGCACGGGGTACTGGCTTTTCAGCGCTGGGCTGGAGGGTACAGCTGTAGCAAGAACTTCGGGACCTGGTTCCATTCTTGGGTTCTCCTGTCCAAGTTGGTTTTATTTCAAAGCCATTTGGGGCACTGTTCTGAAGGCTTCTGGGGATCAGGAGAGCAGTCACTGCATGAGCTTACTTTAAAGCCAAACCCGGGCACCATTTGCTTCTCTCACCCAACCCCAACACGGCAGGTGGCCGAGGAGCACATACTGGGGCACCAAGTTGACAAAGCATGGTGGGGAGAGGTTCTTGAACTCTGGGTATGGGGTCTCAAGTGGGTTGAGGCTCCGGGTACAGGTTCTAGGCTCCTCTTTTCTTGTCTCTGCCTGGTAGCAGGTTTGTAGGGCCAGAGTGGATGATGAAAGAAGGAGGAGCTTGTCTTTTTTAGGCTCTCCAATGTCAAAACTACCTCCTGTTTGCATGGTCTTTCTCAGTTAAAGTGCTTTTGCAGACACTGTTATCGCTGGGGTATCCACTCTAGAGGCTAAAAACCCCACACCAGGGTGAGACTCTGCACATGCCAGCTGAAGACTTGAAGAAGCTAGTGGACCACACATGTTGGGAGGGTAAGAGTGGTATGATGAGGATCTGCAGGGGGACAGATGGTCCCTTTGCTGTCCAAGTTGGCCTGAAATCCGAAGGGAAAGCAAAGAGTCCTTCCGTCCCCAGATGACTTCCACCCACCGTCGTGATCCGAACCAGCCTGGCCGGTCTCTTTCTTTCTTTGACTGTGAAATGGGCCACAGGCAATGCAGGAGGATTATAAAGTCTAGATCGTTCACAAGCAGGGCACGTTTCTCTCCCGGGATTGAGAATTGTGAGTATTTATGGGAGAGGATGGGGCCAGCCCATCCCCACTCCCTGCCCCCAGCAGCACCTGTATTCGCCCTGAGCAAGGAAAGCCAGGCTCCTGGGTGATAGCCGAAACAGCCAAGCCCTTGTTCAAGAGCCTTCTTCAGATCCCGATGCCCAGGGGGCCAGCTCTCGGGGGAGGAGCCACGTCATAAGCCAGGGCCTCCCTGTGTCGGGTCAGAACAAGCCCCAGGAAGAAAGTATTCCAAACAACAGGGTGGGTCTGCCCAAACTCACCCAGTCTGTGTTGGTGCTGAGAACAGCCTTTTATGGGGCTTACACTGAGCCACGGGCGTGCCTGGACACAGCAAGGAAGGGGCCAGCAGGTGGACCAGCCTTGCTTTAAAGAGGACGGAGAGCCTCTGAGAGTTTCCATCCTCCCTGATTGGTCCAGCCTCCGAAAGCCAGGCCACCTCCTACCCAGCCCACCCCCAGCCCCCAACGCCATGCCCAAAGAATATATACTCGTTTCCAGGCCGATTTGGCAAAGGAGGTCACTGGAAAGTGGACATCCTAGATAATATCATCTGCAAGGGGCAAGACCAGAAAGTCTCCTCCTGTGCCCACTCCTGCCCTTGGGAATCGGCCTGGCCCCAGCCAGGCAGTCTGGTCCCCCCACAGCTGCTCGCCCACTTCTGCCTGGTTTCACACTGGCAGATGGGCCTGCAAAGTACTGCTCATGCTCCTTGGATGGCACATTCTGGAAAGGAATGCCCCTGCCCCTGCATTCCATCACCTTGTAAGCGAGTTCATTAGAGATGGATTTTTCTCAAGTCATTTCAGAGTACCTGCCTCCTCCAGCCAGGACCAACCCCGTCAGACTCAGGTATGGCCCCGGCAGGGGACAGAGACAGGGGCAGACGATAACCAGCATGCCAGCAAGGGAAATGCAGAGAAGGCTCCCTGGGGACTTGTCCGGGAGGATGCAAGCCCCTCAGCACCCCGCCTCCCCATCCGGGCCACTCAGCACTGGCTGCAGGCCCGGGGCTGTCTGGGTCAGCGGCTTCCGCAGCCTTCTGCAGGAGTGCGACCCTGGGGAGGGGGTGCACACTCGCACGCCCCCCGCATTCCCTGACACTGTGTTTCAAAGATCCTGCGGGCCCTCAGCGGGCAGTACCCCGACGCACACAGGCCAGGGTGGCCATGGGGCCCACCTGCCAAGAAAAAGAGCCCCAGACCGTCCATGTGATTCTCTTGTCCTTCATTCCACCGGAGTCTGTCTTGTAGCCACCAGATTTCAGTGGAGTGAAGTTCAGGAGGCGTGGAGCTCACACGGCCGCCGCAGCGAGAGTAGCTCCGACTTAGCCAAGGCGAGGCCCAGTGAGGGGCGTTAGCGCTGAAAGGAGACATCTGGAGTGCCTCTCCCCCTGCGCAGAGGGGGCTGGGGGCTGGGCGGTGGGCAGATTGCAAAAGACGCCACAGATGGGAGCCGCTTTTTCCTTCTTGCCTAAAATTGATGCTATGGAAATGTGTGTTTTCTGTAACTTCCAAAAATTAAAAGTTGTCTGTCTGCTGGAAAGCCTGACTCCATGATTCATGCTGTGGGGTGCCGACTCCCTGGCCTTCTAAGGCACCTCCCCTTGGGGCTAAAATGGAGACAGGAGCTGGACCTGTGGGCGCAGGCCCCCTCTCTCCTGGGGCTCTCCAGACAGGTGGCTGGAACTTTATTTGCAAGCGGCAAGGAGCCCCGCTGCCCTCGGCCTCCCCCACGGTGCCAGCAGGACCTGCAGAACGGGGTAAAAAACTCGATTAAGATTTGTTTCAACCCATTTATATTGTAATAAAATAAATGTAAATAAGATTTAAGTGAAGGCAGATTGGCGATCTTTCAGATGCTATGCAAGATATATCTCCTATCGTACGGGCGTAAATTCTGCAAAGGTTAATGCACTTAAACATACTTGACACATAAAAATGTCAGATCCAACATTAATCATTTACCAATTGTAATCGCCTTTATATGGGTCTCTTCTCCCTAACACAGACGCTTCAAGCACCAGGCTCGGTAGAAATCTGGGAGGAAAACAACAAATACTACTTCTCAGCTGTCAGGGTCTATGATTTGCTTTGATAGATTTAGCACTGATTTCATTGGCTTTACCAGGCTGCGTGATTTTTCTTTTTCTTTTTTTTTTTTTTTTGTTTATTCCCCATCTCTCCTTTAGGGAAGGAGGAGGTTGTGGGGAGGAGGGAGAGACTCTAAGTCCAAAGAAAGCCCCACCCCGTTATGAAGGAGATGCCCAGGCCTTTGTGTTACTTGCCCCTTCCTCGGGTGAATGGGGTCTGCTTCAGGGAGGCGGGCCTGCGGGAGAGGCAAACTCGCTCCAAACGAAGCTTCAACGAAGCGTTGCTCTGACAAGTCTTCAGAGAAACCGGTTTTCACCTCCAGAATGCGCCCCGGGCAGCAAAAGTCAATAGATAACCGGTGGCTGAGTGCTGCCTTTTCTTAAGAGAGGACAGCTTTGTGTCTGGATACCTGTCCCCTGGGTCTCTGAGCCCCTCCCCCGGCCAGGGACCTCGAGGGGAGCAGCCGCGTCACTCCCTTCCTCCCTTTCTTGGGACTCTGCCCCCGAGGAATCAAGGGCTCCCAGGCTCCCGGCAGGAGCCAAAAGGAGTAAGCGTTTCAACAAAGTATCTTCCTGCTTCAGGTCAGCACAGATTCAGTACCTTGTTCCTGTCACCCTCTGCTCTCTGTTCTGAGGCCCGTGGACAGCAAAAGGGTGAGGAGGCCAAGCCATGGGCATTGTTTGGAAACATGTTCAGGGGCGCCTGGGTGGCTCAGTGGGTTAAGCCGCTGCCTTCGGCTCAGGTCATGATCTCAGGGTCCTGGGATCGAGCCCCGCATCGGGCTCTCTGCTCAGCGGGGAGCCTGCTTCCTCCTCTTTCTCTACCCGCCTCTCTGCCTACTTGAGATCTATGTTTGTCAAATAAATAAAATCTTAAATATATATATATATTCACCCATAAAAATTATGCTGTGTATGGGGTTGGGGGCGGGGAGGGAAGACTCAGGCAAATGAACCAGCAAATACCTCCCTTTCAGGGTTCTGAAAGAACAAAAGGGCCACAAAGCAGCAGGAGTCACACAGCATTTCCATCTCCAGATTTGTTTGAGCCCTGTAACCTGGATTTATTTTTAAAGGAAGAGGGGGTTGGCATGTGGGTGGTTCAGTGGGTTAAGTGTCTGCCTTCAGCTTTGGGTCCTGGGATTGAGCCCCATGTCGGGCTCCCTGTTCAACTACTTCTCTCTCTCTGCCTTACCCCCTCCCCCCAAGTCATGCTCTCTCTCTTTCAAGTGGATAAATAAAATCTTTAAAAAAAAGAAATTAATAAAAAGGAAGAGGGGTATGAGCACGTGTGTGTGTGTGTATGTGTGTGCATGTGTGTGTCCAAGCCCCACGTGGGAGCTAGAACCAAAACTGGTGGCCAGAGGGCCTCCTGTCAAACAGCAGGAGAGCACCATGCCTGGGCTACAGAGGACTCTGCCAGATACCTTGCTGGATACCCATCCCCCAAACCCCGTTCAGATGCAGCCTTCACAGCACAGGCCAGGGATTCTATATTTCTAACACCAAGGTCTACACTGTCCACCTCCTCTTCCCAGCACAACACAGACTGTTCATTCGTTTTGCAAAGGGAGAAAACCCAGAGCCTGGCCCAGAGAAGCTTGCCAGGGAAGCCAGTGTGGGCCTCGAGCTGGAGTAGACCGCCCCATCCATCTTCTCTGTCCAGCCCCCACTATTTTATGTCTCCTATCTTCATTGCAAAGCATGGCTCGCTAAAACACAACACACAGAAAATGATTTAATCAACATTCCCTTGCAACAACAACAAAAAAAAAAACAATATTGCCCTGCTTTCTTTATTCATGATCTTTTATTGAGGCGAAAGGCAAATATCATTGAGCCAAACCTGAACAGACAAATATATACAACCGCTGGTAATTTAATATTTTGTGCTAATGGTATACACTGTAGATACAACCCGAGAGGAGTAAATTACAATCCTATCAATAATACATCGCATCTGGGCTCCGGTTTCCCAGTTCACTAGAAAATGTGTATTGGCAAAAGGCTCTCCGAATATTAAAAGCCATGCATATAATGAGGCAGTGGCTACAAAACCTGACACTCTCGGAGGACTAGATTCCGGTCTTTGTTATCAAGGCCCTTTATAGGGGAAATAGCCCGCGCTGAACCTCCTAAAGCCGGTGCTAAATGAAGATATCCTGTCCACATCCTCAGCAGATCTCTGGGTGGAGTTTCAGTCACACTATAACCTATAATCAGGGTCCCCGTTTGCCAGTCTACTCAGAGCCCTGCCTCCATCTGGATGCCTCCCGTCTCTGGTAAATGTCTGGAAAGTGCAGGGTGATCTACGATGATGGACTGTACAGAGTCCCAGGGCCAACGGCAATGGGGCAGAGAAGGCGATGTTGGAGATTGAAATCACGTGGCTTCAGAGCTCCCACTTGTCCTGATCTTGACCCCAGCTTCCCCAATTGTGTGTGGTCCTCCCCAAGAAAGGAAGGAGGGAGGGAAGACTGAAGATGACAGGCAGAGAGCCAACCACCTGCAAAGGATAAGAGATTTATTCTGGAATTTAAAATGTTTCCAGTTCTTAAAACACGGTGGATCTGAATTCCCTTACTCCTCCCACCAGGAGAACCGCTAATGACAGTCTTATTTGAGAGTTAGGAGGAAGTATTTCTACTCATGGTAATAGTAACATCATGGGCAAATTACATTACCATTTGCAGGAGAGCTAGTTAGTGCCACACTCACACACTGGTCCCCCTCCTTGCCCTCCCCTAATTAAGGAAGCAATGAGGACTCAGATGGGAGAGCAGCGTGAATCCCTTCCTTATCTCTTTTTTAATCAGACCCTGGTAGAAGAAAGATCCCAGGAGGGATAGGAGACAGAGCTTCCAGGCAAAAGAAGGGGGCTATAGCCCCAGCCTCAAGCTCAGAAATGAAAAGGCCTGGCCAGACACCAGTTCCTTAGTGGAAATAAAAGCTTCCTAAATTGTAAGGAACTGACCAGGCTTTCTGGAGAGAGACCTCTGTGCATCAAAGAGAAACAATGCAAAAAATTCCCTTTGTCTGGAGGCAAGAAGAAGCATCTGGAAGTCTTATCACGGTCTCCCCCGCTCCCGACACCCCCCTCAACCACCTTCAATTCCTTTTTCCTCTTTGGAGGGGTAAAGAAGGCCGGTTTTCCTTGCTGATGACAGGGCTGGGTGGGACACCTGGTGGTCAATAGGGGAATTACACCCATATTTCCTGTCAGGCGTCACCACCTAGACCTGAGGAAGCTTGCAGCCCCTCTGAAATTGTGGGAAATAATATAAAGCAAGCAGCTCCCCTGGGGCATGTGGTATTGAAGTGGGCTTTAAATACAGTAGCAATTGAGTAGATGCTGACCTACATTTCTGTGATCTTCAGCTGCATTTGGGAAGAACTGGAGGCTAGAAATCAATATAAACAGAATCCACAGATAAACAAATATACACTGTGATTTGCAGTACAAGTCCCTCATTATTTAAACTTTATGTAAGGTCCTGTGGACAGTAGATAACGGGGCGCCTGGGTGGCTTGGTCGGTAAGCATCTGACTCTTGATTTGGGCTCAGGTCATGATCTCAGAGTCCTGGGATGGATCCCACTTTCGGATCCTTGCTCAGTGGGGAGTTCACGTGCTCTCTCTCTCTAAGAAATAAGTTAAGTAAACCTTTTTAAAAAAAAAAAAAAAGGAAAGAAAGTAGATACCTTCTCAGACCCAACCTAAACAGCGGGGAGAAGTGCCCCCCGCCCCCAAGATAATCTTCAGATCACCATTTCTCACTCCCACACCGACTGCTCAAGGCTCCTAGTGATTCCTTATTTGCATGCCAAGTGCCTTGCCAGCAGCAAGCGGCATTTTCCGAGTCAGCCTGAGAAGTGTTTAAGAGGGGTCAAATTAGATCCGGTGCCAATTTGATCTGGCCAGGGGACTTCGGTCCAGCCACTTAACCTCTCCGAGACCCAATTTCCTTATCTGTCAAATGAAAATAACGATAATAATGGCACGTACTTACTAAGGGCCAGACATGGCATACTTTGTGTCTATTAAATCATGGAATGCTCCCGATCACCCTATAAGGTATGACTGATATTCCACTTTTATAGGTAATAAAACGGAAACAGAGAGAATCTAAGGGACTTGCCTAAGGTCACTTGGTTTGTGAGTAGCAGAGATGAGATCCAAACTTGGGACTTCCTGGCTGTGGAGTTCAAACAGGGGACTGTCACTCTATCCTCTCTCTTCATGTTGGTGTGAGGATTAGATCAAATAATGCATGCAAAGGGCTTAGCAAGTGCCTGGGAGAATGTAAGGACTCAAAAGTAGTATTTATGGGCACCTGGGTGGCTCAGTGGGTTAAAGCCTCTGCCTTCGGCTCAGGTCATGATCCCAGGGTCCTGGTATCGAGTCCCACATCGGGTTCTCTGCTCCGCAGGGAGCCTGCTTCCTCCTCTCTCTCAGCCTGCCTCTCTGCCTACTTGTGATCTCTGTCTGTCAAATAAATAAATAAAATCTTAAAAAAAAAATAGTATTTATTATTGCCAACTCAGTATTCAGGAAAGGTGTCATTGAGAAGCGGGGGTAGAGCCCACCGACCAGGAATGAATACCTCTATGCACATCTTTGGCGGCCAAGAACTCTGCATTAAGATTACGGTGCAACTTCATCACAACTATGATCAAACTGAACCCCTCCACCAATTCTCTCCTCCTACCACCTTCCTTTTAGGTGATTTTCATTTTTCAGCTTCACTATCAGCACACATCTCATTCTGTGGGATTTTTTTTTTTTAATAGGTCTGGCATAAGTCCGAAATAAATAACCATTTTTCCAGGATACATGCCATTTCCAATTTTTGACTATGGTTTCCCAGGGACAGGTGGAAATTACTCATGAAAAAGAAACTGGTGCAGAGCTAATAAAGGAAAAAAAAAAAAAAGTTTTGAGCTCCCAAGAAAGTGGAACGATCAGGAGAAACAAATCCAGAAAGAGCCAAGAGTTGCTCAGTGAGGAGGCTGCGATGGCCTCCTAGTTTGTGGTTTGAGGGGCTGTTTCCTACTGAAGCCATGCCTCCTAGGTCCCGTGAAAGAGATTACCCAAGTTGGAGCTGCTCTGACACTAGGCACGCCATCCCCCGGCTGGAGCTCATTTCCCAAGGGTTTTCAGAGGTGAGATGGGGGGACAGGGGTACCAGCCCCCTCAGGGTTGTGGCTGGAGACCGCTCACCTGGTAGTTGTCTGCACTAAGGAAGGTCTGACCCGAACCTGGACAAAGAGTCCGCTGAGATCGTAGCCTAAATGTTTCTAGAATGTCTCTCTTGTCTGGTAGCCTCACCCTGTGATCATCTGCCTTCTCTGGAAAAAGAGAGGCTGGAACAAAGCAAGTGTCCTTTTGTATCCCCTATAACCATATCAATTACATTTCATTACTACACTATTATGGCACATTGTGCTATAATCCAACGGTTAATGGTCCCACCTCAAAAGCCCACATCACTCCCCTTTGCCCTCCTGAAAGCTTAGCTTTTAGCGAAGTCACTTCATCTGCTGTAATTAGGTCCAGACTCCCTTTCTCAGTGAAGCCCATGCCAGTAATGGCAGCAAGTTCCCCGTGCCCCTCCAAAGGAGTCCTAGGAAACATTTCTTGCCACTTGGAGGTTAATTTCTAAACCTTTCTATGGATTAATAAAACAGCAGTCCTTCTTTAATGTGCATACAAGTCACCCCAGAATCTCGTACAAATGATTCGGCAGATGTGGCATGGGACCTGAGAGTCTGCATTTTTAACAAGATCCCAGGTGATGTCACTGTGGTGCCAGGATCGCGTGTGGAATAGCAAAGAGTTAGAGCATCCGAGAATCAAAGCCCAGTTTCCCCCAACCCTCCTTTCCCTTCAGCAGAAGGCCAGAATTCACGTCTCAGGCTGGCTTTGCTCTTTTTCCTCTCATTTTTCAAGTCATTGTTGTCTTAGCCACTCAGCAAGGACATGAGAGACCCAGAAGGCTTGTCAGGTCAGCCCAGGCTCTGAAATGCAATGAACAAGTTAGAGTCTTTTCTGGACAAGAAAATGGCCCAGTTGATTCCTACTCATGAACCCACAGCGGTTTAGAATAGTGATAGTGGCCCCTCAATGACTAATATATGAAGTTGATTATTTAGAAATGAAATCTCTGTGATGTAGGAGTAAGATGAGACAAGTTCAAGTCTCTTGGCCAGTGACTGCTGATCTGGAACACGTAAGCATGAGTATACTTTAGCTGCCGGAAAACTCGTAGCTAAACCTAGTGACCAATTTTCAAGAGGAAGGAAGAAAGAAGTCAAGGAATTTACCAAATATCAGGATTCTCAGCCAGACCTTGAACTGACCCATCTTCTGCCTCTCGATCTAGTGGCATCTTCAACAAATTATTCTATCACTGTGTTAGGAACCTTCTGTTTCCTTGCTGACTCCCCATGTGACCTGTCCATGCCCTAAAACTCAATGTCTCCATTCTTTTTTTTTTTTTTTTTTTTTTTTTTTTTTGGTAAAATAAGAACCATGGAGAACTCAAACCAAAGCTGGAGAGATTTGAGTTCAAATCTGGTCTGAAGCCTTGCATAGAATGGTAAACATCTTTGCCCTTCAGTTTACAAAGTTACCAAGCAAATCATGGTCTCTGCCTCTCGAGGTCTTATGGATACAAAAAGGGCTTAGTGAGCGATACATAGAAAAAGGAGTGTTTTTATGCATCTCCATGATACTAGGACAGAGACGATGCAAAACAGAAAGACCAGGAGAGCTGAGGCAAGTCTGAGGGTTCATAGCCCTGAGATTATAAGACACAAAAGGACCAGAAGCCTCAACAAGATAGGGGTCTAAAGCCAAATGGGCAGACAGGTATCTGTGGATTCAGACCCAGAGGACAGAATAAGTCCATAATCCATGGGTCCTGTGGATGTTGGAGGTATAGGTAGACACAGGATAACCGATAATCCCAATAAAGGAGTGGTTCAGCACATCACATGCCCACAATGCAGGGATGGAGGGAGATGCCTTTCCTGGAGTCAAGGTGAGCTGATGAATCAGAAAGCCAGGCAAGCTGGTGGGCCAGAAAGGCACCTGCTACCAGGAACAAGCAACGGGAGATGAGGAGGTGACCTTGCTAGAGGCAAGTGTCTGGCGGGGTCAAGAGTCCCTTAGTTCTTCCCATCAGGGCACGGATAGCTCAGAGCCTGGAGGTAACGGCGGGACAATCACCATGTCTGGCTGGATTGTAAAAGGAACAGTGGAGCAGCGGCTGACAGCAGACTCTGCCACAGCACCATTAACATATTCCTGACCCACATTCATTTTGTCAAAAGATGCTTTTCAAAATTGAGTCTTTATTGAGATGACATGCGCCTAACTCTGATTTGAACAGACTACATCGTTGCATGCAAAGTAGGAGCTTAGAGAGTACCTGTTTTATCCCATTGCTCTGTATCTAGAAGCCAAGCACCCTGTTTTGTATTCATATTCTGTGTTCCAGATAAACTGTCAGGTCCTTCTGCCAGATTTTTATGGATAATTAGAAGGTTGCGAGAAGCAGATGTTATGAAACTATCTGTGACTAGTCCTTAATGGTGGATGACAAGAACCCGGCACCATTTCTTAATTACAGGAGACACAGCAAGACATATTTAAAAACAAAAAAAATAGAGGAAGACTTTGTAGAAGCTTGACAAGATATCAAATGGTGAATCACCCACACTGAACCTGAACATTTCTTGGCTCTGCAGTTTGGAAATACAGATCCTAGCGCCCTTCAGCTAAATAATCTCATAAGTCATCCATCTTCCAATGTTGCTTCAGTTAATATTTTAATAACTAAAATATGAGCTTCTGCCTAAAATAGGTGGTCTCTCTGGTTCAAACTGTCCCGACCAAAAAAAAAAAATGCATTTTATTAAATACAGACACGGTTTGTCCTGCATCAGATGCTACTCAGTAGGCTAAGAATAGGGAAACTCAGTCCTTATCCCATGAAGACGGTGGCCACAATTAACATTTTGGGAGAGCTCACTCTGGGGCAGGCAAAACATAAGCTCATTTGCCGTGCAGCTTATTCAATCCTCACAGCTCTAAGGAGGGGGGCATTTTATTAGCCCCATTCTACGGAAAAGGAGACCAGTAATAATAAAAGGGATAGGAATAAAACCACCACCAGCAACTATGGCTGAAAGTTGTTGTGTACCTCCTATGTCCTCACATTCTGTGTTTGCACACCTCTTCCCGTTTAATAGAGCTGGAGCCATAATTATTTTTATTCCCATTTAGCAGAGGAGGAAGCTAAGGTTCCAAGAGATTTTAAGTGTAAAGTCAGAATTCTAACCTCAGTCGTTCTTTTTTTTTTTAAATACTTACTTATTCAATTTAGAGGGAGAGAGAATGTGCCCATGTGTGTATGCAAGTAGGGGAGAGGGGCAGAGGGAGAAAGGGAATCTCAAGCAGACTCCCCACTGAGTGCAGAGTCTGATGTGGGGTTCGATCTCAGGACAACAAAATCATGACCTGGGCCAAAATCAAGAGTTGGTTACCCAAATAATTGAGCCAACCAGGGACCCCTAACTGCCTTCTTCCTGACTCTAAATATAGTCTATTTAACCCCTGAGCTATACTGCCCTTATCTGGCTGGGTAACTGTTATGGATTGAATTGGGTTCCCCCAAAATTTATCTCTTAAAGTCCTAACACTCTCACCTCTGACTGTGGCTATATATGGAGATAGGGCCTTTGGAGAGGTAATTAATGTAAAATTAATTCCTATGGAAAAGCTATAATCCAGTAAGACTAGAAGCAATTAGAACACAGACTGATACAGAGGGAGAATCATGCAGAGACACGTGGAGCCGTAGCCATCTGTGAGCCAAGGAGAGAGGCCTTGAAGAAGCCAATCCTGCTGACACCTTCATCTCAGAATTCTAGCCTCCAGGACTGTGATATAATACATTTCTGTTGTTTAAACCACTCAGGCTATGGGACTTTGTTATGGCAGCCCTAGAAAACTAATGGAGTGTCCTCATTTCGATCCCTGACTTCTGAATATCTCATGTTCTTCCGCTAGAAGCTGTTAAAGGCACCTACTGGGGAGAGCAGCCCATGTGCTCTCATTAACCTCCTTCACCTTCTGGTCAATTTCAGCAGGTGCTTTCTTCCCATGGTCCCATGGGCTCATGATGCTCCTCACTCCTCAATTTCTCCTACTCTTCCCACCTTCTCTTTGGTCCTTCCCTGAGCTACTGGCAAAGTAGAAGTCCCTGCTGAGAAACAGTAGGGAGTGGGCTTGGAACAGATGTATAGGAAAGAGGCAAAGACACGAGCTCAGTGGGAAACCACAGGGCGGAGCTGCTTCTTATAGGGGAGAAAAACTTCTTCCTTTTTCCCTTCCAGGTTTTTTAGCTGATCTAATGATTAAATTAACATAAGACAGATTAATAGGAGAAAAACAAATTTAATTATGTACATGCAAGAGCCCCACAAAGACACAAGAGGCTCCCCACAGTCAGGCAATTGCGGTTTCTATGCCATCCTGAGCTAACAGGAAGCAGGCAGGGATCTGGGACTTCAAAAGGGAGGAAGACAATCCACCAGAAGATGGGAAGATCAAACATTTGGTAAACAAGGGTTTGCCATGACATGGTGGAGAAGACTTTCTTCTGTAAAAAAAAAGGAAGAAAAAGTATGTTTGGGAATAACTCTTCCTGGTACAGGTTCCCTATCTAAATTCTTTGAGGCAGTTAAAAGGGAGATGAAAATCTAAGCGCATTGGGCCTTGACGGTCTTCATCTTGGGATATTACTTCATTGAATTAATCTCTTAGTCTTGAAAATAGGTCAGTCCAGTGAAACAGTTGTGTCTCATTTTAGAAGGTGATGATGCGGCTGGGACCTCAAAGTTAGGCCTGCGTGATGTGGGAAATCAGGTATTTAATAAGGCATTTCTATGGAAACAAACAAAGAGGAAAAAATGGTTAATAAGGAGCAAATTACCAACCAGCAGAGTTCTGAGGATCACCAGTTGAAAAGATCTCTAGATATTAGGCTTGAAGCATGGTCAGAGGGGCAGACAATGACAACTGGACAGATGTTCCTGGTTTGTAGTCTGAGGCCTCTGGTGATCACGCAGACTCTCCCACCCAACCACAGGCATGAAGACTGTTCATACATGAGTTTTTGTGCTAATTTCTCTGAAGTTTATATCAAGTTGTCCAATGTTAGCTTGCATGGCTTCAGAAAAAGGGCAGCCTTAGTTCTCGATGATTCTAAGTCAGAAGGGTAGAAGAAAAATTGGAAGTGTTAGTTTAAAAAGTCACAGTCAAACACTGGAGGAAACTAAAAGACAGCAGAATCTAGTCTAATTCACAGAAAGAAAACAAAACCTCAAAGATAATTGACAGAACTAGAATTTAATCTCTGTAAGTGTATAATTTCTACTGAAACACCATTTTGTTCTCCACAATCACCCCTATTGCCATTAAAGATAACCAAGGTAAGACTAGTTTGTTCTCAGAGTAAGTCTAGTTTTAATCAATGTGGCTTGATTGTTTATATAAATATAACAAGAATAGTGATGGTTCCTATAGAATTTTTAAATCCGCTTTGTTGAAACTTTTTATAAGGAATCTCAGATTGTACTTTTAAAAAGCCTTTCAAAGCTAGGAAGCCAAGCTGAAGGTATGCCATCAGGCTTTCCAGCAATACCTATAGATTTCGGTTACATCCTATCTTTTCAAGGTCCCCCGGAATATCCTGAAATTCCTGCACCTACCAGGAAGTCACCTTTCTGACTCACCTGGTAAAGTTGCAGGAATCCCTTAAGTAAGGTACCAGGACATTTTTCCCAAGGGGCATTACTGGTTCCAGTCAACCTTAGCTCCTTAAAGCTGTCTGGTCGTATCTGAGTGTCTGTATAGCTCTCTCAAATATGACATTCCAGTCAAAGCTTTGGTAATGCAACGAATGTTTTCAAGTGTGTCTTGTTACAAGAACAGATTCTTAGTGGACATAGGCAAATAACTATTACCATGAAAATCAGAATACCCACTGAGAGTTTATGAATTGTAAAAGCATTAAGGAGGAAGAGAAGGATAAAAGTTTAATCTTTGTTCACAAAGGTATACATTATCAAATTACTCTAAGTCATAGGTAGCTTGAAAGAAGTTTCCTTAATTCTGGAAAACAAAATATATATATTTTAAACTGGTCATGTTTTAAACAAAAAATAAAAATAAAAATTTATAAGCATACTCCTCGGTTCATTCAGTACAATGTAACTGATACTTGTTCAGCTTGAATCTACTGATTCTATTAGCTTCAGAAATTCTTACCCAGTTCAGTTTTCCAATTTCAAAGTCATCAGAAATCTGTATTCTAGAGTCTTCTTGAAGATGAAGTACTTCTGCAGGAACATTTTTGCAAAAGCATCAGAGAAATAATAACCATCTGTGAATGACAAAAGACTTAAAAATAGCCATGATTAAAGATCTGATGAAAGTCCTCAACAATGCACCTGACAAGGAAATCTATTTATTATTGTGACACATCACATTCTAAGATAACTGGAATTATGACTGATAATGTTATACCAGGACATATTAGATTTCTAGAAATTTCATACAATTTGCGGAACACTGATAACACATACTAAATAATACAACATGAAAAATGCTTAGATTACTTTTTAAGTAATCTCTATGTCTAATGTGGGGCTTGAACTCATGACCCTGAGGTCAAGAGTCACACACTCTCCAAATGACAACACTTCCCACATCATTTAACATATCAAATAAACCTAATTAGCTTAACATCTCCTTTTTCATAAGGAGAGAAAACAAATCTTCTGAGATGCCCAAGGACCCTCTAAAAAATTCTCAAAGTTAGTTGGAGATCAAAAAGACTTCATTTAGAATTTGATATTTGAGAAGCTTGTCAAAAATGTCAAAGAGGTTTTAAAAAACTTAGTCACATAGGATCATAGGTCACTGTGAAAGAATACTTTGTTCTCCATTTAACTATATTGTCAATTAAAGACTTCATAGGCAAATCTGGAAAGCTAAATAGTTGTTTTAAGAAACCATAGTTCTTGGGCGCCCAGGTGGTTCAGTCAGTTAAGCGTCTGACTCTTGATTTCAGCTCAGGTCACCATCTCAGCGTCATGAGATCAAGGCCTGCATAGGGCTTCCAGCTCAGCAAGGAGTCTGCTTAAAGATTCTCTCCCTCTGCCCCTCCCTCCCCACCCTCAATCTCTCTCTCAAATAAGAAAATAAGTAAAATCTTAAAAATATATATATAAGATAAAAAACCTTAGTCCTTTGAATAGAAAATCCTCAGCTTTCTTAAGTAATCAAAGACCTGATAAAGGCAAAATTATTTTGACAAGATACAAAATCTTTGCTTTTTAGATAGATTATTTTAAAAGGTAAGGAAAAATCTTTATATGAGCACACCAACAGCTCAAGAAAACTTTTAACTTTTTTTTTCTTTGAACAGAAAGAAACTTCAATTCTAATTTTATACGAACTTATTTTTTATATTAAAATTCATTAAACTTCATTAAACTTATTTTAATCTTAGTGAGCTTGACTAAAACTCCTTTGCCAAGATCCCTTTTCTATAAATCTCCTACAACTTTCTTTTTTACATTAAAATTTTGTCCTACAATTTTTCTTTCCCATTTTAAAACAACTGACAAAATTACCTTATTTTCCCTTAACAAAAAATGCATTTCCATTTCTTGTATTAATTTTATTAAAAACACCCATCTTGCTTGTCTCATATTCAGAAATGTTTCCCTTATTATTTCGAATGGCATTAATTACATAGATTAGAGTTTTTAAACTCTTAAAAACCTTCATTTGTAGTGAAAACAAAGATAAAACAATTATGAACTATCTTCTATATTAGCATTCTGTGGGTTGGCAAATTTATAAATACTTTTAGACTATCTAGAAACATGTTTCTTGTAGCAGAATTTTCAGTATGACACAGACATGTTTACTAATGGACCCCAACTATCTTTAGCATCTCTATAAAAGAAAACCTATGTTTAGTAATTAATTATTGTTCTAGTATTTTATCTTATTTGGAAATAACCTAGACATTTAATGACTTCCCACTATTTAATTTTAAATTAGCAAAATTCTAAGGGTGGAGGTGACCAAGGAGATTTAGGAAACTATTTTTAAGTAGGCATACCATAAAACAGCTCTTACCAAAAAGTTCACCTGAAAATTCTTATCCCACTTATATCTATTTACTTGTTCTTAACAATCATACTTAGATTACTCATGGAAATTTCATGAGACATTAAAGCAGTTAGCCATCATCTTAGTTTATTTTCATCTTAGTTTACTTTTCTTGCTGCCAAACTTTGTAACAGAGATAACATGAGCTTATTTTATTTTCAGTAAATGGAGGTAGAATAAAAGTATTCAACTTAATGCTAATAACTCTAAAGCTATGTCTGTGTTAATAAACCAGCAAACTTAAGCTTGCTTTTATTTACCAAAAATTATCCTAGACATGAGCGTGAAAAAAGGGTTGGGTTAGTTTTTGTTATATTTCTGATATTTAGAAATACTTAGTTCAAAAGCACTTGTTTTTAAGCCCATTAAATAGAGCTTTTTTCGAAATGAATTTTGGCACCACCGTCTTGAGGTGGGAAAATGCCACATCCATCAGGTATATATATACAGACATATATAAACATGCAGACAGAGATCTGGTTGCTTTCATTTCGAAAATTTAGCCATGAATCAGGTACAGAACAAAACCCACTAGTTTATAAATAATTGTGTCTCTGGCAGACAGAGAACAAGTTAAGGTTACCCACTTAAAAGCTTTTTGCTAGTATTTGTGGAGAAGACTTAAGATTTGTACTTGTCCTTGACAAGTAATCTTAAGGATGGTGTGCTCCAGAGTCTGGACAAGAGAGCCTTTTTTAAAGCAGTCTGTATTTCAAAAAGGTCTCCTCTTCCCCAGCTCCCACCTTCTTTTTTTAATAGTTTCAGACCATTGTTTTAGTTACCTCCCAGGGTGTTCACATTTCAAAGACACAATAAGATTTATATCTTCAAGAGATGGAGAAAGAATGTGAGTTTTCTCCTAGAAGTAAGTTCTGGATATATGTCTCTATTACCAGGAGTCTAGGGTCATTACTATTTAAATTTGTCCTCCTTTTCTTAAATGCAGAACAACTGTATTTCAATGTCCTGATTTTTTTTTTTTTTATATCTACAGTTTCTGTACATATCTGGAGGCAAATAGGGAAGGCTCTGAATGGGCCAGGAGTTGCTCCTGGACTTACGCTTTTATTTCTCTAAAAATTCAAGTTGGTAAATCACAAATTGTTCGGCCTAACGCTTTTTTACTGGTCTGCATTCTTGCAAGTTATCTCAGAAGAATTTGGTAGCCTTTTTTGTCAAACATGTAGAGGTCGATTTGCTCACTCAATCATGCTATTATAAATTTGTCTTTTTTCTATTAGGAAGAAAATTTCCAACTAAGATGAAAATTAAAAGAGTTCTATACTTTGGGATCTCCCCGGTGTAGTGCAGTATGCCTTTAAAAAGTCTGTATAAAGCTTTCAACAGAGGCCTTTGGATGATCAACTTCTTTCTGAGTGTATCATTCAACCTTAGACCAGTTCACTTTAAGGGGGGAAGCCTCCAATATTGTTCCTATCAAACCTTGAATACCAGCCTGCAGTTGAGCTATTTTCTGGTCATTTGTAGAAGGGCCTGGGAGAAATTCTGGCCATCTGTTTCCACGAGGATAGGGCTTTAATTTTTACATGTTTTTCTTTAAATTTGGGAGGATCTTCTGAAAGTGGAGGTAAAAGGACATTATAATTTAAATGATCCCCCACTGTCCAAGGGACATGAATTCTTTGGGTGGGGTCCTGGACATCCCTGCAAAGAACATATTGCATAGAAAAGCCTGAAGCTGGCAGAGCCTGATTACAGAGCCCAACAAGTTTTATGTCTGAGCTTTACTGTGCGTTCCAGATGCTTCTGTTAGTTTCCTGGCTCTTAGTATTTACATGAGTAACCTGTATGTTCTGGGCTAAGAGATGAGAGGAGAGTGCTCTCTGAAAATCGCATATGGATTGTTCTCTAGTTCTGTCCTTCCATTTTGTTAAGGGAATCCCTAAGGTTTGTATCTCTTTTAATTTGGTCTTTCCATAGGTACCCATAATACAATTGTTTAGGATGAGCCCTCTAAAAACTTTTTTTCCCCCCCAAATATGGAAGTCTTTCCAATTCAAAAGATTCACCATCTGGTCATTCATGAGTAGGATTTTATATTTATCTCAATAATGACTCAAACCAATAAGCCTTTCTATGACTTACCCAAGGTCACAAGAGGCATCCCACAAGAGAAGACAAAAGATGTAGCCCTCACAAGATACAGAAAGTTTGTTCGCTCCCGGAGTTAGCCTAAGAAAGCAAGAGCCTTCTTGTCACAGGTGTTCAGAACTATGTAGTAGAAACGTGTCTCTGGTTTCTCACGGGAGTGTAGGAGGCCTTCAGTGACAGACCTACTACTCTGTGACTGGGCAGGTGCTACTGGAATGGGACCTTCCAGCACTAACAAAGCAATGGAGGCTGAGATGACAAAGGCCCTTATGGAATGGGACACCTTCTGATAAACTCCCCCCGCTAAGAGCAGACAAGTTGGACAGAGAGAACTCTGCTTGTGATTTTTGTCTCCTGAATCCCAGTCTATTCAATCAGCCACCAGATGTACAGCATTATTTGTACCTTCTGGAGAGTAGAGACCAGCGAGAACATTCTCATTGGTCACAAAGCCAAGCTCTCAGGATAGGACAAGATCGAAGGAAAACCTCAACGGATCTATGGTCTTCCTCCTTCTGATAAACAACACAAAAGACAAAAACAAAAGAAAGCAATGAGTATCTCTGGAGGAAAGTAATGCATAGAAATCAGGAGTATTTATAACAAATCTTTACCAAAATTGCTACGCCCAAGGAACTAGTTCACATAAATATTTTTTTTCTTGCTAATTTAAACTTATGAAAAGCCAATGGCTTCCAATCGACCCTGCAGGCAGAGATCCAGCAAGCTGAGGTGGTAAGAATTCTTACCTTCCGCCCGTGCCTGTCAGAAGTCCCCGGATCTCTCAGGGCCAGCAGTCCTCGAGTGGGTAGTGGTTAGCCAGTGAAGACTCCCGTGTTGGGTGCCAAAACTGTAGGGAAGGAAAACCTTTCCCTTCTTATCTTCTAGGCTCTTTGCCTGGTCTAATAAATAAACTGACATAATTCAGATTAACAGGAGAAAAACAAATTTAATTATATATGTATGAGAGCCCCAAGAAGCCAGGAGAGTTTCCCCGACAGTCAGACAATCGAAGTTTAGAAGCCCGGAGAGCTGAGGAGAAGGAGGGGTCTGGGACTTCAAAGGGGAAGAAGACAAACCACAGGAAGATGGGCAGAGCAGATGCCTGGTAAAGGAATGTTTGTGATGCCCTGGGAAGTCTTTCTTATGTAATAATAATAAAAAAAAAAATTAGCTTTGATAACAGCTCTCCTCCAGGTGTAGGCTTTTGGCCTAAATCCTTTTAGGCAGTGGAGGAGGTAAAAACGTTCCTCTTAAGTCTGTTGGGCCTTGATTATCTTCAGCTCAAAGTTCTCCACCTGCCTGAACCCTATCATCCTTTTACCCCTAAGACCTTTTCTTAATTACAACAATTATTTATAAATGTATACATGTTTATATAATTATTTTTAAAAGTATATTCAACATCACTTATAAATTACAGCATACTAAGTATTATGCTCGGTGCGGAAGTATAATGCTAAAAACAAAAACAGGGGCCCTGCTTGCATATACAGTTATAAAGGGAAATAAATATTAAATAATTATGCTGTTTCTTGAATATCTAATTTGTCAAATGACAAAACTAAGACAATTTAGTAATGAGTTTGATGTCCTTCGCTCAAGGGAAAACCACCCATGGATTGGGGGAGTGCAGTGCCTACGGAAAGCAGATGCTCTTCCCAAGGGATCTGGGGTAAGAGCGAATTTCTAACAGAGACATTGCAAAACAGGGTGTGATTGGCTAGGAGGTCAGGGATTTCCTTATGCAGCTAGCAGGTCCTGTTTTCCAGCTTAAGCCAAGTTGGAGGGCTGTGATTGGCGTTAAGTGTCTTTGACAGTGAGGCTTCTCCGTAAGAGCAAGCCAACTTGGGTTTCGATTGTGGCAGGTGATGGAATGGAGGTGGCCTCCATTTTGTGGGTCTCAAATGTTCTCAATGTAATGCTTTCAAATTTAAAACGAAAATAGATACTTTGAAGGGGAGGAACAGAGTTTGTTAGATTTTCTGTAGTGTTTTGTTCCCAAAGCAAAAAATGAGACCAAAAAAAAAAAAAAAAAAAAACCCACATTTTTTTAATGCACATACTCCAGGAAAAGATGGCAAGGAAAGAGAGGTGATGCGGCACCCAGTGGGGAAAGAACAGAGCAAAGAGATGCTGGAGAGCTGAAGACAAACGTGGGCTGCTTGTGTAATTTCCCCCCGGGGCCAAGCCGGACAATCTCCTATGCTGGGTGTCAGGGAGTCTGTTAGCGTTTACCCAGTTCCTACTGAGAAAAGAAAAGAATCTTAGAGCACCAGGCTCCAGAGAAAGATAGAAAAGCAACTTTTAGATAAAAAGAAAGTGTCCCTTTCTGGGACATCAGAAAGCCTTCTTTTAAATGGGATAAACACCTGTGCACCCAAGAATACTTAGCAGTGAAGACAGCTGTACTCAGATTACCTGCCCTTGTTTTCACCACAGTAAAATCCAAATGCATTTCATCCTGCCACAGACACAGCTCGTGATGGGCAATTCCAAACGCACAGTCACTTAATGTCCCAGGGTCAAATGTTCCCCCCGTCCGGGGGTCTGGTGCCACTCCATGAGCTGCTTCTCCAAACGTGTCATTCTCTGCTGCAAATGGCATAGCCTTGTCCCAGAATCCCAGGTGTCTATGTTGCAGTTTTCTCACTGGGACTTTCCCAATGTGCATGGTTCACCATCACTGGCACCCTAGTCCCATGGAGCGGGCTTGACTGTGTAGCTCAAGCATCAGGACGCTCGTACTCTTACTAAGACCTCCAACATGCGCATCCAGTCTGATTGACCAGATGGCATCCATATCGTGGACCAGTATGATATTCTGTGGGATGTCTAGATGACCCAAGTCTCTTTACATAATATTATGATGGAGGATGGGAGAGGATGGGACAAAATCATAAAGATAGACCAATATCCATCCCAAGTGAATATTGATCATTTCTGGTTCTCTTTTTTGATAGAGATGGAAAAGGACACATTTGCCCATCCATCCTGCCTATAACATACCCCATGCCGCAGGCCATGCTCATCTGTCATAGCAAGAGGTAGGTGCAACAGGATTTACTATCCGCTTGCATTTTGGATAATTCCTTGTCATCTTCCAGGGCCTGTGTGTCATTGCAGAAGTCAGACTGGTGAATGAAATAGAGGTTATGAGAAGGATCACAACCCCTGCTTCCTGTAGCTCTTTAAGACGAGAGCTAGTTTTTGCCATTCCCACCAGGATGTGATACTGCGATACTGTTTGTGATTTACTGTTTTGGCCAGCAGTTTGGGGAGTGGTGGCAGATTCGAAGCCTTTCATTTAGCCTTTCTCAATATAACTTTTACCCCTCAGGCCAAAGAACTAATGGACGGCTTTGCCGAATACCAAGGATGTCTATTCCCATGATACACAGAGAAACCAAGGAAATCGCCTTTGGATGGTCTTTAAACCCAGTGGGCACTCCATGAGCCAGATGTTGGCCAAACCTTCAATGATCAGCTTGTCCGTGTGCTCCTGTTGGGTCCCCAATGTTGGGTCCCCCAGTAATGGGTCCATGATCTAAGGAACAAGACTGATACAAAGCAAAGGTCAAGCAAAGCTTTTTTTCGCACCAAGCATCAAGAATCAGACCAACTGTCAAACAGACCGGTCCGGGCTGACCCTTACAGAGAGGACCACCCCTCTCTGTTTCACAGACTACCTTTTATAGAGCAAAGGCCATGTGGTTGGGCCTGGCCACACACAGGTGGCCAATGAAATTGTAACACACAGAGAAATCTGCCCAGTCATGCTAGGTCACACGTAAGTGATCAATTGAATTACAATTTACCCTAGTAGACATTTGAACCAGCCTATCACCTTGGTCAGAATTGGCACCCAAAAGGTGCCCAAAGGGCGGGTCCCATACTCCTTGGTAACTAGGAGACAGTATGCGCCCCCACTGATTGAATACCTCCACCTGGCCTGACCCACCCTTGTACCTGGGACTGGTTTCCGGGACTTGCTTTCAAGCAAGTTCCCCGGGGGGAGGGGCGGGGGCAGGGTCAATTCAAGTTTTACTGCATAAACAACAAAATGGCTGTTCAAACGAGATGGGGCCACTCTGGCTAAATAGGCCCTACTCTATCAGTGAGGATATGGTACTACTTCCAGTTTCTAGGTATCGAGGTCTACTCCGATCCTGCGCCCAAGAGTCCTTAAAATGCTTGAGTGTCCCCTTTCTCTAGTGCAGTAAGTGGCTCTAATCCCCTTGGAGAATAACTAGTAGACCCGATATTATGTACACTTGCTATGGTGTTTAGGACCCTTCCTCCTAGGAACCCAGCCTCTCCTTCACTGAATGAGTTCCAGACCTGAAAACTGGCTGGGGCACCTGGGGGGCTCAGTGGGTTAAGTGTGTAGCCTTTGGCTCAAGTCATGATCCCAGGGTCCTGGTACTGAGTCCCGCATCAGGCTCCCTGCTCAGGGGGGAGTCTGCTTCTCCCCCTCCTTCCTGCTTGGTCTCTCTCTCATTGCCTCTGTCTCTCTCAAATAAATAAATAAAACATTTTAAAAAAGATAAATTTAAAAAATGATTCAACTATGAAAACTGAGCAAGGAATCATGACATTTTTGTGGAGTAACTACTCAGCCTCCTAATTATCCATTCTTGATTTTTTTTTTTTTTTTAATTGTACCCTTGCTGGCTGCCCATATATTCTGCCGCTAGGGGTGCTGTGTTCCATTAATACCTCCGTAACTCTGCCGTTCAGACTCCCTTTGCTTGTAGCTTTGCTATCACTTATGATAATTGTACCCGCCAGGCTTCTGACAGTTAAGCACAGCCACTTAGCCACTGTTACAGGGTTTATCATCCCCACTGTCGCTAGGGAGCCCATTTCTGCAGCTGTATTTCCTATCAGAGCAGGCCTACAGAGAACCATCATTCACCTTCCTATTGATGCTGGTGCTGTTGTTTCCTCTGGGCACTTCCATGAAACACAGTCATCCAGCTGTATGTATAATATTCATGCTGACATGACCACTTCTCTGAGCTTTCTAATCCATTCTTCCACCATCTTCCATGGCAATTCTGGCATTTCTACCCACCTTAATGTGAGTCATCACTTTGGCCATGATCATCACCTGAGCTCCTTGCTAGAGAGTTAAAAAAAAAAAAAAATGCTTCCATATCAATAAGCTCCCTTTTATCTAAATTTGTGTTCTGCTTTCCCAACTCCTGGGTTCAGAACTGTTAAAATATAATCCCATGCATTCTTTCCTGGCTAGGTTCTTCAGTTCCTTTGAGAATACCATCTCATTCCTTCCCTGGCAGGCCAAGCATGTCTTTGTTGGAAAAACTACTGTATCATCTTCATGAAAGGACTGAGTCTAACCCTTGATAGGAAAGAATGGTCCTCTCACTCAGCCTCAGAGTGTTTAGAAAAATATAGGAATTTAAGATTACAGGAGCACTAACCCAGATGTCCCCCATCTCATTTGTCAGAATCCCATTCTTTCCAACCAGAACCTTGATTTTGGCATAGCTGACATGCCTTTGCTGAGAATGAAACTTTCTTTGGAGCTTGGCTACTCTTTTGATTAAGTCCTGGGCCAAGTCTTCAATATTCTATGTCCTTCCCTCTATGCTGAGTGTGTCTTTATATGCCACCATGAGGAGATGTAGGGAAGACAGGATGTACATATCTTTATTGAGACCCAGGAACAAATTTCATGGGGTGATCAGATGTATAAAATAAATGAGATTAGACATCAGAATCATATGTCGAAGGGCATCTGGGTGGCTCAGTCAGTTGAGCATTCAAAGCTTTGTCTCAGCTTGGGTCATGATCTCAGAGTCATGGAATCAAACCCCACTTCGGGCTCTGCACTCACCATGGCATCTGTTTGAGATTCTCTGTCTCTCCCTCTGAGCCTCCTCCCCAACTCGCTCATGCTCTCTCTCTAAAATAAAGAAATAAAATATTTTTTAAAAAATTACACATAGAGCCTATGAATATGCCTTCCCACACTTCAACAATGTGAGTTTATAAGTCTTGGAGTGGAGCTTGGGAATCTTTAATATGGTGTAGCTCCTCAGATGAAGTTACTTCATATGGGTTATTTAACTTGGGTTATTTAACAAGACAACTACTCAGTTTCCTGCCCAACCTCAACATAGCCACTGTTTTTGATTGAAAACAAAATAAAACCAAACATGATTGTACCCAAGTTTAGAAATAACTTTAGGTACTATGTCCTTTTATTTGTATAAGGCATTCCCCACCCCAGGCTAACTTCCACAATACTGGGTCTCCCCAGAAGAAGAAGAGCAGGAGTGTGCGTCCTAGGAGGCAATCCATTTTGACAGATGGCAGGGACCATATTAGCAACAACATCTCTAAACTGTTTTGCCTCAGAAGTGTGAGAAGTGAGGGGATGCTTGGGCGGCTCAGTCAGTTAAGTGTCTGCCTTTGGCTTAAGTCGTGGTCCCAGGGTCCTGTATTAAGCCCCATATTGGGCTCCTTGCTCAGGAGGGAGCCTGCTTCTACCACTCTCTCTGTCTGCTGTTCCCCCTGCTTGTGTTCTCTCTCTTGCTATCTCTCTCTCTCTCTCTGTGTCAAATAACAACATAAATAAATAATCTTAACCCCCCCCCAAAAAAAAGTGGGAAGAGGCAGAGTAATAGCAGAATGCATCACAGTCCCATGGGAGGTGAGCTCCCAGTGTGTACATCTTGGAAATGGGCCCTGAGGGATAATAAAACACAAACATTTGGACTTAGTCATCCCTGTTCCTGGTAGAGAACTTCTAGCAACCTTGAAATCTCCTGAGCAATAACAGTATCTTTTGTATGGTAATGAGATAACTTTTGGTGGGCAGGGGTAGGGGCTGGGGGTGGGGAGGGAGCTACTAAATAGCTTCAGGATAGGAGCTGGTGGCTGGAAAAACCAACCACATGATCAGAAGGCTAGAAATTTCAGCCTCACTGACCTCCCTCCAGGAAGAGGAGAGGGTCTGGAGATTAAGGTCAATCAGCAATGATTTGATCTATCATGCCTACATAATGAAACCCCCATTTAAAAAAAGAAAAGAAAAGAAAAAAGAAAGAGAAAACAATGAGGTTTGGGGAGCTTCTGGGGGTGGTGCAGAGAGAGTAGTGTGCCCACTAAGAGCATGCAAGCTTTCCACCTCCCACCCCCATACCTTGCCTTATGCATTTCTTCCCTTTGGCTGCCTCTGAGTTTTATCCTTCACAATAAACTGGTAATAGTAAATAAAGCACTTTCTCGATGCCTGCGAGTTGCTCTAGTTAATTATCAAACCTGAAGAGTCATGGGAAACTGAATTTGTAACTGGCCAGGCAGAAGTGTTGGTGGTCTGGGCACCCCATCTGTGACTGGTGTCTGAAGTAGGGTCAGGTTTATGGGACTCAGCTCTTATCCTGACCTGACCTGTGAGGTCTGCACTAACTCCAGATCATCAGTGTTTGAATAGAATTGGAGTGTTGGACATCCAAACTGGTGTTAGAAGATTCGTTGTAGGTGTTAGGAAAACCCACACAGCCCCTCACATATGGCCCTCCTACAGCAGTGCCAGAAAGGCCCAGCCAGTCTGTCAGACAAGATCTTCCAGTGACTTCTCTGCCCACTCAGGGCCTGGCACTGAGAAACAAGGTGGTTGGTAATGATGGGGTTCAGGACATGCTGCCGCACAATATGCCACTTGTCATATTGAATATCATAAGCTGAAGGAATTTGAAAAATGGCAGAAGCAGGAAGGTCGCCCTGATAACCCTTCTCCCCAGCCCATTCACCCTTCTTCCCTGAAACAGGTCAGAAAACTCCCACATGAAAGCTTCCCTCTCTGTACCAAAAGGAAGATATTCTCTGAAAGCTTCCCTGTCTGTACCAAAGGAAGATATTCTTATCATCAGAGATGGGGAGTTTAGAACCAAGAAATCTGTGCAAACAAATCTTGTTAAACTAACCTTTATCTTCCTACTTATCTCTTCACCATTTACTAAGCCTAGCCCAAACCTCTTTATCTTATCACATTTTTTTTTAAGATTTTATTTATTATTTGACAGAGAGAGAGGGAACACAAGCAGTACGAGCAGAAGAGGGAAAAGCAGGCTTCCCACTGAGCAGGGAGCCCAATGCAGGGCTTGATCCCAGGACCCTGGGATCATGACCTGAGCTGAAGGCAGATGTTTAATGACTGAGCCACCCAGGCACCCCAAATCTTATCAATTCTTCACAAACTTACTTTTTCTTTGTCTAGAAGGTATAAAACCTTCCTGCTCTGGTTCCTCCTTCCCTCTTCATTCTCTTGTGGAGGTATCTATATACATGAAAATTTTACAAAATTTGTATGCTTTCCTCCTGTGTATCTATCTTTGTCAGTTAAATTTCCAGACCCAGCCAAGAACCCTAAATGGGTTAGGAAACTTTTTCCTCCCCTGCAGTTACAGAGGGGTCTAGATCCTCTGCCTCTTCCCCGAACCCTGGGCACCCTGCACAATGCACATTTGCAGGAGCCCTTGGTCCTCTCCCTCCTCCTGCATCAGGAACAGGGCCCTGCAGTTCAACTAGCCCTTTTTCACAAGTGGCTTCCAAGGACAAACATCCAGCCCTAACCTAACCTGAGGAACTTGGTCTCAAATGTCTGACCAGACTCAAAACACCTCACACAGAGTTCCTGTCATCACCAGAAATACAACTCCAACCAAAGGTACCCTCCTCCCCCAATGCAACCCCCTCTCCCAACTGGTTTTATCATTTCTGTTTACTCATTAAATGTTTACTGAGTTCTTAATATGGGCCAGGCACTGAACTAGATGTTAGAGATACAAAGAAAGAATAGGACCAGGTCCTTACTGTACAAGAGTTTATAGTATTCTTGAAAATGTGTGTGCTGCAGCACTTGGGTGGCTCAGCCGGTTAAGCTTCCAACTCTTGATTCAGCTCAGGCTGTGATATTAGGGTCTTGAGATTGAGACTTTCATTGGGCTCCACACTGGGTGTGGAACCTGCCTACGATTCTCTCTTTCCCCCCGGCCCCTCCTCTCTTCCTCTCTAAAAATAATAATAATATAATTATAATAATAATAAATTAAATCAAAGAATCATTTTTAAAAATGAAGAAAGAAAATAAAAACTATGTGTGCTTAACCTAGATGAAGTAGTTGTAAATGAAAGCAGGACTCCCCCAGTCTTGTTTTGTACTTCTGTATGTTTCACTGCACATAGTACAAGTGGGAATGCTTTTGAAATGAGTAAATGTGAAATCACATGAAGAAATGCAAACCTAACTCAGCTACTAAGAAAAGAGCACCATGTCCTTCAAGGACCTCTATCCTTGTGGGCGCTACTTTCTGTACTTGGAGATGCGGGATTCTTTGCAAATCCTGTTTCTTTCTGCTGGGTTATTCAAGGATAACAATCGACTTTTCCTTTTTAAGTTACCAACACTCTACTAATAGCATCACTATCAAGCTTTTAGAGAGAGAGGAGCTAAAAACTACTCACAGCAAATGGCCACTGATGAGTCAGAAACCCTTAAAAGCTGTAATCAGGGGCTGGCGTGATGCACACAGTTCCCTGGTTAGGCAAGCAGGAGTCACCTCCAGGAAGGATAACGATTATTCCCAACAGCGCCAATGCTGGGCCCCGCCCCCCTCTAAGCACCTAGGTTCTCGTTAATTTACCTGTGACATGTTGCTCCACTTAATTGCATTTGACAATTAGTAACATTTCAACACCTCTTTTAATGGAACAATTAAGAGAATGCTTGTCTTGGTTGCAAGGAAATATATGAGCTGATTTTTCAGAGGAAAAGAAAAAAGACCAAACATAAACCTCTAGTGGTATTTCAGTTATAGACAGCTTTGAGGTAAGACCTTTCCCTTTTGCATTTTGCAAGAATTATGTGCCAGCACGCCTTTTCGTGTTTGTTTGTTGCTTGGTTTCTCTGAATGAGCATTTCTCCACCAGACAGCTCCAGGCCTTTCACGAGGCCACGTGATATTAATTACAAGGAAGAATGGATGCTAAACAGTTGCTGTTCCTCATTTCTCACCCGTGTTGTTACATTGATTGCTTGGGAAAGCAGAGGCCTGGAAGCAGTACTTTGCACAATCAATGCAGGCCCCAGGGAAGCTGGAGAAGAGTCTTTGAGCCTTTGTCCCGGCTTCCAGTTCTCTCCAAATAATGGACCCGATGGGCAAGTGTGGCCCCTCGGGTTCCCTGAAAAAAACTTAAAATAACTGCTATTTGTAATGTGCACTCCCGCCACACACATTAGTAACAGAAAAGTTACATTGCTCTGTCCCTGAAACAATGTCCCTTACAATAACAGCTTGCAAATCTTTGGACACATGAGCATCCTATCGTCGCCGCAGACTAGCCTGCAAGTAGTATGTGCTAGAGGACTCTGCTAACAAGAGCTGTGAGGGACCCAGATTAAATAGGTCATTTGCAAAGGGTTGATGCATTGCATTTTCCGAAACAATCATTTAGCAGAGCAGATGGAATGGATCACTGAAATGGTTTCTCTTTTAGAAAAAAATCCCAAAATGGGGCGCCTGGGTGGCTCTGTCAGTTAAGCGTCTGCCTTCGGCTCAGGTCAGGATCCCAGAGTCCAGGGATGGAGTCCCGCATCAGGCTCCTTGCTCAGCAGGAAGACTGCATCTCCTTCTGCCCCTCTCCCTGCTTGTGCTCTCTCTCTCTCTCAGATACATACATAAATAAATACATAAATCTTTTTTTTTAAATCTCAAGAATATGGGGGCAACCTGATGGGCTCAGTTGGTAGAGCGTACAACTCTTGATCTTGGGGTCATGAGTTTGAGCCCCATGTTGGGTGCAGACTTTACTTAAAAAAATAAATAAAATCTTGAAGGAAGGAAGGAAGGAAGGAAGGAAGGAAGGAAGGATGGAAGGAAAAGAATTAAGGCTAAAAATGCTAGAGACACCCAGGTTGGGGCTTCCGTCATTGTCCTTTGCCCACAAAACTCAGAGCAGATTCTCCCTTCACAGTGATCCTGGTTCTAGATCTACTAGACATGTGGCACCCCTGAAGGTGACGGCCACTCTGCCGGCACCGCTTGGCCACATGCCTTTCCTCCTGCCTTCATGCAATGCCCTCCTGCTCTTGTCCCCAACCCGCCATTCCCTATCATGCAGTTTACATGTACATCCCCAAACCTGTCCCCTCACCACACTTGCATATCACTCATTACTTGTTTCTTTTTCTTACAGGCACTTGGACCACTGGCTCCTGCCTGAGTAGATTGTAAACCCCTCTGAGGCCAGGAATTTATTACTCTTTTTTTTAATTAATTCACTCCAGTACAGTATATGCTATTTGTTGGGTCGGTGGTTCTGGGAACGCAGCAGGAACAATAGAAATGACCGCTGGGGCCGCCCTCTTCCAGACTCCTCCCCCACGCCCCTTCCTTAACCCTTGACTCTCCGGCCAAAAGGATGTATGCCCAGGTCACGTCTCCATAGGTAACCCGATACTAATGCAGGAAACAGAAGTATCAGGACCCTCCACCCCTTACCATCCGATCACCAAATACCCTACCATATATGGATGTGAGCCCATGCCCTGCCTTGGCTGGATAAAAGACCCCCGCCAACTCCCTCCCTGTGCAACTTCCCCGACTCTGCTTTCCAGAGTCACAGTATCTCGCCTCCAAGGGTGCCCACCTCCTCCCGGCGCGACTTTCCTGGCTCCCCTTCTCCTGAGCCCTGAAACTTCGCCGGAGATGCCTTTAATAAATCTTGCCTTGTGCCTACCTCGCCTGGTGTTGTGTTTACCTCGCCTGTGAAACTTTACACTATTTATATTATCAATAATAATTATAACTGTCGGGCATCCTTCAATAAGTATTTGCTGCATTAATTGTATTGAATGTTTGTTTTTTAAAAAAGATTTTATTTAGGAGTGCCTGGGTGCTTCAGTCGTTAAGTATCTGCTTTCGGCTCAGGTCATGATCCCAGGGTTCTGGGATAGAGCCGCACATCGGGCTCCCTGCTCAGCCGGTGGCCTGTTTCTCCCCACTCCCTCTGCCTGCTGTCCCCCCTGCTTGTGTTCTCCCTCTGTCTCTGTCAAATAAATAAATAAAATCTTTTAAAAAATTAAAATTAAATAAATACAGGTTTTGCTTATTCATCTGAGAGAGAGAGAGAGAGCGCCCGCATGAGGTGGGGGAGGGTCAGAGGGAGAAGCAAACTCCCCACTGAGTGGGGAGCCTGATCAGGACTCAGTCCTGAAACTAGGGGATTATGACCTGACCCCAAGGCAGACGCTTAACGGACTGAGCCACCCAGGTGCCCAATTGTATTTATTGACTTTTGAGATACTGAGTCTAACTTTAAAAAAACTGTATTCATTTGATTGACAGTTACACCACCCCACCTCCAAAAACGTACCTCTCTGGGGGAAAGGCTGGGAAGGCATTTCTGCTCCTCCGGCTTCCTTAATCAGCTGGGGTTGGTGCATTATCCACTCCAGAGGGGCTGGGCATTTGTAACCCCAGCACTGTCACGATCTTCCCCAAGGGAGAGAAGCAATCAGAAGAGCAATAATGACGCTCTGTGAGCTGGGATGAATGACCTTATTCCTCAGGTCACTAGGGCAACCAGCTTCTGAAATCCCCGACAATCCTTTCTCTTCCTTCCCCACAACTGACAGTTCTGCAGCTCGTGCCCAGCTCGTCCCCAGGGGACCCGATTGGACTATCTGAGGATCTAAATAGACCTCCACAAGCCCCATGATCCTCCTGAGTCTGCAGGGAAGGGGGCGCTGGTCCCAAAAGCTAGACTTAATTCCTCCTTGCCCTGAGCATTCTCAACTCTCACACCTCCTCAGCAACCGCCACCCGACACACACACACTCCCTCTCATACATGCACGCACACACACGCACGGCTAACTGCACACACAAATGCCAAATCTTGCTAATTGCATTACCCTTGCTGGTTATTATTAAGGTCTTGCTTTCAGGACACAGAGAGAACCAACCACATAATGATCAAGGAGACAAATGGAGCATATCACTGCAGCGACCGTGCAATGATAATGAGTTACATAAATCAAAAGTTCGGTAATTTACCTATCAGATTGAGCAGTGAATAGGGATTTTCAGTTACTGTGATTGTTTTGTGATAGATTTTTTTAATAACTCTGGTACGTAAATGTTCTGGAAACTGGAGATTTGTTTCCTAAAGGGAGGCAGCAGGACGCTGTGTAAAGAACACGGCATGAGTCAAGAGAGCCTGGGGCTCATTTCAACTCTGGGCCCCCGGGGAAGGAAGCCCCCCGCCTTCAAGCAGGGGCCTCCAATGCTCCTATCACACAGAAGCATCCTTGTGCTCTGTAAGGGCCCCTTCCTCTCCGGGGTTCTCCTACGGCTCCTCAGAGAAGTACAGCAGGGCTGCCCCTGCCTTGCCCTCTGCAGAGAGCAGCGACATCCTGGAACGTCAGCCAGCCCTTTCCAGCTAGAGAAACTGGAGATCCCCTTACTCTGTGGGCACTGCTTTCCTCCCCCAACCCTACACTGAACTGAGGGCCGGTGTAAACCTCTGTCTCTTTTTACACTTGGTGAGGTGGTTGGTCTGCACCTGTAACTGGGTGTCACACACAGTAATCGCCCTTGGGTTACGCCCCAAACTGTTTGCATTTCTAACCATTTCAGGTTTTTCAGTGACTGATGGGTTAATACTTAAGAACTTTGAGGGCCAAGTTATCTTTTGAACCCATAAGATTAATAATTCATTTTATTTCTTTTTTTGTTGGTTTTTAAGTCCATAATTCATTTTATTCTGATTTTCCAGTGGGATCATCCCCAGGAAGCAGGAGCGCCCTTGAGTCACACTCGGACACAGGGAGGAGAAGCTCTGCAAGACTGGCTTTAGATTCAGAGAGGAGCCTGGGCACGGGGGTTCTTTTGTGGGGTGGTTGACTAGGAGTATGTGTGTATACATGAATGTGTGTATACAACATGTATGTGTGTGCCTACAACGTGCTTGTGTCTGTATGCAGGTCTGTCTATGTGCACATGTGTACATGTGTGTGCCTCTGTGTAGGTGTATATGGGTCCATACATGTATGCATGTGTGTATATGTATCTGTTTCTGTGTGTGTAAATGTGTACGTGTGTGTGTGCTTACGTGTGTCTACACAAACCCAACACTGACGTCTCCTGATTTAAGTCTCTCGATCAAGCCATGATTACATTTCCAATAAAGAGAGTAAAGAGACCCAAACCTCACCCCTTCTCCAAACCACTGGCCTCGGCCTCCCTTTCCAAACAAGGATCGCTTCGCTTCAACCACAGGGAGAAAAAATCATCATCTTCTCGGCACAGAAGGAGACTCACCAAGCATGAGGCAAGTTGGCGGCAGCTCCTTTAGAAATGAACGGATAAACAAACAAATGGGAGCTTGGAAGGAAGAGATGGTTTATGAATAAAACAATGTTTTATTAAGTCGCTATTAAATTTCAATTGAACAGGGCTTGGGATACATAGGCAGAGACAGATTCCTGAAACTAATTGGTTTTCCACATCTGCCTTGCTTCCTAATTGGACTAATCACTGCACTGTAGGATGGTGTTCATCGTACTACACAAAGCAAGAAACCTTGATTTACAGTGAGAGGAGCAGTAATTAGAGGGAATTAATTCATAAAGCAACATCTAAATAAATCATATTATGAAAAGACAGCAATGTAATTATTGTGACTGGTGGGTCCCTGGTGGGGGAGCATCAAACTTAGACCTCCAGCCAAGCTGCTGGTTGCTCCCCGCATTGGCGCAGCATCTCCCGTTCCATCGAGCATGTACTACCTATTCTTTAAGGTCTAATTGAAGCGCCGTGTCAAAAGCAATATGGCCCAACACTTCTCTTCTCCGGCGGCGGAGGGAAAAACATCAAGTTCTCACCACCTCCTATTTGTCCTTTGTCAGAATTCAATATGAGCTCAGCGCGACATGGGTAATGCGTTATGGCTGCAGTTTCAAAACGGGAGCCTTTGCCAACTTAAGTGTCATTATGAATCTTCTCTCGACGTGCAGTGGTATTTTTGGTGTTGTAGCGAAGAGAGCTTATTAGTAAGAATAGCACGCTAAACTCCGGCGTTTTGATCATTCATCTCTCCCGGCTGTGTCGTCACAGGCGAGGTCCCGCCCAGCTGTGGCAGGTCTGGAGTCCTCGCTGTATTTACTGTAGATCCTTTGCCTTTGACGGTGGAGATCCTCTTCTTCATTCATTTCCCTTCGTTGTTTTTGGTTTCTTGCTTGTTTGCTTACGTACTGTCATTCAGATGAAACCTGAGGTGAACTTGTGGACAACCTGCAGAGTCGAGTCCTTTGAGCCTCAGTTTCTCCATCCATAAAATCCAGGGATTTCTTTCGTCCAGAGGAGCCACCCTGCAGGGTGCTCAAAATAGGGTTTCCCCACTTTTTTTTTTTTTTTACATCAAGGCATATGTAGAAAATGATGTTTTTATATGACACTCAGGTAGTCAGAAGGGACTGTTTGTGGCCAAAGCCATTTGGATTTCTGGATCCAGGCTCTGGCTATCCCAGCCTCTGCCCTGCTGCCTTACTGACTGAGGGAATCAATATCTTGGTACCCCTATACTCCACTGGTACCACAGACCTCTGTTGGGGAACTCTCCCCCAAAGAAGCTACACTCTCTACTTCAAAGGAGCTTCCTGCACTCTTAGTGGCCTGGATCAGCCCAGTCCTGCAGCCCTCCCTTCATAATACAGCAGGTCATTACATCTCAACAGGTAACCATGAGCTCACAGCCTCTAGGAGACCTACCATTGCTCATCTCTATCTGCTGATAGAGAGGTGGGGACCACTCCAAGGAAAATATTGTAGGAAAATTACCTCTAATCTCAATGCAAGTGTTCTGAAATTCCCTTGGAAGGAGGACTTATTCCATGTGCATTAAATCAAGAAGTCAAGAGTTTAGCAGGGGTCAGAGCAAGGCTTTAGAAGAATGTCACTGAGTCCCAGGACTAAAAAAGGATATGTTATGAACAGTGCTTCTAGAATCAAAAAGATCCAGATTTAAATCTGTTTCTGAGGTGTTTAAGCCCAAATGTACCATTTAACCTCTGTACTCCTGTTCTCATCCTCAGGTAGCTAATGATACCTGCTTGATGAGGTTGTTATGAGTCTCAACTAATACAGTGTATGTCAATTATTCAGCAACTTCCTAGGCCCAGATTAGGCTCAGCCTCAAAAAATAAAAACTGCTATTATTAGTGGTAACACTGCTCCCATTTAATTATTCTGGTCATTCTAATGTAATCTCACGAAATGACTGTCCATCTGAATTCCTCTGAAAAGGGGAATTGACTTCCTTCTGAGGCAGTCCATTCAATTTTCAAAGCAGCCCCATAACTCCTAGTTTCAATCTCTGTATCTCTACTGTGTCAGTTTGTGTCATTTAAAAATGATTAATTTTGCCTACATTGTTAGATATAACAATGTCATTTTCAGGGAACAAATGCACTATACTTCCCTTCCCTGTTCAGACTCCGTCTTGGCGTTTTCCAGTTGGAGATCACCTACAAGAGGCTTACTTTGGGGATAGCAGATTCCAAGCAGATTCCAAAGCACTAACTACCCTGATCTATGAGCATAATTCTCCCTAGATATATAAAAAACAGTTGACAGTAAAGAATAGGTTAAAAAAAAAAAAGCAGCTGATTCTATCACCTTCTATCACTCCCTTAAGATGCAGATCTGTAAGAAAATATTTTGTTGTGATGGAGAGTAGTTTCTTATGCCACATTCCAATACCCATTTAGATTCTAAGAGATTGTGTCGGTCACTAGCTAATATAAATTAGAGTTGGATAAATGTGAACATGTCTCCATGAAATATAATGGCCTCAAACAATACAAGAAGCAGAGGATTTGAAGTAGAAAATTTGGATTCATCTTTGTGAGGCAAAGGGCTCCGACAACACCAGCAAACCTCACGAGGATGAGGGAACCCTTGGCATGATGTGAGCAGATGCACACGTATGTTTTCTACATTTTGTAAAAAAGTGGCCAGAGTGCAGCTGGGTGCATGAGGGGGCTGGACCCCAGCAGAAGCACAGCCTCACCATTGTTTGCTCATTGCCTTTGTGAGATGAGTGTAGGAGCAGCTTTGTATGGGGTGAGGATACACACTTAGGGCTCAAGTGTCCAGTGATCTAAGCTTAGGTGTGGGTTTTTAAAGTGATATCAAGAAGCATGTTACCCAATGCCTGGGGAAGTTGGGATCCTCAGGACATGTAGGAAGCTAAGTTTTGGCAAAGTTCCTTCCTCTGTGGAAGGGAGATCCCGGATTCCCAGCCAGCTCAGAATCAGGCAACCCAAGCTTCCAGATCCATTCACTGGATGGCCCTCTTTGTTTCTCTGGAGAAACTTCCAGCTCTACATCCTAACAGCCATGTGATTTTAGGAAAGCAACTTACAGTCTCTGAATCCTCACTTTCTCGTTAGTAAAAATGTGAGTGACAACCACGTTTATCCCACAAGATCAAGGTGCGAGAAGGAAATGAGATGCTACACACAAAGGCACTTAGTCAATAGCCGTGATGCCTCGGGTCCTCAGGTTGTTCAGGACAACCCATTTGGAAGCATCTTCCCTTCCAGGAACAGGAGCCTGGGCAGTTAAGTGCCCCCCTCCGCCGTGTATTTTCCTTTGATGTTCTATAGTCACATCACATTAAGCTGTGTCAAATCACCTTCGGATGATGGAGAGGAATTAGCATAATATGATGTTGGAGGGCATGTTTGCTGCTCGATACACCATAAATTCCTCCATTCAAAAGCAAAGCTTCACAGCCAATTACCTGCTCTTAACAAAATTTTCATCCAATATGAGCCAGAAAGATGAGGGATCATTTCAGGCAAGCAGATGGGGATCTATCCCAATTTGTGATGCTTATGCCACGGCGAGGAGACCTTGTCATCTGTTTCAGCTACTGTGAAGAGTGCTGGAGAGATAATGTCCCTCCAGGAAGATGCAATCCAGGTGCGGCAGAGCTGTGTTCAGCATTGTTCTTCTCCCCCTCTCACTCCCTGTCCCCCCAGGAAAGTTATTGTCTTCTTCCTACTGGTGTTTCTCTTGCAGACCATTTCTTATGTCTACCATGTAGACACAACTATTTGCACAATTCAGCCTAGTTCAGTGCCATAAAAATCCAAGGAAACTTCCATCCAGCAACCATAAGAACTTTGTAGTTTCACCATCTGTAGGTCTAGCCATCAACAGCTTTCTTGTCTATACTACAGGGACGCAACAAGTGAAGGGGATGAGGGTAACCAGGAGAAGAAGGAGTTAAGGAATTAAGAAACAGCAGAGATGAGAAAAATTCAATAAAAGGCAATTTTCTGGAGGGCAATAATCAAATTTGCTCTTGGAAATTTTCTGAACTCTACAGTAGATTTAGTTCTCATGTTCCATAAATTATATGCAAAACAAGTACAAAAGAATATAAATATTTTGCAAATAAACCAGGGGCCTCTACAAGTACTTTAGTTTCATGACTGTGGATATTATAAGAGTTGGTGATTATTCAAAACTTGCAGAAACTATAAGGTCACATCCCCATGAGATAAAGAAAACCAGTGGATTTAGATAGCTCATTCAAATAACCAACTGCTTGAATAAGAGAGTTTTGTTTTGTTTTGTTTTAATGACAAGCCAGGTCCACTCGGTAGCCACATGCCAATAATGCCTTCATATAAGCCAAAAATGAAAATGCTTAACCCCTTGAAAAATTTGGATTTGGAACTGCCAGGCACAATTTTGGCTCTACTCATTCCCTGGGAAATATGTTCAGTGAGAGGAGAATCCTAGGTGAATTGAGGAGGACAGAGAAGTTTGAGCAAAAAAATATTTATTGAGTATCTGTTAGTGTCAGGCACTATACTGGGCCAGAAATGGGAAGGGGGTAGGATAAGATGAAGAGAAATAAATCCAGGAAACTCACTGTTTAGTGAAAGGACACAATCATTGACACAACCGACCATCTATTGACAGGCTCTTAACTAAGAGCTATAGTTATGATGCTTCTACTTTTTCTACTTTTTATACTGACAGTAGAATCAGATATTTGAAAGCAGGTGTGTCCCAGGGTTGTTCTAGTTATCCTAGAGTGCTCTGAGTTTAGGACAGTTTTCGCTATCATGGGGAAAAAGAGCATTCCTTTCTATGGCAGAGGGTACATGCACCCAAAAGGAGGGCATTAAAGTTCCCAGTAGACTTGAGACTCTGTGGCTCAGCAAGGTGGGCTTGTAGGATATAAACAGGGAGTGGAATGGTAAGGGAAGGTGAGGCTAGATCACAGGTTACGTTAGGTACCACGTCAAGGTGTTTGGAGTTGGTCTATATATTGGTGATGAGAAAGCTCATGATCAGCTCATTTCCCAAAATTGGCCTTTGCAGTATTTTTCAGTCCCACATGTTCTTCTAGAAACTTACCACTCTCCAATAAGAGACAGAATCTATTTCTCTTCTTCAGTCTGAGCAGGTTGTCCCCCATCTAACCTAGTACAGAACAGCAGAAATGATACTCAAGGACTTCTGAGGCTAGTTCATAAAAACTATACATCTCTATCTATCTGTCGATTGGTCATCTGTCATCTTTCTATCTATCTCCATGCACTCACTAGTGGAATCCAGCAACCATGATATGAGGCACATGCAGAGGCCTTGTGTGTGTTCTAGCTCTCAACCCAGTGGAGACCTTAACTGACAGCCAGCATCAAACCACTGCACATGGGGCAGAGCAAGTCTTCAGATGATTCCAGCTCCCAAACTTCAAGCCTTCCAGCCAAGACCCCAGATATTGTGGAGCAGAGGAAATGCTCTGTCAAAATTCCTGGCCCATGGAATCTAAGAGCATAACAAATGGTTCTTCTATTTCACTAAGTTTTAGGGTAATTTATCATGTATCCATAGTAACTGGGATATCATCTTAATAACAGACTTAATAATAATCGGGCTTTGATATCCACAATTCACTTAATACCCAATGGGGAACATATCATTACTCTCCTAATTTTATAGAAAGGCAAAGTTCCTTGATTAAGAGACAGGGCTAGCAGGTGGTAGACTTAACACTGAAACCACAATCTTCTGGCTCCAAATCTTGTTTTCCTTCCGTTGCATCACCTCCACTTTGGTGAATAAGAGACAGGCTCAATTAGCTCTCTATGACTTAGAAGGTGATTCCAGGGGCAGTGGAGCATGTTATGTGCAGTGATTCTGAAATCAGGTTCAATCCCTGACTCTGCCTCCTATAAGCTGTATGACTTGAGCAAATTAAGAGATGTGCCTGGGGGGAAAAAAAGAAAAAAGAAATCAAAAAGAAAAAGAGAGAGAGAGAGAGTTTCTTCATTGGTAAAGAATTTAGAACAATGCCTGGCACATCAGAGATGCTCAGTAAATGTTGGTTATGATTATGGATTATAGAATTGCTCTTAGACTCGGGAAAAGGGGTCTGCTATAGGGCTCCCACTTAAGTAGGATCACTTTGATCCATATCCAGCCATGCGCCTTTCCATAGGGTAAAAACACATGGAACTAAAAGGCCATGAGCATCCAAGCCTATGTCCTTTCCACTAGAGTATGCTCTGGGTGTCCGGGATATTGGAAATCCCTATACACATGACTGCAAGACTGATTCCATGGCACAAATGGTTACCTTCCCTGGTCCTTTGTCCTATGGGTAGTCTGTGCTTTTGTTAATATTGGCTGAGGGGTGGCCAAATCTCAGCTGCTTGCATGGGGTACAGATGAATCTTACACATGTAAGCTCAAAATATTCACACATGTGCAAGGCCTCATCTGTTATAGGTAGAGCCAGGGATGAGGAGGGAAGAGGGTGTAGATGGTAGGCCAGGATTCAGGATCCAGATCTCCCCATGCTATAATGTTCTATCATACAACTCTGAGGAGTTCAAAAATTTGAAATTTGATCTGGATTTCCATGTAATTATGAAGGTATATTTGCTAAGACAGAAAGCCAGAATATATTCTGTTTAGCATGTTTTTCTTAATCTTGATTTATAAGTTTTAAATATTTAGACATTTAGCATTTGGGTCTCCATTCATATCCTTACCCCAGGCCCTGCAAATGTTAGGGTTGATGGATTGATCAGGAATGAGACGAAAGGCAGGGAGAACAGCTGTGGAGCTCCTGCAGGCATTCAGATGACAAATGGAAGCCAGATTACTGTTTAGGAGCTTTAAACAGAGAAAACAGAAGTGAGAGACATTTCAGCAGTAGAATCGATCAGTCCCAACCATCAGTGAGATGAAGGGTTTGAGAACGTCCTCAGTGATATCTCAGATTTGTCTAGATAGTCTCCTGGATATAGAAAGCAATAATGGGAGAAGCAGAATATTTTAGTGAGCTTCGTTCTGTGCAGGCCGAGGGTGAGAGGCCAGCAGCCTATCCTCATGGTAAGGACCACAGCTTGAGAGACACAGATCTGGCAGATATTAAGGCACAGAGTTGATGCAATCACTGAATCATTAAAAAGGAGAAAAGAGTGGGGCAAATCCGAGGTATCCGTGAGGGTCAGAAGTAACAATGACCCTGACGGAGGAAGCACTTACAGCATCAAAGGTTTATTTCTCACTCATACACGTTCACTGGGGGCCAGTTGTGGTTCTGCCCCAAGTTCTTTAACCAGGACCCATAGTTGGTGGGAGATTGCAGAAGGAAAAGAGATCATGGTATTTATATGCTGGCTCTTAAACTCTCCTTCTTGGACATGACACATGGCCCTGCTGCTCACCTTTCATTGGGTAAAACAAGTCACGTGGTCTAGCCTGTCCTCAGTGGGGTAGGGAAGTACAGCCTCTCCCAGAGAGAGGCAGTGATTACTTTTGAACAATAATATAGTCAATGGCACGCAATTCTAGAAAAACAAGTCTCCTCATCACCCCCCTTTCCCAATTCTATAACTGGAGCTGTCTAGCCTTGGAGTGGGGTGCAGGGCTGCATTTCAAATAATCAGTGGTAGTTAACCAAGTCACTTGGGGGTTAACGGAGGCACGGATTAAAATGCTGATGTTCCAAATGGGGGCAAAACCATATACAAATATAGAGAGATGAAATACCATTAATTCATTTGGTAAGTACTTATTTATCATCTGCTAAGTACCATGTACTGGACAAAGATCTTTGTGCAAACTTGGACAATGGCCCAATACAACTAATGATTTAGAGCCATAAGTGAAAACAAACATTTTTTTATCAAGCAGTTTCTAATTGCTTTATATCCATTAACGACCCCTCCCTGATAACTCAGTAAAGTGGTAGTTATTATTGTCATTCTATAGATGAGGAGTGTGAAGTTCAAGGGGGTTAATATCCTTCCCAGTTTACACAGCTGGCAAGGGTCAGAACCTGGATTCCATCCACCCCTAGTTCTAACCTCTCGTTGAATCATCTACTTGCTAACATTCAGCTCTTGACCCAAAGAACTCAGGCACAGAGCAAACAGAACAAGGTCCAGAAAAGAGGCAGGGAGCTAGGGATACACCAATTTCCTTTAGATGGTGAAGGGTCCAGGGACAGGCCACTCCAATATGGGCCACTTTGGCAAGAACATTATCTTGAGTGAAAAGCAATCCAAACCCAGCAGATTCAGAAAAAGCTCCTTAATTCCTCTTCAACCACCTGCTTATACCAGGAAGACAGCTGTTGACAGAGATTTTTTCTTACCTAAGAAACTGAACCTGCATAATGGTGCAATGTTTGTTTTCCAAGCACCTTTCGCCTTTCTGCTAACATCTTTCTCCCCTTGGTATCCTCAGACCCCTACTCCTCTCCTTAGCTCATTTAAGTGTCACGTTGCCTCACTGTCTTTGGGATTTCCATGTCTGTGTAGATTCCCCATAAGCACATTGTTAAATTTGATTTTCTCCTGTTAATCTGTCTCATGTCAACTTGATTCTCAGTCTAGCTGGAAGGACCTTGAAGGGCAGAGGAAATTCTTTCCTGACAATGCAAAGTTTCTTGCCAGTGGAATCATGGGGGGAGCAATGTGCTTTCACGGGCAGACAGACCATCAGATGCGCAGACCAAGCATTAAGCAACACAGCCGGACTAAGATTGTGAGCGGAGTATGGGGCATGGGAGACAGTGGAGAATGGTCCTGGTGGAAATGATGAAGTTCTAGAATATAGGTGAGGTTCAGTGGGGTGAGGTCTGGAGCCGATGACCAAGAAAGAATTCTTGAGACATCTATGTAAGGACCTATTTAAAAACTGTCCCTGCTCCCCTTCCCCCAGGGGATTTACTTGGAGACAAGTCCCGAAAACCAGCTTCAGGTAACAAAGCCCAGATACAAATGTGGGTCAGGCCAGGTGGAGGCATCCAATCAGTGGAGGAGATGCATACTGTCTCTCTGGTTACCAAGAAGTATGGGCCCCGTCCTTTGGGCGCCAATCCCAATCAAGGTGTAATAGGCTGGTTCAAATGTCTACTAGGGTAAATTGTAACTCAGTTGGTCACCTAGCACATTTCCTGTGTGTGTTACAATCTCATTGGCCACCTCTGCATGGCCAGGCCCGACCACATGGCCTTTGCCCTTAAAAGCTAGTCTGTGAAGCAGAGAAGGGTTACCCTCTCTTGTAAGAGGTGCGGCCCCTAACGTTCGGTTAGATTCTTGATGCTTGGCACGAAATAAAGCTTTGCTTGACCTTCACTTTGTATCAGTCTCGCTCCTTTAATCACGGACCCATTATTGGGGCATAACAATCTTTAGTGCAAAATGGTGGTTTATTAAGGTACAGGGACAGGACCCGTGGGCAGGAAGAACTGCTGCCCCAGGTTGTGAGGGGTGGCAGGTTATGTACCCTGAGGTTGGGGGAGGTAAGGAAAGGGAGGTTTCAATAGAACTTTCATATGCTAAAGAGGACCTACAAGATACCGGATACCAGAGGCCTGGCCATTGACAAGGTCATTTTGTCCTTTTGAGCAACCTATTAAGATAGTTGGGAGATTCCTAAAGAATGTCACATATGTCCCACCCAGGAGTGGGGGTGGGAGGGAGGTTTCGAGGTGTCAGCCTTTTGCTTAGTCTTCAGCCAGCCATCTGTTCCCTCATCAGAGAAGTTATATGGACCTGACCTTCGAAGTCCACCTCGTAACCCTCTTCTCTCCACAACTTTCCTCATCTCCCAAGCAGGTCCAGACTCTATGTCATGAGTTGCTTTTCAGCCCTCTTAAAACACCATATTCTGCCTTCCGCCACCTATGTTCCAGCCTTCTCTCCCTTTGATGAGGAACAGAAGGCAAGCTGAGGACAAAGCAGAAGCTGACACCCTGCAACCTTCCCCCACCCACACTCCTGGGTGGAACACGTGTGACATTCTTCCAGGAATCTCCCGTCTTGTGTTAAAACTTTGCTAGAGGGGAAAAACAACCTTAACCTGACAATGGCAAGGCCTTGAGGCCCCCAGGACCTTGTAGGTCTTCTTCAGCATATGAAAGTTCTTTTGAAACCTCCATTTTCCTACAACCCCAACCCCATAGTATATAACCCGCCACCCCTCACAACCCCAATGCAGCAACTCTTTCTGCCTATGGGTCCTGTCCCCGTGCTTTAATAAACCACTATTCTGCACCAAAGACGTCTCAAGAATTCTTTCTTGGTTGTCGGCTCCGGACTCCACCCCACTGAAATTCACTTATATTCTAAAACTTAGGGGGCGCCTGGGTGGCTCAGTGGGTTAAAGCTTCTGCTTTCGGCTCAGGTCATGATCCCAGGACCCTGGGATCGAGCCCCGCATCAGGCTCTCTGCTCAGCAGGAAGCCTGCTTCCTCCATTCTCTCTCTCTGCCTGTATCTCTGCCTACTTGTGATCTCTGTCAAATAAATAAATAAAATCTTAAAAACAAACAAACAAAAAAAAATCTTTAAAAAAAAATAAATAAAACTTAATCACCTTCAGAAATAGTAAACTTTTCAGTGGATGGGATAGTATCTTACTCATTTTTTTTTCCCAATGTTTGGCACTCAGTAGCATCTCAGTGCGTCGGCCCAGTGGAGAATTGTTCCTCAAATAAGTCTCCCTGTGGGCAAGGAGTGCCGCCCTTGATTGGAGAAACTTTAATGGCTATATTTTGAAGAGGGGTGAAAGGGGCTCCTCCTGGGATGGGTGTAATTGGAGAGAAGGAAAGATTATTTCCAGAACTTTAGGAGTTGCAATTTTTTGAAGAATCAAAGACAGTCTGTTCTATCAACTCTTCTTTGCATTTAAAAGCGATGCCATTTACTTACAAATTATAGTGGTTTTGATGCAAATGAACCACTTCAGGACAGTTTCCTCTCCCCCAGATTAGCTGAGAAACATGGGGAAATTGACCAAGGAGGCAGAATGCTGAGCCTGACCTAGGCCTATTAAAATTAAGCTCAGTTTAATTATTCCTATTTCTGATGTAAGAGGCAATTAGAATGCAGCGAAGTGGGAGGAGGGGGCTGGCCCAGGATTTTGCTTTTATTTATGTGGATTCTGGGTCTGGACGTGGCCAGCAGAGCTTACTTGACTGGACCCTATGGGGAAATTGCTGAGTGCAGAGGCATGTCCCAGGCCGAACCTGACCCAGACTTGCAGGAGAATTGTGGTAAATTACCACACCCTTTGGCCCTCAGTTTCCCTGTTAAATAGGGAGACCCATCCCTGCCCTCTTTGCAGGAGGACTGGTGAGATAATATTAAGCCTTTGCCTGGTATTCAACAATTTACAATCTATAAAGTGTTTTTGCATCCATTATCTTATTTGATCCCCACAAGACCCTGTGAGATAGGAATTATCATTTGCATTTCCAACAGGAAAACTAGGGTTGGTGGAGGTTAAATTGCCCAAGTCACACAATCAATTAGTGATGGAGGCATGCTGCTTCTAATGCCAAATCCTTTTTGGTCCCTCTTCATCCTTCGTAGATTGAACAATAATGAGAAATGTAAAGGAGGTTTTTTTTTTTTTTCCTATGCCCATTGAAAGGGAGCATAGTCTGCTATCCCAAAGTCCGTCTCTTTGGCACAAGGATCACTTTGAGCTAAAGGCAACCAAAACCCAGCAGATTCAGGTAAATCTCTTTACCTCCCTTTCAGCTCCCTCAATTTACGTTGGAAAGAGAGCCAGTACCAGGAAGAGAGTTATTACAAGTGACGCTTTTTACTTATGAAAACCATCTGCATAACAGGGCAACCTTTTTTTCCCAAACATCTCTTCTGCCTTCCTGTGAATGGCTTTCCTTCCCTTTTTTTTTTTTTTTAGATTTTTATTTTTTATTTATTTATTTATGTTTATATATATATATTTTTTAAATTTTATTTTTTATAAACATATATTTTTTCCCCAGGGGTACAGGTCTGTGAATCGCCAGGTTTACACGCTTCACCGCACCCACCATAGCACATACCCTCCCCAATGTCCATAATAACCCCACCCCCCCAACACCCCTCCCCGCAGCAACCCTCAGTTTGTTTTGTGAGATTAAGAGTCACTTATGGTTCATCTCCCTCCCAATCCCATCTTGCTTCATTTACTCTTCTCCTATCCCCTTAACCCCCATGTTACATCTCCTCTCCCTCATATCAGGGAGATCATATGATAGTTGTCTTTCTCCGATTGACTTATTTCGCTAAGCATGATACCCTCTAGTTCCATCCACATCGTCGCAAATGGCAAGATTTCATTTCTTTTGATGGCTGCATAGTATTCCATTGTGTATATATACCACATCTTCTTTATCCATTCGTCTGTTGATGGACATCTAGGTTCTTTCCATAGTTTGGCTATTATAGACATTGCTGCTATAAACATTCAGGTGCACATGCCCCTTCGGATCACTACGTTTGTATCTTTAGGGTAAATACCCAGCAGTGCAATTGCTGGGACATAGGGTAGTTCTATTTTCAACATTTTGAGGAACCTCCATGCTGTTTTCCAGAGTGGTTGCACCAGCTTGCATTCCCACCAACAGTGTAGGAGGGTTCCCCTTTCTCCGAATCCTCGCCAGCATCTGTCATTTCCTGACTTGTTAATTTTAGCCATTCTGACTGGTGTGAGGTGGTATCTCATTGTGGTTTTGATTTGTATTTCCCTGATGCCGAGTGATATGGAGCACTTTTTCATGTGTCTGTTGGCCATCTGGATGTCTTCTTTGCAGAAATGTCTGTTCATGTCTTCTGCCCATTTCTTGATTGGATTATTTGTTCTTTGGGTGTTGAGTTTGCTAAGTTCTTTATAGATTCTGGACACTAGCCCTTTATCTGATATGTCGTTTGCAAATATCTTCTCCCATTCTGTCAGTTGTCTTTTGGTTTTGTTAACTGTTTCCTTTGCTGGGCAAAAGCTTTTGATCTTGATAAAATCCCAATAGTTTATTTTTGCCCTTGCTTCCCTTGCCTTTGGCGATGTTCCTAGGAAGATGTTGCTGCGGCTGAGGTCGAAGAGGTTGCTGCCTGTGTTCTCCTCAAGGATTTTGATGGATCCCTTTCTCACATTGAGGTCCTTCATCCATTTTGAGTCTATTTTCATGTGTGGTGTAAAGAAATGATCCAATTTCATTTTTCTGCATGTGGCTGTCCAATTTTTCCAACACCATTTATTGAAGAGGCTTTCTTTTTTCCATTGGACATTCTTTCCTGCTTTGTCGAAGATTAGTTGACCATAGAGTTGAGGGTCTATTTCTGGGCTCTCTATTCTGTTCCATTGATCTATGTGTCTGTTTTTGTGCCAGTACCATGCTATCTTGATGATGACAGCTTTGTAGTAGAGCTTGAAGTCTGGAATTGTGATGCCACCGACTTTGGCTTTCATTTTCAATATTCCTTTGGCTATTTGCGGTCTTTTCTGGTTCCATATAAATTTTAGGATTATTTGTTCCATTTCTTTGAAAAAAAATGGATGGTACTTTGATAAGAATTGCATTAAATGTGTAGATTGCTTTAGGTAGCATAGACATTTTCACAATATTTATTCTTCCAATCCAGGAGCATGGAACATTTTTCCATTTCTTTGTGTCTTCCTCAATTTCTTTCATGAGTACTTTATAGTTTTCTGTGTATAGATTCTTAGTCTCTTTGGTTAGGTTTATTCCTAGGTATCTTATAGTTTTGGATGCAATTGTAAACGGGATTGACTCCTTAATTTCTCTTTCTTCTGTCTTGTTGTTGGTGTAGAGAAATGCAACTGATTTCTGTGCATTGATTTTATATCCTGACACTTTACTGAATTCCTGTACCAGTTCTAGCAGTTTTGGAGTGGAGTCTTTTGGGTTTTCCACATATAGTATCATATCATCTGCGAAGAGTGATAGTTTGACTTCTTCTTTGCCGATTTGGATGCCTTTAATTTCTTTTTGTTGTCTGATTGCTGAGGCTAGGACTTCTAGTACTATGTTGAATAGCAGTGGTGATAACGGACATCCCTGCCGTGTTCCTGACCTTAGCGGAAATGCTTTCAGTTTTTCTCCATTGAGAATGATATTTGCGATGGGTTTTTCATAGATGGCTTTGATAATATTGAGGTATGTGCCCTCTATCCCTACACTTTGAAGAATTTTGATCAGGAAGGGATGCTGTACTTTGTCAAATGCTTTTTCAGCATCTATGGAGAGTATCATATGGTTCTTGTTCTTTCTTTTATTAATGTGTTGTATCACATTGATTGATTTGCGGATGTTGAACCAACCTTGCAGCCCTGGAATAAATCCCACTTGGTCGTGGTGAATAATCCTTTTAATGTACTGTTGAATCCTATTGGCTAGTATTTTGGTGAGAATTTTTGCATCTGTGTTCATCAAGGATATTGGTCTGTAGTTCTCTTTTTTTGATGGGATCCTTGTCTGGTTTTGGGATCAAGGTGACGCTGGCCTCATAAAATGAGTTTGGAAGTTTTCCTTCCATTTCTATTTTTTGGAACAGTTTCAGGAGAATAGGAATTAGTTCTTCCTTAAATGTTTGGTAGAATTCCCCCGGAAAGCCGTCTGGCCCTGGGCTTTTGTTTGTTTGGAGATTTTTGATGACTGTTTCAATCTCCTTACTGGTTGTGGGTCTGTTCAGGCTTTCTATTTCTTCCTGGTTCAGTTGTGGTAGTTTATATGTCTCTAGGAATGCATCCATTTCTTCCAGATTGTCAAATTTGTTGGCATAGAGTTGCTCATAATATGTTCTTATGATTGTCTGTATTTCTTTGGTGTTAGTTGTGATCTCTCCTCTTTCATTCATGATTTTATTTATTTGGGTCCTTTCTCTTTTCTTTTTGAGAAGTCTGGCCAGGGGTTTATCAATCTTATTAATTCTTTCAAAGAACCAGCTCCTAGTTTCGTTGATTTGTTCCATTGTTTTTTTGGTTTCTATTTCATTGATTTCTGCTCTGATCTTTATGATTTCTCTTCTCCTTCTGGGTTTAGGGTTTCTTTCTTGTTCTTTCTCCAGCTCCTTTAGGTGTAGGGTTAGGTTGTGTACCTGAGACCTTTCTTGTTTCTTGAGAAAGGCTTGTACTGCTATATATTTTCCTCTCAGGACTGCCTTTGTTGTTTCCCACAGATTTTGAACCGTTGTATTTTCATTATCATTTGTTTCCATGATTTTTTTCAATTCTTCTTTAATTTCCTGGTTGACCCATTCATTCTTTAGAAGGATGCTGTTTAGTCTCCATGTATTTGGGTTCTTTCCAAATTTCCTCTTGTGATTGAGTTCTAGCTTCAGAGCATCGTGGTCTGAAAATACGCAGGGAATGATCCCAATCTTTTGATACCAGTTGAGACCTGATTTAGGACCGAGGATGTGATCTATTCTGGAGAATGTTCCATGGGCACTAGAGAAGAATGTGTATTCTGTTGCTTTAGGATGAAATGTTCTGAATATATCTGTGATATCCATCTGGTCCAGTGTGTCATTTAAGGCCTTTATTTCCTTGTTGATCTTTTGCTTGGATGATCTGTCCATTTCAGTGAGGGGAGTGTTAAAGTTCCCTACTATTATTGTATTATTGTTGATGTGTTTCTTTGATTTTGTTATTAATTGGTTTATATAGTTGGCTGCTCCCACGTTAGGGGCATAGATATTTAAAATTGTTAGATCTTCTTGTTGGACAGATCCTTTGAGTATGATATAGTGTCCTTCCTCATCTCTTATTATAGTCTTTGGCTTAAAATCTAATTGATATGATATAAGGACTGCCACTCCTGCTTTATTCTGATGTACATTAGCATGGTTAAATTCTTTTCCACCCCCTCACTTTAAATCTGAAGATGTCTTCGGGTTTAAAATGAGTTTTTTGTAGACAACATATAGATGGGTTTTGTTTTTTTATCCATTCTGATACCCTGTGTCTTTTGATTGGGGCATTTAGCCCATTAACGTTCAGGGTAACTATTGAGAGATATGAATTTAGTGCCATTGTATTGCCTGTAAGGTGACTGTTATTGTATATTGTTTCTGTTCCTTTCTGATCTACTACTTTTAGGCTCTCTCATTGCTTAGAGGACCCCTTTCAATATTTCCTGTAGAGCTGGTTTGGTGTTTCCAAATTCTTTCAGTTTTTGTTTGTCCTGGAAGCTTTTAATCTCTCCTTCTATTTTCAATGATAGCCTAGCTGGATATAGTATTCTTGGCTGCATGTTTTTCTCATTTAGTACTCTGAATATATCATGCCAGCTCTTTCTGGCCTGCCAGGTCTCTGTGGATAAGTCTGCTGCCAATCTAATATTTTTACCATTGTATGTTACAGACTTCTTTTCCCGGGCTGCTTTCAGGATTTTCTCTTTGTCACTAAGACTTGTAAATTTGACTATTAGGTGACGGGGTGTGGGCCTATTCTTATTGATTTTGAGGGGGGTTCTCTGAACCTCCTGGATTTTGATGCTTCTTCCCTTTGCCATATTGGGGAAATTCTCACCAATAATTCTCTCCAATATACCTTCTGCTCCCCTCTCTCTTTCTTCTTCTTCTGGAATCCCAATTATTCTAATGTTGTTTCGTCTTATGGTGTCACTTATCTCTCGAATTCTGCCCTTGGGGTCCAGTAGCTCTTTGTCCCTCTTTTGCTCAGCTTCTTTATTCTCTGTCATTTGGTCTTCTATATCGCTAATTCTTTCTTCTGCCTCATTTATCCTAGCAGTGAGAGCCTCCATTTTTTATTGCACCTCATTAATAGCTTTTTTTATTTCAACTTGATTAGATTTTAGTTCTTTTATTTCTCCACAAAGGGCTTTTATATCTCCCGAGAGGGTTTCTCTAATATCTTCCATGCTTTTTTCGAGCTCGGCTAGAACCTTGAGAATCGTCATTCTGAACTCCAGATCTGACATATTACCAATGTCTGTATTGATTAGGTCCCTAGCCTTTGGTACTGCCTCTTGTTCTTTTTTTTGTGGTGAATTATTCCGCCTTGTCATTTTGTCCAGATAAGAGTATATGAAGGAACAAGTAAAATATTAAAAGGGTGGCAACAACCCCAGGAAAATATGCTTTAGCCAAATCAGAAGAGATCCCAAATCGTGAGGGAGGGGGGAGGGGATATAAAGAGGTTCAGAAAGAAAAAAAAAAAAGAAAAGAGAAACAAATAAAAAAAGAAAACCAATAATGAAAAAATATAAAACGGAAAAAAAAATATATATACATATATATATATTAGATAAACTAGTTAAAAAACGTTAAAAAAGAAAAGGGTAAAAGTTAAAAACATTTAGGAGAAGAAGAGAAAAAAAATTGAAAAAGAAAAAAAATTAAATTAACTGCAAGGCTAAAGAATCATGGGGAGAAAGCCATGAGTTCCGTGCTTTGCTTTCTCCTCCTCTGGAATTCCGCTGCTCTCCTTGGTATTGAAACTGCACTCCTTGGTAGGTGAACTTGGTCCTGGCTGGGTTTCTTGTTGATCTTCTGGGGGAGGGGCCCATTGTAGTGATTCTCAAGTGTCTTTGCCCCAGGCGGAATTGCACCGCCCTTACCAGGGGCCGGGCTGAGTAATCCGCTCGGGTTTGCTTTCGGGAGCTTTTGTTCCCTGAGCGCTTTCCGTAGAGTCCGGAGGACGGGAATGAAGATGGCGGCCTCCCAGTCTCCGGCCCGAGGAGCCGAGAGTCTGGGGCCCCACTCCTCAGTGCACCCTCAGAGAATAGCGCCCAATTACTCCTGTCACCCTGGCCTCCGGCCGCGCTCCGAGCTGACCAAGCCTGCGACCGGTTCAAGGTAACCCCGAGCTGAGAGTCACTCCTTGGCTCTGTCTCTGTAGCTGGCTTCCCCATTCTAATACCTGCAAGCTCTGCGACACTCAGACACCCCCGATCCTTCTGTGACCCTGCGGGACCTGAGGCCACGCAGACGCCGCGTGTGCTTCACCCCGGTTAAGCCTCTGGAGCGATGTCCCTCTGCGGAACAGACTTTTAAAAGTCCTGATTTTGTGCTCCGTTGCTCCGCCGCTTGCTGGGAGCCGGCCCCTTCCCCCGCCGTCTCTCTTCCCGTCGCTTTGGATTCACTTCTCCGCCAGTCCTACCTTTCAGAAAGTGGTTGATTTTCTGTTTCTAGAATTGCTGTTCTTCTTCTCTTCGATCTCCTGTTGGATTTGTAGGTGTTTGCAATCTTCAGATAAGCTATCTAGCTGATCTCCCGCTACCTGAAGTAGTCTCAGCCTGCTACTTCTCCGCCATCTTGACTCCTCCCCCCGCTTTCCTTCCCTTTGTATCTCCAAACTCCTACCCTCCTCCTTAGCTCAAGATGTTATATAAGCCTCAATTACTTGGCTGCCCTTTGGGGTCTCATATTTTTGTGCGAACTCCTGTACATATAGAATTTGTTTTTCTCCTATTAATCTGTCTTATATCCATCTACTTATTAGACCAGCTAAAGAATCTAAAAAGGAAGGAGGGAAATTTTTTCCACCCCATCACCATCTTAGGTTCCTCAGCAGGAGCCATGTAAATGTGACTGGCCAAAGGCAGATTAAAAAAAGGAAAACAAACAGAAGTTTATTTACATGTGCCCCACTCATGGATGCATGGAAGCATCCAGTATTGAGTGACCCAAAGGGGTTATTTGCATTTGGATTTATATACCATCTTAGCCTAAACAAAGAAAAAAGGGGTTGGGACTTCTGGGTGAAAGGGGGTACTGCGTGGAAGCAAATTATGGGCAGGTGATCAGGAAAAGCATGGTAAACAAGTATTGTTTAGGAAGGTATTACACAGATTTAAACAGATATCTTCTCCATTAATGAGTTGTTAGGGGCCCTCCTTTTCCTGGTATGGGCAAGAGAGATATCTTTACAGATTAAAATTTCCTGGGGCACCTGGATGGCTCAGTGGGTTAAGCCTCTGCCTTTGACTCAGGTCATGATCTCAGGGTCCTGGGATCGAGCCCCACATCTGGCTCTCTGCTTGGCGAGGAGCCTGCTTCCTCCTCCCCCTCTGCCTGCCTCTCTGCCTACTTGTGATCTCTGTCAAAATAAATAAAGTCTTTTTAAAAAATTAAAATTTCCTTTATAAAAGGAAAAATTTTGCCTTCTTTTTAGAGCTTTGCCTGCATCTTGCTGGTTCTCAGCGGCCTTGTACCTCACAATAATATGTATGCCAAAGAGGCATATTTTGGAAAGGCATATTCTGGTCCCCTTTGTCATCTGCTAGACCCCAAGACTTGACCTTTACTGCCTACCTGCTTGTACTCACAGACCGTTGTCCCACATTTCTGCTTAAGCTCTTCTTTCAAGCTTATCTCTTAACTCAGGCAAAAGACCCAATGGGCATAGCCTCCTGTGATGAAAATCAGAACAGTCCCTCAAGCGATAATGACGGCCTTGAAGAAGAGCTCTGGCTGACCAGACCACCCAAACCAGGTTGAACTCAACCCCCCACTTATGCCTGCATAAATGGGCCACGGAGGAACTGACCGTTACCTTTACCTCATTATAATCCTAAATTCTCCACCCAAGGAGGAGCACAAGCATTGTCTACACAGCACACAATAAACCTATGTATAAGCATGTTTCCTTAAGGCACATGTGGGACCTTATGCCCACTTCTACATATGATGACAAAGCTCCCCTTTCTAAATATTCATCCTAACCCTAAATAAATTCACCCTTGTTGGGGGAGTCATAGCTTTAGAAGTTATTCCCCGTGGTCTCCATATTTGCTGCAGATAAAGTTTACTTTGTGTGGCAACTCCACCTGGTATAGTTTCTAGCCCTGACTCACCAAGGAGCAAACTCACATTAGTTTGGTTAGACCTCCAGAAGAGAAGACATACCTAATAACAGACCTAATAACAAACACATTGCTTCCTAAATGCCAAGCGTGGCTCAAAGAGCTCTACACATGCTAATTCACTTATTCCTCCCAACAGCCCAATAAAGTAGGTATTATTATTAGTCTCACTTTACATATGAGGAAACTGAGACACAGAGAGTCCAAGAGGTAGTAGAGCTGCGATTCAAATTTAGGAGGACTGGTTCTAGAATACATGTTCTTAAGTCTTGGATAATTCCTTTACTCATTTCTGGCAGCAGCACAGAAGGAAGAAATGGGGCCATTATTATCTATCACACAGAAGATGGAAGGTCATATATCCCTCCTCTTCCCTCCTGCACCCAGAAATCTTTCCTGCTAACCACCGGGTTGCCAGAAATTCTGTCATTACAGATCATTTCTCTGGACACAGTTATTAGTTCTCTTTGTTTAAAGGTTCTCACCCTACCTGCCTCTTTAGTCACCCTCAACCCCCACGCACACACACATGAAGAAATTCTTCATGAAGAATGGGCCACTGGAGGTTCATACTTTCTTCTGTGTGTGTGTGTGTCCCCCTTTCACCTCAGCTCTTGCCCCTCCCTGCTTCACACCCCACACACCCAACCCACCAAACCCCTGGGAATTCCCTGAAAGGGGACACAATCTCTTGTACATTCATGCCTCTTCACATTTGCCTCTCTGCTCTTCATTGTTTGTGGAACATCTGTTTTTTAAAAGTTCTCTGCTGCTGTGCACTTTCTGTGTACCTCCTTCGTGCTCCCAGAGCAATCTGAGCATTTTGTCTTCATAGGACCTAATTGTTTGCAAAGTAACCGGGAACTAGTTGAAAGAAAAAACAATTTTTGTTTATCCCTTTATTACCTAGTTCAGTGCCAGGTACTTAGTAGATATTTGGTCAAGTTTCCCTTGGCCGATACTGTTCCTCAACACTCTATTATAAATTACTTTATTGGTGTCTTTCTTCCACAGTAGAATTAGCTATATTGGTTTTTTTTCCCCAGATCATGAAAGTAAGGCGTTCCCATTGTAAACGTTTCTGTTATTATAAGAAAACATAAAGAAAAAAATAAACATCCCTGATAATATCACCACCAGAGATATCTTCTTTTTTAGCTAGTTTTTTAATAACAGCAGCTCACTGAGAAAGAAGGGTACCTACGTAAGACATGTCCAGTCAACATGAACAAGGCCAGGAAAAAAGGAGAGACCTAAATCATAGAGTATGGCCCTGGTGAGCATCTGTGAGTTGAACAATTTCATGGATATGTTCCAGATCAGCAGGAACAAACATGAGATCACTGGCCTCTGAAGAAAGAACACCAGGGGAAAGAGGAGAGCAAAAACTACAGTAAAACAATGAAGGGGCAAGCTTCCTTGCTGCCTTCAGAGAGCAGAACCAGGACACATGCAGAAAATTTGCAAGAAATCAGGTTCTGATTCCATTTAAACAACTTCTTCTTCATAATCACAGTGATCTACAAAAATAGCATATTGCCTTCTGAGATAGTAAGTACCCTATTCCTATGTACATCCAAGTAGCTACTGATGTTAAAAATTATTCATGACACTTGTCAAAGATAGAAAGATTTTATTCAGGAGCTACAATAAGGAAGTTTTGTAGTTCAAAAGACATCCCCCAGCTTAGGCTTAACTCCAAATACAAGGAAAAGTGGGAACTTAAGGCCAAGGAGCAGGGAGAGAGTCAGTGGATAAAAAAATTACTAAGAAGTAACATCAGGGGCCAGATGCAATTCTGGCTAAATCCATCTAATAGGATTCTTGCTGAAGGCCAGGATTATCAGAAATCCCCTGGAGAATAGTGGCAAATGAGGAATTTGAGCAGATGTTGAGGGTGGTCAGGTATGGAGGGTGGGGGATTCTATTTAAACTGAGTTATCATTATTCTTGCTGATATCAATGAAAAGATGAACACAGAAACCCAAAAGTCAGGCCTCTATGGAGAAGAGAGCTCAGAGGAGCCTGAGTGGAGTTTCAGTGAAGTTTCAGTGAAGGTTACCATCTTTGTCACTGAGAAACATGCATTCATTGACCCAGTCAGTCAGTAAGTCACTCAATCAACACTTACTGAGCACCTGCTACTTGTCAAATGATGTTCCGGGGCTAGGGAACCAAAATCAGATGAGGTCTGACTGTCCTTGCCCCCAGATGGCCGTCTATCATGAGGAGGATCTTACTACAACAGGTAGACCAGATGACTTCTGAGATCCTTTCTAACTACAGAATCCAGTGGGTCTTACTTCTGAGAAGTTTGGTCTCCGAAAATCTCACAAGTGCATTTCAGCTTGAATACGGGTAGAGGAGATAAGATGGGGGAGCTCCTTGTGACCCAGGTCTATCCTTCTTGTCTAAAAGGGCCTATTGCTTCTTATCTAAGGGAGGAGATAAAGAGGCTGCATTTAGAGTTAGGTTTAGAAAAATCCACTTGCCAAAAGGTTTGCATTTTCACAGTGTTTTATTTAAGTTAAGTTATGGGGCAAACTTGGCTCATGACCACAGGGTCTTATATTTTAGAAAATAATCTGCAGTTAGGTTTTTCAAAATTGCAAGCTCCCCTCATGCCTTTGTAATTAGATCTTATCTCACCAAAAAGTAGTCTATCCAATTTGAGGAGGTTGCTTACTTGAGATATCAGGGCTCACATGTTTAACTCCCCAGACCTTCACTGGCACAGCTTAACCCTTTCACATAGCGTATCATCTCCTCCCTATCTCCTTGCTGCCTACTTGAGACTCCTCTCCATCATTACAGTTGAACTGGGACCCCTGCAGAGACACAGCCCCATGGAGCCTCTAGATGGTAGGAGGGGAAAGACCTGTAGCCTGAGCAAGTCACTGAACTTTGGGATGATAAGGATTTTAGGTGCAGGCCAGGTGGCCCCCGCATGTGAATTAAACAGGAGGTACTTTGTCCCGTGGCAAAGATCCTGATTAAGCCTACCTTCTAGAAACTCCCATACCCGCACCCTGGTCATCTCTGCCCAATTGCCTGGCACCTCCACGTCAACTGTTCCACTCTGACCACATTCCTTGTGCCAGGTCCCCCGGTTTCTCCTTTCCTCCCCTGTCTCCACTCAATTGCAGACCATACTCACATTGTCTTTTGCTTAAACGTTGTATTTTATTCTTCTCTTTCAAAAGGCTTCTGAGTGCAATTTTATCCTAAATAATTAGGACAAATAGGCTAATTATCCTAAATAATTAGCACACACTCACATGTACATGTAAGCACGCGCACACACATACACACACACACACACGGAGTTTTGCTTTTGCTTTAGGGCGGGGAAGCTTGGTCTTCAGAAGCACATTGCCAGTAGGAAAAATGTTTCTATTTTATTCAAGAGAAGGTCACCTTCCTGTCTATAAGAGAAATTGACTTTTTCTAATGCAGCAAAAAAAAAGCCAAAAAATAAGTTGAGTTGTTGACATTTAAAAATATATATATATATTTATGTCCAGGTTGGACATAAATATTCTGCTACATGTCCAAAGAGGATCTAGCCAAAGCAGCTTAATGACTACTGGCTCAGAGAGGGGCTGGGAGCGCTCCAAGGTTGGTTGGGAAGACAGCAGAAGACACCTGAGGTACCGGGGGGTGGATTCCATTTGACCGTTAGCCTCAGCACGTTGCCCCAACCTCTGCCACTTGGTTCTGTATTCCTGCCTGTGTTGAAGGGCCCGGTGGGATTCCACCAAAAGTCTCAGATAGGCAACTGGGTAGGCTGTCTGGGTGTTTCCTGGAAGGGGCTACTTAAAAGAGCCCGGGGAAAGAGGAGAAAGGTAAATGGCAAGCCTTTGTGTTGAAGAGCCTCCTTTTGAAGCTGAGGTTCTGTGAGTGTCCACCAGCAGGGCAGCTGAGTACGGATGTGCGCGTTATTCACTGCAGAAGAATACACAGTCAAAAGGGCAAGCGGAGGCCAAAATCCAGGGCTGGCACAGGGCTATGTTCACCCAGAGTGTACATCTCTTTTTAAGTTTCATAAAGGCACTAAATGGCTTAGCAGCCCCTGCTAAGGTGGCATGGAAGATAGCTTTAAAAGGAGAAAGCGTGGGGACTGAGCTGTCTAAAGACATTGTTTCTCGTTCAGCTGCTGCCACCCCAACTGTGGCATTATGAGCACGTCCCCTAATCTCCTTGGATCTAGATTTCTTTGCTCCTAAAATGAAATCGATCACAGTCTGAGCTACCCTGAAGTATATGGCGACAAGGAAATGACACATATTCCCTGCCTCCCAGTTTGGTCCCTTAGGCAAGAAGGCTTTCTTGCAGAGGGCCTTGTGGGGACCATCAGATCACCCTCTCTTCTGGTCCCTGCCTCTGGCACCCAACTTCAAGCAAGTGAAGACTCCAGTCTTCAAACTGTCCCCTGACCCTGCTCTTGAAATATGTGGGAGGGTGTTTCCTCAAAGTAAATGTCCCTAGGGGCTGACAGGGGTGGCCCTGAGCCATCACAGGCGCTGGGCCATTTCACATCCCTCTGCAGCATTCACCTAGGAGCTCGAGGCAGAGGAGGGGCTCACCACGTGTTTAAATAACTCTAGACGGCTGAACCCTGATGATGAAGCCACCTGCCACGTTCTCTCCATCTCTTCATCTGCTGCCCTCAGCTCAGGCCATCCCTTGAGATGATGCACAAGGGCTCCTAGCCAATGCGCAGAGGCGGAATCAGAAGTCACTGCCACCCTGCAAATGTGGGAGGTCTCTTTACCCTTCAACCCAGCTCCCTTTGCAGAGCAAAAGCCCTGGTGAGATCATTATTTGTTCCAACCTTCGGCTGCCAGCTGGGTGCTTCCAGAGCTCTCTGTCTAGAAGCCCTCGGGACTAGAGATTTAGTAGCCGATCAGACACCAGAGCTTCCAATTTATGGTTCAGAGAAAAGAAACCCTATTAATCTGGCACCTTTTATTCCACTGTAAATCCCAGCCATATTTAACTCAACCACCATCAAGGCTTCCCCCACCCTGCCCCCACAGATGCCAATGGCAGACCCATAATATAAGGCTTGCCAATTCAAGGAGAAATTAAGATGCTGCTTAGTATTCAGACGGTGGTCCCCTTCACTAGCTTTCCTTCTGCACTCCCCACCTTGCCCAATTAGCCAGAGGAGGACCTCTCTGTAGTAACTTAGGGAAACCCATTTGGCCACGTGGCTGGGGGAAAAAAAGAACCTAGTTTCCTTCCACCAAATAAAAAATAAACTTGGACAGTCAGTGTTGATGACCTGGTAACAGTCCTTCCCCCTCATCAAGCCCAGAGAACAAAAGTGACTCACCAAGGTCACAGGACTCAAAAATGGCAGACCCAGGGCCAAAGAAAGGAAGGGAATTATTATAATAATTAATCAATTGATTGATTTTGTTGGCCTCTCCCACATGCAAGGCACTTTTGTATATCCGTTCCCATTAAATACTTAAAACTCTGCAGTCAGTGTTACAATCACCATTTAACAAAGGAAGGAAGTGAAGCTCTGAACATCTAGCTGATACGGTATGGGCTGCGGATTCGAGATCCCAGCTGTAGGGGTGCCTGGCTGGCTCGGTCAGAGGAGCATGAGATTCTTGATCTCAGAGTCATGAGTTTGAGCCCCTCAAAATCCAATAGCCTGAGCAGCCAGCCTGCCCAGCTCCCCCAAACCTTACTCAAGTGTGTTTGAAAACTAGCAGGAAGTTGAATAAGTGACTTCCCCTCTCTTGATACCCACTAGTAGCTGGCTGTCAAGTCCAAGTCTAGAGCTCAGTCCCTGGGTGGTGAAAGAAGACAAGGTTCACCTTCCACCTCATGATGCAGCCAGCCCTCTTCATCCCCACATAGGGTTGTTTGGATAAGGTACTGGACCCCTGGTCCGTCTGCCCTAGAACAATGTGGAGTACCACTGAGTCTCCGGCAGAAGCGGGACATGTGGACTTGTCAGGATGGCAGCCTTCTGAGGCTCACCCGTGTTTGTGGGCTGCGGGAGCCAGGCAGGTGGCTGTTTGTCAGCTACTGGTGGGAGCCTGGTGGGCGGGGCTTCAGGAAATTGCTCATGACAGCTCTTACTCATAACAGTTCGCAGCTCTACCCTTTCTAAACGAGAATCATCTCCTTTGTCCTCGAAAGCCCTATGAGAAGGTAAGGAGGAATAGAATCGGTTACTTTTTAAGAGCTGAGGAAATAGAGTCAGAGGTTTAATGACTACCCCAAGGTCATGTAGCAGGAAAGGAGCAGAGCTGGGATTTTAATCAGGTCTGCTAAGCTCAAATCCTGTGTTGTGTCAAATCCTAGAATCAGCCGTCCCAGAGCTGAATAGCCGTGCCCCTGCTTTGCCGCACTGGGAGGAGGCGGCAGAGACCCTGGAGGCAGAGGAGCTGTTTGAAAAGCAGAAAGAGAAGCTCTCTATTCTGCAGGGAACTTGATTGATCTGATTTATCTCAACGCAGATAAGGAACTACCGAGGTCCTCAGAGTACCGGGAATCCTGGTTTATTGTCCTCTCCTTGAGGCAGGTTTTAACAAGTTATGAAAGACTGGATTTTTATCTCTTGATGCCTGCCCCAGTAGACTAATCAGTTTCCTGATCACCATGGCTCTCCCCTCCACCAGCACACAGAAGGGAGGGACTGAGGCTACTTCTCAACGTGGGGAGGACTCGAGAGGGGAGAAGACAGGGATTCGGGGTGGAGTTTCTGTTTGTTCCTGAGCCAAGAAGCTTGTTTCACTCCAGGCCTTCAGGGAAAGGAGTGGAGTTAGTTCTAAGGGACTTAACAAAAAGTCACATGGATGGATGGGCATGTGTGAATCCTGTTCAAGTTGGAGTGAGTCATGGGGATGGAAATAGGAGGTGACGGAGACTTTTAACTCCTTCTGGGGGAAATGTGTCTGACCAGCCTAAATCAAAGCTCTTCAAAGCTTAAATTAGATGAGATTCAATTGGATTTCACTGAAAATACATATTTCTAGGCCCATCCACAAATAATATGATTCAGGAGGTCTGGGATGGGGCCAGGGCTTTTAAGGACTCATAGATCATTCCAGTAAGGTGATCCACAAGCTCATACCTTGAGAAAAACTTGACAGCATGAACCAGATTCAGGGCTAGGATCCGTACAGATAGATCCCTCTCCCCTTTTTTAAAATTTTATTTATTTATTTGAGAGAGAGAGACAGTGAGAGAGAAAGAGCATAAGCCAGGTAGGGGAGAAGGGCAAAGGGAGAGGGAGAAGCGCACTCCCACAGAGCAAGGAGCCTGACGTGGGGCTCAATCCCAGACCCCTGAGGCCCCCAATAGATTCCCTTTCTATAGAAGTAACACTTTACCCAGACAGAGTTCATATGAAGTAGGAGCCTGACAATTCCCTTAATTCACTTCTCTATTCTCAAATCATATGATCTGATTCTCAAATTCTCCAAATTGGCATCATGATTAGAAAAAGGATTCATTGGGACAATTGGCTGGCTCAGTTGTAAAAAAAGGTGACTCCTAATCTTGGGGTTGTGAGTTCGAGCCCCACAGTGGGTGTAGAGATTACTCAAAAAAAGAAAAAGGATTCATCTTAGGGAAACCTCTGGCTTTCGTTTCCAGATTCTTTTTTTTTTTTTTTAATTTTTAAAAATTAACATATAATGTATTATTTGCCCCAGACATACGTACTTTCCAGATTCTTTACTGCACTGTGACACTAGCCAACCTTCCTCTGTCAGTGCTTTTATGAAATAGTGTCCACAGATAGGAAGTGACGTAGGGCCAGGAAGAGGAGTGGCCTAGACAGGGGGAGAAGCGCTCCACAAGGTTGATGACAAGGTTAATGGAGAGATGGAAGGTAAAAGCCAAACAGCTCCTAGTGACAGCAGGTTCCAAAGAGGCTGAAGTGAGCTTGTGTGTGGAAAGCAGATGAGGGTATGGGATTGAACATACCGTCGTCCGCTTGGGTGCTGAATCGCCCAGACCATGATAGGAAATGGCTTGCAGAGAAACACAGGAAGCCAGATGCTGCAGACTTCAATGAAGAGGTGGCCATGGGTCAGTAGATGGCATCAACCAAGCTGTGGGTGTCAGAGGGGGAGGGGCTGGTGAGGGAATGAATTGAACAGTAATGGTGGAGAGCAGGAGTAACTGCCTAAAGGATGTCAACCTAGTCTCAGGCTGGCGCTGGAGGAGGCATCATGGTGGAGATAGCAGAAAAATGACCAACTTCCAAAGAAAGAATTGCAAAGAAGGTGGTCCTATCAGGAGGAAGCCAAGGGTCAGTTCGTCAGTTAACAATGTCATGTAAAGGTTTAGAAATCAGACAGCCCTGGGTTCCAGCCTGGCTTTGCCAACAGTCCTGCAATTTGGGGCAAGTCACTCATCTCCCTTAGTCTCATTTTCCTAATCTGTGAAATGGAGATATAAGGAGTGCCTTCCTTTTAAGTTGTTTGTAAGGATTTCATAAATAATGTGTGCTGGGCAGTTCAGTTAGCACAATGCCTGGCATATACTATGTGCTCAGTAAAGGTCAGCTATTACTATTTATAGTCATTTTTCAAATCAATGCTTGGATGGAAAAGTCTAGAAAAAAACTGGAGGTGAGGAGAAACTGTATGGTGATTTTAATAAAGACTGGCTAGGTTGTCATCCATCTCATCTATTCTTCTTGGGCACACAGAAAGGCTATCTTTCCCAGCCTCCTTTGCAGTTTGCTTGGATCCCATGTGAATTAGGACCTTTCTTCGAAGTATTTTTGAATGCTTTCTGAGGAATACATATCAGGGGCACAAAAGCAATCAAAGTATAAGGACTGAACAAATGTAAACAGAGGGTCCAGCCTTGCCTCTGGTTTGGCAGTAAGCCCATTTTCCCTCCTTAACCCCTCCTGTAGGCTAGGCTCCGTGTTCTGAGATCATTACACACTTCAGAGATGGGAATTTCAGTGGGTAGTAGAGAATGGAGTTGGCCTGGAGCATTCCTGGTAAGAGGTGCTATGGCAAAATGCTTATGACCTGAGTTACCATCTTCATGGAAGATGCCATTGCTCTTTCCATTTCCAGCACACACTTTGAGTTGTTTTTTTTTTTTTTGGACGGTCATATTCTCACCAAGTTCCTGAGTCATTAACAGGTCCCATTTTCACAAAGGTGATTGAATATGTTGAGAAGCATGGGTGGGGAACAGGGCAAAGCTCTGTCATTCATACAGGGAAACCAAACCAAGAATTTTGACTTCATTAGTGCTATGCTATAATCAGCTGAACCCATAATCTTGTGGAATGCATAAGTACAGACCCTCCAGTGATGAAATTCTATTCATTTATCTAGCCCGTATTCATGGAGTACCTTCTAGGTATAAAACAGCATTCTAGGTGCTGCTGGCTTGATAACAAACAACTCGGACAAGGTCCCAATTTGACTGGAAGATGGCTATTAAAACAAGCTCTAGCAGTGAAATCCTAAGGATGTTAGGTAGGTGAAGTGCTCTAGGAAGGATATAATGAAAATCTAATCTCAGTACCCTTTCATCAATGCCTTGTGGTTTGAATTACCCTGGCAAGTCTTTTGTTTGTGTGTGTCTCAGTTTTGTCCTTTATGCAATGTAATATCACACCTCTCCCTGAAGGAGTTATTAAGATGGTGTGTTGCAGCATTTTGTAAAATGTGGATGCTTGCCCAAACTTGAGAAAGTATTACTAAGAGATTCCCTGCCTTCCCTTTTGAAGGCCCCCATCCAACTAGATGGTGAGTGAACTTCCTGATGGTTTTGATTTTTGCCAAAGTCAACAATGCTGAAGTCCATTTCTGGCTGAGCCCCAGGCAGATAGGAATTGCAAAGAAGAGGCACTTCTCTAAGTTTCCTCCTGAGTTTCAGCTCTTTGCCGTCCTCCTTGTGGATGCTCTCTGAATTCCTCGGTAGTTCCTGATTTATCCTACTTTCCTGTTTCTTTTCAGGATGATTAACAAAGCATTCTACCATCTTCCCTCCATTATTCTCTGAAGTGAGGTCTGTGTACCAGTAATATGAGTATCTACTGGGTATTTGTTGAATGCAGAATCATGGACCTAAAACTATACTTCCTAAATTTTAGCACAATTCCCAGATGATTTAATGTGCATGAAATCTGGAAGCATGTTGCCTTAGAACCTAAGTTAATTTCTACACAGCTGCATAATTCTTTCTTCCTAAAAATAAATCAACGCACCCACTAAGTGCTGGCACTTGCTAGGTGCTGGAGTCACACCGCTGAACCCACACAATAGCAGGGAGCCATCTGTTTGAAATCTTTTTGGAATGAGACAAGTTACAGGCTCACAAGAAGTGGCAGTGACTGAGCCACAGACAAGTCGGTGAGGCAGAACGTGAGAACTGCTCCGTTGCGGCTGGCAGAGGGCCGTGGGATTATGGGAAGAGCCCAGTTGGCATGGCCAGTTGAGGAAGACTTCACAAAGGAGGCGACACTTAGGCTTCATGTTGAAGGATGAGTAAGGGCTGGATGGGTGGGGCGGCAAGCGGATCCTACTGCCAGCCAAGGGACGGGAATGATGGACATCAGGGCATGAGGAGGCCTGTCCTGCTTTTGGCCGGAAGCCCAAACTCTCTTGGCACCATGGGAAAGCTCCCCACACTTGATGCCCTGCCAACACTCACTGCAGGGCTGTGGGCAAACCATTGCTCCCATCTGGGCCCCACCTCCATCTAAAACCTATGGGTTGGATGACGACTTTGCAGTTTCCAAGATGTAGAGCTCCTTCAAGCTCCAGCAATGGCCAAAGGGAAAAGAAAAAGAAGCAGGACGCTGGGCTGGCCATGGCAAGTATATTTGCTTTCTGCAATAGGCTGCCACTTACCTTTTACAAAGGAGGGCGTTTAATAAGGATGAAAAACACCGAAGGGGGTAACCTTTAGGGTCCTCAGCCCATATTAACACTGAATGCTTATGCAGTTCTTCAGCAACAACTCTCTAACTGACCTCCTGTAGCGGGATATGGGGACAAGCCCAGGGTCGGACGCCCAGGCAGCAACAGGGCTCCCGGTGTTGATACAGACCCATATGCACATTACGTGGGCTCTTCCCTGCTAATCCTACTTCTTCCACTCTCCCCTGATAACTGTGGTTCGAAAAAAAAAGAAAGAAACTGAATTACGGAAAAAGACCAACTGCTGAGCTCCAGACAGAAGCTCAATAAAAGGTGAACAGGATGGTATACATTGCCTAAAAGAACACAGGGCTTGAACACCCATGACATTAACCATATCTCATAAAGAAGGTCCTCGATGAGGAGGTGGTGAACCTGGGGTCTGGATGATTCTATTACTGTGTGCCTTCGGCCAGGTGGTCTGACCTCTCTGAGCCTCCATTATTCCATGTCTGTTGGGTAGGTGTGTGAAACGGCCCATGCCAGATACCTAGAAATCTTCTAAAGAGACACCCTAGAGAAATTCAAAGCAGAGAATTTTCTCTCCCTTAAAATGACTCCCAGAGCTCAAAGGACAGTTGTGTTGGGAAACCTACCGATGGGTTAAAGTTTATGAACCTGAAAGCGAATGCACCTTCCTCTATAAAGAGCAGGGTGCTGTTGGATTTGGGGCTGCATAGAAACTCAAATATTCACCCAAGAAGCCTATTAGTAAATAAGGCTTATCTTTTATGTTGTGGAAGCATTCTACTTCTAGACCAGCACTGTTCAAAATTCTTTTGTTCTGAAATTTTCAGAAAAATAGGCCTAATGTTTCACTGACCTCCTGTGGGCATAAGAAAGAAGTACATTCATTCCACAGATCCGGGATTCCTGGTGTGGACTAAAGAAGAACTTGAATCTACCTCCCTGATGGAAAATTCACGTTTTGAAGGATCCTTCAGGCCGTGGTAGGCTCCCCTGATACCAGGTACTGACATCCACCTCATAAGTTCATGCAATGGCAGAGCAGGACGTATACAACAGGCGTCATCAAGGACCTGACTGAAACAGATTCCTGAGCTCCACTCAGAGATTCTGATTTTGCGGGATGGTGGTGGACCTAGGAATCTGCGTTTATGTTACTAAGCACCTGGATGATTAAGGTGTAAATAGTTCTTTGGATCACACTTTGAAAAAACACTGACAAGGGGCTCTTGGGTGGCTCACTCAATTAAGTGTTGGACTCTTGATTTCAGCTCAGGTCATGACCTCAGGTCCTGAGATGGGCCTCCATGTTGGGTTCTGCACTGGACGTGGAGCCTGCTTGGGATTCTGTCTCTCTCCCTCTCTCTCTGTCCCTCCCTGTGTGCACGCTGTCTCTCTAAAAATTAAATTAATTAATTTATTGAAGTTTATTTATTTTAAAGATTTTATTTATTTATTTGACACTGAGAGAGAGAGCATAAACAGGGGGAACAGAAAGGCAGAGGGAGAGGGAGAAACAGGGAGCTCCACACGAGACTCAATCCCAGGACTCTGGGATCATAACCTGAGCCAAAGACAGACAATTAACCAACTGAGCCACCCAGGTGACCCTAAAATTTAAATAAAATTTTACAAAAACACTAATTTGCCCAACCCCCTCATTTTATAAGTGAGGAAATGAAAGTACCAAGAAGTTAAACCTTTTGCCCAAATTCACAGTTAATTAGAGGCAAATCTAGAACCTGACACTAGCTTCTGACTCAGCCTTAGTCTGTCACTTGCTATCAAAACAGTCACCATTATTCACTGGGCATTGTGCTAAATAAGCTGCCTCGTATAATTAATTATCCCATCAACCTTATGAAGAAGATGAATAGTATCATCACGCCATTTTATAGGTGAGGGAACCGAGGCTGAGAACCGCTACGTGACATGCAGCTAGTGGCAGGCAGAACAAGGCTCAAACCTAGCCTGTGTGACCTTAAACCTGAGCTCCTGACCACTGTCCCCCACTCTGAAGTGCAGCACAGACCTTAATCTCCCATGGCCTCTTCAGGGCAGCCACTTCCCCGACGTCTGAAAGGGAGTGATGCCCATGTGGCCCATGTTACCTTCTCTCTCCCCAGAGAGGATTTACATCCCTGTATGTAACTCTTAGAGCAGGAACCTCCCTCACCATACTCTGAAGAAACCAGTGCTCGGAGGTAGCTAGAGCTTTGTAATGTATTAGAGGATTCAAGCTGTGAGTACAGCCAGAGCCCCTCTGACAAGCACCAGAGATTGAAACACACGAATACAGAGAACCATTCAATGAGGGCTGGGACAGCTGGGACAAATCTTTATTTAAAGACTCTCCAAAGGGATGGGTCCAAGATCCAAGAATCCCTCAGAAGAAGCCACAAATGAGCATTGTTTACATGGATTAAGAGAAGAAGCGGGATTATTCTAATGCACCTATTTCTCTCATTAAGCCCTGTATGGGTTATCGGTTTCTGCATAACAAATTACTCCCAAATTTAGCAGTTTGAAACAAACACTAATTATCTGACACAGTTTTGGAGATCAGGAACTTGGGAGTAGCTTAGCTGAATGGTTCTGGCACAGTGTCTTCCGTGAGGTGACAATCAAGTTGTAAACCAAGGCTGGGATTTTCTTAAGGCTAGAGAATTGGCTTCCAAGCTCAGTCATGCGGTTGTTGGGAGGTCTCAGTCTCTCCCTGACTATTGGCCAGAAATCTCAGTTCCTTGATACATGGGCCTTTCCACAAGACTGCCCAGTGTCCTCAAGACATGGAGCTGGTTTGCCCTAAGGCGAATAATAGAGAGGCAAAGAATCCATGATGGAAGTCATACTCTTTTATAACCCAATCTCAGAAGTGACATGCATATTCTTTTGGTCACATGGGACTTCCTAGGGCAATGTTAGAGGATTATACAATGGTATGAACACCAGGAGGTGGAGAGCAGTGGGGGGCCACTTTGGAAGCTGGGTACCTCAGACTCTTGCTAGCTTTGTCCACCGTTTCTTGTCTTGTCCACACAATGCGGACATTGTGCTAAACACCGGTGATACAGCTGTGAACACAATAGCCCATTTCTTTTGCTTTGAATTTCATACTTATTTATTATTTTTTTAAAAAAAGATTTTATTTATTTATTTGACAGAGAGAGAGACAGCAAGAAAGGGAACACAATCAGGGGGAGTGGTAGAGGCAGAGGGAGAAGCAGGGTTCCCGCTGAGCAGGCAGCCTAGTGTGGAGCTCGATCCCAGGACTTTGGGATCATGACCTGAGCTGAAGGCAGACACTTAAAGACCCAGTCTCCCCTGAATTTCATATTTAATGTGAAAAATAGATAGTAGATCATTTAACCACACAAATGAATGTACAATTAAAAATCTGTGGAGAAACTGAGAAGGAGAAGTGTGCATGCTGAGCATAGAACTTTGTAGATGAAGGTGAAATGAGGCAAGTTATTTGGTGGAAGGAGTCAAGGAAAGCTTGCCTGAGGAAGCAAAATTTTAATTTAAGTGTTTTTTTTTTTTTTAAAGACTTTATTTATTTATCAGAGAGAGAGAGAGTGCAGGAGCAGTGGGGAGAGGGGCAGAGGGAAAGGGAGAAAAGGCTCCCCGCTGAGCAGAGACTGTGATGTGGGGCTCAATCCCAGGACCCTGAGATCATGACCTGAGCTGAAGGCAGATGCTTAACCAACTGAGGTGCCCCTAATTTAAGTTTTGAAGTGAGCTAAGGGAAGAATGGGAGAAAGAGTATTCCAGGCAGGAAATGGGATGAGCCTGTCTCCTGTAAGAGGGAAGATATTGGCACATCCAAGGGTGTAGAATACTAGCAGAGCTAGCACTCAGTAGGCCAAAGAGAGGGCATACCAAGGTCCACCCTTCTGGAATGGCCTCCATTCCATTTGTCCCCTCCAAAGTACACCCTTAGAACCTTCCCATCTCTCTCCCCTTATTCAGTCCTACACCACCCAATCCCAATGCCTTGCAATTTCAAAGTGGTTATGTATCATACTGTACTATTTCATGGGTTTACTTTTTTTTTTCTCTATAGTATAAACTCTGTAAGGAAAGGAGCCATAACTAGCCATATCCTGATGTGCTTATTACAATGCATGACAGACAATAGCCATTCAGTACACTTGAAAAAATCACCATGAAACCCATGGCAAAAAAGGAGCATTGGAGACCTATCTGCACACCTGTACATACACGTGATTGTGCTCTCTGTTTCACAGACACACATGCATGAATATATATCTATCTATAGAGCGGGCTCTGAAAATGAGGGTACCACTGCAGTGCAGTAAAGTTGGACCATCCTGGGTGATTTTAATCCAGTTGAAGGGAGGAAGTAAATAAAGCCTCATAAATAATGGTGACAGATTAAACACCCGGTTACATTGCTTCCCTCCCCAAACTTCACTAATATTACCACAAAGGGCTTTAAAGCGTAAACCTTGAAAAACAAAACAAAAAAGCACAAGCAACATTTCAGAAGCCGGAAAACACCTAAAAACAGTAACTTGGTGATTTAGTAACCTCGAAAAAGTTAAACCCTACCTAAACTGTAGTAGATAAATCCAACGCATAAGGCAATTTACACTGAGTAAACTCCAAAAGCTCAGGGATCGGCAGCACAAGGCAATTCTGGAAGTGGCGATGAAGTCGGAACTGCAAACAGGAGGACTGACCTAAAGTCTGCTGAGAAGCGGTTATTCCAAGAAACGTATCTTGAATGTAAAAAAAGCAAATTATAGAAGAACTACCTATAGTATGCTACCATTCTTACAAGGCTCGAAACAGACAAAACCACAACCATACATTGCTTATGGATTCATACATATATGGTATATAACATTAAACCATTTCTTATTTTTTTTAAGATTTTGTTTATTTTGAGAGATTGCAGAAGCATTGGGAGGGATAGAGGTAGAGGAAGAGAGAAAATATCAAGCAGACTCCATGCTGAGCACAGAGCCCAATGAGGGGCTTGATTCCACAACAGTGAGATCATGACCTGAGCTGACATCAAGAGTCGGACTCTAAACCAACTGAGCCACCCAGGCACCCCTAAACAGTTTTTTAAAAAGCAAAGAAATGACAAATACAAAATTTATGATAGTAATTATCTCTGGATCAGGATGATAACGAAGGCTGGGAGATGGGAAAGAAACAGAACACAGATGTAGGTGCAAAAATATTTAGAATGTTCTAGTGCTTAATTGATGTGCACCTTATTAATGAGGGTCATAATTTACATATGTATCACTTGTATCCTTTTGTATGTGATAATTGCATATTGTCCTTTTTAAAAATATGACATAATTCATTTTTTAAAATAAGACAACAAGATCTCTTCTCCCCTTCCAAGTACCTGGATGACTTGCCTCTTCCAAGCCCAAGAACACCAGAGATTTAATCTCAGAAGAGAGTCTTTGGAATGGAGGATATCTATGAGAGTTAACGACAGGGGTCCTACTATAAGCAAGCATAAAAATGAACATTTATGCTCAATACTTTGCGGCTTTCAGTCTCCTCCCTCCAGTCAGTTTCCAGAATGCTTTAGCTAGGCCTGTAAAATAGATATTTGGAAGACATTACTTCTAGAAATATCTCTAAGACAACCCAAATGGAAAGAGTTAAAGATTTTCACAGTGGAGGTTTCCAAACAAAGGGCCCACACAGACCACCTTATAGCAGAGCTCAGCAGTCAACAAACCCCACCTGTGTGCACAGGATTTCAGTTTGCTTTTTGGTGCTTGTTCATAAACATAAGCAAATGAACAAGGATTCCTGAACACCAGCGGGAGTCCCCTCACGGGAAAGATAGACACAAAAATCAAAGGGAAAACAGTAAGTTGCAGGACACAGACACAATCCACGGAAAACAAAACATATAAAGTTTGGTATCATCAGTTTTCTCAGGAAGATAGCAGGAGAGTTACTGTATCTATGAAGCAGAAACCCCACACTGTGGTAAAGGAAAATTAAGAGAAGAAAAAAAAGTGCCCTGGAAATTAAATAGACAATTGCAAAAATCAGATACTTGGTAGAGTTCAAAGGTTAGGCTGAGGACATTTCCCAGGAAGTAAACCAGAAGAGAGAAAGAAAAAAAAGAACAGAAGGAAAATGGCGAAGAGAAAGAATAAGAAAATTAGAAGCTCCCCTATTCAAATGGAATGAATTCTAGAAAAAGACGCTGGAGAACATGAAAACAAACATGAAACAATTCAAGAGAATTTCCCAGAACTGAAAGATGTGCGCTGCCAGGTTGAAAGGATCCACCAAGGACCCATCAGCATTGAAATGAATGAGAGCGAACGGACACTGTCAAATAAACATATTATTTCAAGAAAATGAAGACAGGGGCCCCTGGGTGGCTCAGTGGGTTAAGCCGCTGCCTTCGGCTCAGGTCATGATCTCGGAGTCCTGGGATCGAGCCCCGCATCGGGCTCTGCTCAGCAGGGAGCCTGCTTCCTCCTCTTTCTGCCTGCTTCTCTGCCTGCTTGTGATCTGTCAAATAAATAAATGAAATCTTTAAAAAAAAAAAAAAAGAAAATGAAGACATTGAACAATCTTTTTTTGGAACAAAACTGTCAATTATGTAGGAGAGTATAAGAATGTTAATTAAGACAGGCAAGTTCTCAAGAAGTTGACTTCCTGTTCATCTATCTTCCTCAGGAGGGTATTAGCAAATACAAGAGTGCCTGCCTTTCTTATAGCAATTCATGCAGAATTTTCAACTCTAAAGTTCTGGAGTCTGTGAGAGAATTAAACTTGTTTTGGGGGAGACCTCTTTATACTTAAAAAAATCAGGGCACCTGGGTGGATCCATCCAGGTTCCAAGCACCAGACTCTTGAGTCCGGCTCAGGTCATGAACTCAGGGTTGTGAGATCCAGTCTCACACTCAGAACGGGGTTGTCCCTCTCCCTCCCCCTTTGCTCCTCTCCCCCTGTCTCTCTCCCTCCCTCCCTCCCTCAAATAAATAAATAAAATATTTTTTTAAAATCATGGAGGACTTCAAACAGCTTTAGTTTATTTGGACTCTATGTATTGATAATTACCATTTTACAAATTACAATTAAGAAAATTTTTCATGTTTATTTTAAAATAACCATAATAAACCTATGATGTGTTCATGAAACATTAAATCTGTATAGAAACGTTTTCTCAAAAATAATGAGAATAGTGCATTGTTTTATTTTTTGCAGATCTTTTTAAATGTTTGACTTAACAGAAAACATTTGGATTTGCATAACTGCTTCTTTATTTAATCTTTTGAAATATAGTCTTGTGGCGAAATAGATGAAGAAAATCCAGCCACACAAAGGAGAATAACCGTATGGCCCTTTCCAATAATTAGGGATATTCTTCGATTCTACACGCAACAAATGATGACTCCTTAAAGGTTAGTTGTAACATGGAATCTGAAATCATATGTACTCTGTTACACTAAAATCCACTGGCCTAACTTGTACTTTGAATGGTTCTTTGATCTATACATGACTTTCTAACAGTGTGCTTTGGTCATCTGGAAAATATTTATTTACTGACTTATGCACATCTTCCAAATGTTGACATATTTCATTATACAATACCAAAAACAGTCATACAACCATTAATATCACCATGGATCTCCTCAGAAAAATCTTTAACAACTGAGGAACTGTGGAGCTTTTAGTTGATCCATACAGGTTTTCTAAAACCTAATTTTCATTTGAAAGCTCAATTTTATCTTAGACAAGAATACTGTTGGTTGTTTTCCTTGAAATGACTGGTCCATGTTTCTGCATTTTCTAGAAAATACTTGTTCAATACCCAAATGTGAATAAGGGTAGTTTGTCCACCAGTCATTGTTCCAAGTAGAAATGTTGTTCTTTGGAAAAAGCTGCTGGTTCTCCCACAGCTCAGGTAATCACACTACTGCTTTTCCTCAAGATTTTCATGGTGCCTGGGTATGCAGCAGATGTACCTTATAAACCCTTCTTACTTTGCCACACAAAAATTGTTTTAAGGATCTAAGGAAGGAATTCTGAGGGGAGACCTAATTATTTTCCTCAGCAAGTGTGTGGTGGAGAAAAATACGACGCCAGGTGCCATTTGGGGCCCCTGCTTGACTCATGCTAAGGTTCAAGCAGTTTCACACCCTGTGACTCTTCCACAATCAGTGCAAATATCCACCCAGTGAGAAAGGAAAATAATGTCTTAGTATTAGTATGAAAAGTCAATTTGACCTCGGGTATCTCCTGAGGGGTTCTGAGGGACATGCAGGGAGTTGAGCACCACAGTTTGAGAACCACTGCCCTAAGGCATCCATTGCACGTGACAAATAAATTTCTTCCCCGTGCATCTAGGGTGGTACCAGTTACACATCATTTTTGGGGGAATTGAATTCCCCCAAGAATTGAATTCATTCTTGGGGGAGTCACATTCTTGATTTTGTAGTTCAAACGAGGAATCCCTTAGGAAAAAGACTGTGTACATGCATATCTTTGAAACAAAATAAAATCAAAATTAATGAAAGGTGGAAAAGCAGGGCTATGAGACTGTGAGCCCGGATGCCTGTTCTCGAAGGCTCTCCGGCACTCTCCCCTCTACTGGCCCACCGTGATCAGCACTGACCAGATAACAAAGGAGGCTCCCAAGCTCAGGAGCAAGAACTTGAGAGACAGACTCGTCGTCATGTAGCCTGGAAGCCGAGAGAACTGGTGCTCACGCCGTTTGGTATGATGTGGGAGGATCTGCGCAGGATTTGCCAAGCTGGGTTCAAAATCCCGATTCTGCCACTTCCTAGCTTTGGGGACCCCGACTGCTGCATTTCAACCTTTCTCCCTTCTCGTTTGTAAGATGGCAGTCATGGCACCTGACCTCACGGAGTTTTGAAACTATTAAATAAAACGACTGTCAAAATAATGACTATCTCTGACCTTGAACAAGGATCACCCATTAACATGACCTGCAGATGACATAGGTACGTGTCCCTGACCTCAGGGAAGTTATGATTTGTTGGGGGAGTCACATCATCTATACAAAGTGAGAGATGGCAACCCAGATAAGTGGGCACTAATTCCAAGGTCCTGACTGAAGGAATCTTAGAAACGAGAAGCCACTCCTCTCTTCAGCCACATCAGAACAACCTTGAGAATCTTACCACACCGCACGATCCCTGAGTCGATTCTCTCAGCAAAGCCAGAGGGAGAGCTAACCAGGCAGAAACAGCAGGAGAGAGGCAGCTGCCTACCTAGTAAAGTTAGCTTCTCGAGAGCTCCACATCAAAGGTATGTCTGCCCTCAAGCCTCCCTCCTCCACCACCACACTACGGGCTAAGGCACGGTATCCTCAAAGTTCTTGTTTAAAGGGGGAAAAAATTAGCTTGAGTGAGTGACCACTAACCAGAGTGATTTTACTGGTAAGGATTACCTGAGAAAGCAATTCCCCATCTTCTAAGGGCTAGTTGCTGACATGTACCTATTTCTGATCAGGGGAGTTGGGGGGGCGGGGGGGTCTTGATCTCATGGAGAAGCTGGCTGGGCTGTGAGGCCCCAGGTTCTGTGGAACACCAGAGGCTCTGGAAGCTTTAGGACAACAAGTCAGAGGGCTGGTACCAGTAGAATACACCTCCTTTTTACAGGGGATCAAGGCAGTTCATCCCTAAAAGGACAGAAAGGAGAAGCAGGGCGGGACCTGGGTTCTCTGCTCCATGAACACAGTTCTTGCAAGTCTGCATCGAGAAGTCTGACATGCCTTCAAACATTCCCAGAAGAAGCAAGGGAAAGCAGCTTCCTGCCACAGAAGGAAGCTGAGAGGGAGAACTGGGCCAGCAGAGACGCCATATAGACAATGTGACTTTTGCTCACAGAGGTCACCAGCAAGAGGAAACAACACTCCTGAAGGGGAGAAGCGGTTTGAACATCAGCTGTGTCCGTGTTCCACCATCTGTTGCCGAGCAGGAGTAATTAAAATGGAGGGGAGACCTGTCGACAAGTTAATAACAGTGCGAAGATCTCAAAGGGGTAGGTGGAAAACAGTCCATCATAAGTGCAGAACGGAAAGGCGGCCCTCAGGAAATGCCCCAACATCCAGCGATGAAAGAGAAGCCGAGGAAGAACAAGGAGCCTCTGAAATTTCCCTGACTCGGTCAGCCTGCAGGAGAGATTTTGCTCCTATCCTTTCTCCTTGTCCTCCCACCCCAGGGAGACTTGTTGGTAGGCTCTCCCATATCACGCGCGGAGCAGCAACCCCAGGGACACTGCCTGAGCCTTCGGGTGTCTGGAACGGGTACACTTTGGAAACAGAGTACTGCTAAGTGTTGGTCAAAGAGCCTGGCGCAGAATTTTTCTTCCTTCTGCCTTTGGAGGTGAATTCAGATGCTCAGTGGAGCTCCTGGCAAAGCAGGACCATGTAGACGGGCGTGGTGAACATAGACCACCCCAGGCTCAGCATCCCAATAGCAAGGACAGGAGAGCACTAGTTTTAATGTTATTGCCTGGGAATTTAGCTCGATGAGTGAGGTGGGATGAACGCAGCCCGCCGCAGGTAATCAAAGTCTGGTCTCTGTCTCCCATCCCAAAATATGCCCCTGTACCTCTGCCATGGCTCCTCATTGCCAATTTCTATAAGACAAACTCTTTAGTATCTTCTACGATTTCTGACAGTGTTGTCCCATCTTTCCGGCCTCACTTTGCTACACCCTCCCCAACAGTCCCTTTCCTCCGCACACACAGAGCTTGTCCTCCTCCCTGAGCATTCCAGCCTTCGCAAATTTATTCCCTCTGCTCTGGCAGATCTCCTTCTCCTTTTCTTCCTGAGCAATTTCAAGGTACCTGTCAAGAACCAGCTCTGTGAACTCATCCCTTTAGGGGTCCTTTCCTTTTTTTTTGTCTCTAGTATCTTCACATAATAACCTGACAGTAATGATAATATAATCATGATAGCATCATTAACTGAATGCTAACTGTGTTCAAGGCACTGGACTAGACTTTTATACATATAATCTTCCCAAAAGCCCGTATGCTTATGCCAGTAGCAAAGGTGGGATTCAAACCCAGGATGACCAGTGCCGTAAGACAGACCTTGTCAAAAGGAGGGACTATGTCTTATCCATTCCTGAACCCCAAGATTTTGTCAGGTCCTCAAATAAATATATGTAAAAGGAGGGAAATAAAGATACATAGAAAAACTTGACCTATGTTAACTGCCAACACCAGCTGAATATTTATATTATTATTATCAGCATCTGTATCACAGAACTTGATGTATAATAGATGCTCAATTAATACACTTGGAATGAATTCATCTACATGTTATAGATGTGATAACTGAGGCTCAGAAAGAGTTAAGTATTCGGAATACACAAGATAGAAAGCAGCACAGCCAAACTGAAAAACAGGTGTACCCTCTCAAGCCCACTGTAGAAAGGCTGGCAAACAATCATCTCTGTCTTTAACACTTGTGCTGTTGAAGAGCAGCACTGGAGATTTTCCAGTGAGGTATGGAGGGTTTCTGATGTGGTCTTTGTATTATGCTTCAAAATTGGCATATGGTGAAACTCAACCCAGGACTATTTACTTAGGAAGCTTGAATCCTGGCCTTAGCCCTTGCGCTGGACAGCAGAATAGCCTTCATGAGGCCCCTGACCTCTCTGAGTCCAGATCCTGTGTCAGCAAAGCATGCTGGTTTATATGCTCAAGTAACCGATATATTGAGTTAGGTCACCTGCGACTAAGATAATTCACTGGTGATTACAACCAGTTGCACAACTGAGGCCTGATAAAGGGCTCCTGTGTGCTCACTGACTGTCAAGCAAGAGAGACAATGCACGAAGTCAGCAGTGACCTCAAAATTCCCCCCAGCAGGCAGCTCCGAAAAGTACAATTAGCAGACTTGCACCCTTCCTAATCCCAGGAAACTCTGGATCCCTGGGGAAGCTACCACTGTCTCTTTTCCTCTGATTTTACTAACACCAAAATTGTACATTTCTCCACTTACCTGTGGTAATGCAAGAGCATCATTGTTTCCAAAAAGCAAGGCTCAGGGAGTGAGGCTGGGGCTCTGCGCATCACTTCTCATTGCAATGATGCGGCACCAAAAAGCCATCCTTCATCATGTAAGACACTCTCCATACTGCTGTGTCTCTATTTGCAACAGCCTCTGAGATATTCATGTGATAGATCATATATTTGCCTGAATCAATATTTCCCTGACACTGGGAAGCCCGCCATCCATCCGTCCCATTTCATTTGATAAAGCCCTTCTGTGTCGCCTTTACTTAGGCTGACAGGATCACAGGTCCTCCTTTCCCACCTGATGGATGATGGTCAGATGAATGATTGCTTCATAAATTACCATCTTGGGAACAGAGCCCTAGAACACAGACATGCCTGCCCAGCGGTTGAAGAGACATCAAGGAGACGTGGTGTGAAGGGCAAAGGCTCATAGAACCCAATCTGGGAAAGCTCTTAGTCCAACATTCTAATTGAACAGAGAAAATGAGGCTTAGAGCAGTTATGTAACTTGTCCAAGTTCTGACGGTTAGTTGTAAGTACACATTGGATTCTTACCGCACCAGCTATCGCCAGAGACCTTGACCCTGCTGGATGTTTTTCTGACCTGTCCGAGAAAGATGGAGAACAATGGTTCCAGTGTGACTCCCAGAAAGGAGAATTCAGTTCAAATCCTGTCACTTAGCACCTAGCAGACGCCCATGAAGTGAGCACTGAGACACAGATAAAACAGCCTGGAAATTTCCACCCATTGTCTTGTGGCTGGAGAAATCAGGTGACCAACAAAGTATGCAAGGACTCAAGTTAGGTGTCCCATGTATACCAGCATTCCTGTACAGACTCCTCTGATCTCAAACCCTGAACCAGACCTGCCTGCTGGAGGAAGCTTTCCTGGTCAGTCTGTCTTTCCCATTGCTCCATGTCCCACAGTCCTCATGTGCATGGGGACAGCCAGCTCTTCCAGGCATGTGTCACAGACCAGAAACTGTACACCTCTTTATCTACCCCTTCATGCTACATCTATAGAACTGCCCGATTCTACATGTTCTGCCTCCCCAACCCCTGTTCCCCAGCAGAGTGCTGGTAAACCTTTAACAACCATCAGACCACCACCACCACCACCCCCACCCTGCTGCAAGAAAGCCCCTGACTTACTGATTTGTCCATTTTGGTACTATAAATACTCTACCATAGCCAATATCAAGGTACCATCGCAATGTCACTGAAGTTGGGGAGAGCTGTGCAATAGCACCGTTCACAGAGCATTTCCACCACATAGGGCAAAGAGATGAAAATAGCCTCAAGAGCACAGATAATAGCAAAATGCAGTGAAATCATTAGGAAGCCATGACTTTGGAGTGTCTATTACCTTTGTTTTTAATGCAAAATGTTAAATTTTACATTGATGTAATTTAGTTCATAATAAAGACACCACTTAACAATTGGCTGAAAATTTAATAACTGGCTCTTTTAAGTCCGTGTAAGCAGGCTCCAGCACCCCACTGCATGTCTGTCTTCCTGCCTGGGATTCCTGTGACCTCTTTGGTCTTTGTCCTCTGCATATTTCAGCTGGGCTATTTTAATAGCTTCCTAACCTGCCTCCCAGCTCTGGCCTTCCCCATTCCCTACCACGCTGTTCTACGTTTTCAAAATGTAGTTCTAATCACCCTGCCTAATAAATGGCAGCTGTCCCTGTGTGCAAATCAAGCATAAACTCTTCCCCTGAATAGTCGAGGCCCTGTACCACAAGATCTCAGGCCTTCCTCTCTGATTTTCTCTCCCAACTAGCACACTGCCAGTCTCTTGTACTTCAGGGGCTGACAGACCTGGTTTTGAAGTTCACCTTTGCCATTTATTAGTCAAGTGACCTGGGACAAGTTACTTAACTTCTCTGATCATTAGTCCCCTCGTCTGAAAAACGGGGTAAGTCACAGAATAGAGGATTAAACCAGATCACACATACTATTCCTAAATCCGTGACCAGCCCATTAAAGGGGTGGTATTACCTTCTATTTATGAGTTTATCCCGTGTGTAAACCCTGGTTCTTTATCCTATGTGTCTCTTCGTTGTCCCCACTTTATAAATAAATAGAGACATTTGACAGCCGCCTCTGCTAGGTGCAGACTCACACTCCCTATGCCGTGCTATGCTGCAGCCAGTCTGTTTAATTTCCTATTCTTTGCTAGCATCACCTTCTCCATCTCTGAGCTTTTACTCCTGCACTCTGCCTCTCAAAAACTCGTCCATCCACTCAATAATCAAAAGACACAGAACCCAATTAAAAAGAGGGCAAAAGATTTGAATAGACATTTCTCGAACACATGCACACAAACACAAACACAAATGGCCAAAGTCACATGAAGAGATGCTCTACATCATTAGTAATTAGAGAAATGCAAATCAAAACCAAATGAGATCCTGCTTCACACCCACCAGGACATCTATCATCAAAAAGACAGACAGTACAAGGTTATGGAGGAACTGGAGCCCTCATTCTTTGCTGATGGGAATGTAAGAAGGCACAGACACTTTGGGAAACCAAAGTTTCTCAAAAAGTTAAACATAGAGATAACATATGACCCAGTAATTCCAGTCCTGGGTATATACCCAAGAAGAATGAGAGCTTCTGTTTACACCAAAACTTGTACATGAGCATTCATTGCACCATTACTCATGGTAGTCAAAAGTGTAAATGACCCAAATGTGCATCAACTGAGGAAAGGATAAATAAAATGTGGTCCATCCATACAATGGATTTATTCTGTTATAAAAAGAAATGAAGTTTCAATACACACTACAACATGGATGAACCCTGAAATCATGTTAAGTGCAAGAAGGCAGTCACAAAAGACCACATATTGCATGACTTCATTAATATGAAATGTCTGGAGTAGGGAAATCTATAGACACAGAACATAGTTGAATGGTTGCCTGAGGCTGGAGAGGGGTGGGTGGGGGTTTCTTCTTGGGGTGACAAAAATGTTCTAAACTTAGATTTGGTGATAGGATTTGGTGATAGTTGCACATTGCTGTGAATATACTGAAAAACATTGCATTATACTTTAAATGAGTGAATTTTATAGTATTTGAAGTATATCTCAATAAAGATTTTAAAAATGCCTTGAAGGAAACAATCTCATTTATAATTGCAGCAAAAAGAATAAAATACCTAAGAATAAACTTAAGCAAGGAGCGGGAAGATCTACACACTGAAAACTGCAACACATTGATGAAAGAAACTGAAAAAGACACAAATAATTGGAGATATTCTGCACTCATAGATTGGAAGAAATAATATTGTTAAGATGCCCATGCTACCCAAAGCAATCTACAGATTCAGTGCAATCCCTATCAAAATGACAGTGGCATTTTTTCACAGAAATAGAACAAACAATCCTAAAATTCGTATAGAACAACAAAAGATCCCAAATAGCCAAAACAATCTTGAAAAAGAACAAAGCTGGAAGCATCACACTTCCTAGTTTCCAACTATATTATAAAGTTATAGTAACCAAAACAGTATGGTGTGGCATAAAAACAGACTCATAGATAAATGGAACAGAAATAAACCCTTGTATGTATGTTCAATTAATTTATGACAAAGGAGCCAAGAATATACAATGGGAGAAAGGACAGTCTTTTCAATAAATGGTGTTGGGAAAACCGGAGTTCTCCCCTACACCATACACAAAAATCAGCACAAAGACTTGAATGTGGGACCTGAAACCATAAATGCCTAGAAAAAAACACAGGTGGTAAGCTCCTTGACTTTAGTCTTGGTAATGATTTTTTGGATTTGACAACCAAAAGCAAAGACACCAAAAGCAAAAATACACAAGCAGGACTATATTAACCTAAGAAGTTAAAGGAAACCATTAAGAAAATGAAAAGGCGGCCTATGAAATGGGAGAAAGTCTTTATAAACCCTAAGTCCAATAAGTGTTTAATATCCAAAATATGTAAAGAACTCATATAACTCAATGGGGGGGGGAGGCAACAAAAAATGGGCAGCAGAACAGAATAGACATTTTCCCAAAGAAGACATACAGATGGCCAACTGGTCCATGAGAAGATGCTCAACATCCCTAATCATCAGGGAAAGGCAAATCCAAACCACAGTGAGCTATCCCCTCCCATCTGTTAGAATGCTATCTCAAAACAAAAGAGTTAAGTGTTGGCAAGGATGTGGAGAAAAGAAAAGAATTTTGCACCGTTGATGGGAATGTATATTTCTGCAATTACTAATGAAAACCATTACAGAGGTTCCAAGAAGTTAAAAATAGAACTAGCATATGATCGGGCACTTCCACTTCTGGTTATATATAAAAAGGAAAGGAAGTCTCTACCTCAGAGAGCTACACCCCACTGTCCATGCAGCCTTGTTTGTGATGGCCAACACACGGCAACAACTCAAGTATTGGGCAGCAGATGAACAGATGGAGAAAATGTGATAGATACAGTGGAATATTATTCAGCCATAAAAATAAGGAAATTCTGCCATTTGTGACAACATGGATGGATCTTGAGGGCATAATGCTAAGTGAAATAAGCCAGACAGAGAGGCAAATACTGCTTGGTATCACTAATATGTGGAATCTTAAAAAAAAAAAAGTCAAATTCAAACTCACAGAAACAGAATAGGGAAAGGTTGGTAAAAGAACTCAAACTTTCACTGTAAGAAGAATCAGGTCTGAGGATCTAATGTAAAACATGGCGACTGTAGTTGAATACCTATACTATGTAATTTAAATTTGCGAACAGAGTAGACATTCAATGTTCTCACTAAAAAAAAAAAATTAATAAATAAAATTTAAAATGATAAATAGGGGCACCTGGGTGCCTCAGGGGCTAAGTGGCTGCCTTCGGCTCAGGTCACAATCCCAGAGTCCTGGGATGGAGCCCCACATCAGGCTTCATTGCTCAGTGAGGAATCTGTTCCTCCCTCTCCTGCTGACCCTCCCCCTGCTCTTGCGCAAATGAATAAATCAACAACTTTTAAAAAAAAAAATGATAAATAGGGGCGCCTGGGTGGCTCAGTGGGTTGAGCCCCTGCCTTCGGCTCAGGTCATGATCTCAGGGTCCTGGGATCAAGCCCCACATCTGGCTTTCTGCCCAGCAGGGAGCCTGCTTCCCCCTCTCTCTCTGCCTGCCTCTCTGCCTACTTGTGATCTCTGTCTGTCAAATAAATAAATAAAATCTTTAAAAAAAAAAGAACTTTTAAAAATGATAAATATGTGAGGTAATGGATATATTAATTAACTAGATGGTGGGGATCTTTTTACAACACATACCTATCTCAAATCACCACATTAAATATAAATTTATGATTTTATGTGTACAATTTTGTCATTTATACTGCAATAAAGCTGGAAAAAACACCTTAAAAAAAAGTTTATCCATCCATCAAAAATGATGGTGCCCACGTAGTGCCTATCTTCCTACTCCTAGTTGGCTGCAATTTCTCCCTCCCCTAAGGCCAGAATTCACTAGATGTTGTTTCTTCCCTCACTTCCTATGGTAGCTATTTGTGTACCATTTTCATCTATTAGACTAAATAGCCTCAAATATCGTGAATGTGCAAAATGGAGCAGATTCAGTAGCATTTCTGCAAGGTCATTCACTCTTCTGTTACTTTTCTTCACGCAAGGAAGGAAAGGTGTACATTTGAGCCCACACGGGGGGAGCTGTGCCTGACCGGGGCCCACTCACACAAGTGTGTTGCACATACGTGTGCCATCCAGCATGGCATGGATGTTTGTGGGGTTGGGGGATCTAGCAAATCTCTAACTGGGTAAAATCTACTGCAAAACGATGACAGTTTTAACCGACTCAGCGTCTTCTGTGGCCCTTAGCCGACCCATTGTTTCACGTGAGGTAGAAATTCAAGGCATGCACGTGAAATTCTTCCCTTGGCACTCAGTTTGAGACTATAACCAGCAGAAGATTGAGCAAAATTGCCAGCAGGATGACCTCCAAAGCCAAAATGGAATTTATTTTGCAGCAGTTTTAAATGTTTCTTTCACCCCGTGGCATTTTCCTTTGGAGCAACACATTATCTTTGGTGTGACTTATAAACAACAATGTGTACCCTCCTCCCCCGGCCCCAGGGTAAGCCCCAGGGCGAGCCCCAGGGCACCCTGGATAAATGGAGAAAGGCTGGTTTCATTCCTTTGGCACCTGCATGCTCCCCAGGGGATAGGAAGCTGGTAGAAATCCCATACTGAGGCACGAGGCTGGTGAACAGTGTGGCTAATACCCCAAGAGAGCAGAGCAGGACAGGGAGCAGCCTTCACCAGCCACAGAACCCTAGTGCAGAGGCAAAGAAGTGGGGGTGGAAAGGAGCCCAGTCTGTCTAGGGCAAAGGAACCAGGTGGCCTTTGCCAACCCCAAGACTCCTCGTCTTCTATGCAAATGTGCTTGTTCTGAAAAGGGCTGCTGAGGAGCACGCCCTGAAATCTAATTTAATTCTTTTTCCCCCGGCGAAGATCAAGCAGAGAAGACAGAGGCGATCCATTTTCACAGAGTGTGGTCCCGCGCGGTCTGTCGCTGCCAGAGTGTGCCTACTGCCTCATTTGCTGGTCACTGACACTGAAGTAAAAGCACACATCCATGGGCACATAAGCACCTGCGAACACGGGCAAATCACACACGAGCACACTTGCGCTCACGTGCAGCGGGCACTCCTGGGCGCAAAAGCTGTTCTGTAGGTGCTGGGGGCAGGATGAAGTCAGGGGCTTGCATAAGACGGAGCTAGGAGACAAAAAGGAAAAAAAAAAAAAAAAAAAGGCATTCATGCAACGCCACCTAACGGTACTTATACCTCATTACAGTCTTGGGTCCAAAGGGCTGGACTCAGCGTGTAACCTTGGACTTCATCTCCCAAATGCATATTCCCGCTTTTCAGCTGCAGCTCATGAAGTTGCGTGCAGTGCTGGTTGCCTGCAACACTGCTTGTGGCAATATTGCCTCCACGACCCGGTTCCTGTTCCTGTACTCCCGGCAGCTCCCAGCTCTTCCTCTACTTCCCAGATACTCCTCTGATAAAGCTCTGATCCCTTTTAACATACTCTCCTGATGACTACAACTGCCAGCTGTGATCACTCACTTGCCCAGATGTTGGATCTGGCCCTGAGAACAGGTTTCATCTACTGCATGATTTTTGCCAAGGGCTGACCTGCCACCTCCACCACCACCTTGTGCTTCAAGCCCCAGCCAGCCTTTGAAGATAAGCCCTGAATGTCAAAGTTCATTTCATCCCCAACTGGACTCTCCCAGGGCTGAGCTTTGACTCGCTTGCAGTTTGGGGAGACCCTGGGGACCTCTTCTTATATACACACTAGTTATATCAAACCATAACCTCTGAAGTTAGTCTGGTGGCTCTTGTTGGCTTTTGAGAGCCCAGGGAGATTGCAAGTCCCTGGTAACCAACAAGGAAGGAAGGGCTTTTGTGGGAGACTAGACCGGGCACTGACACCTAGAATGGGCCTCACCAGCCTTCTTCTTCTCCCTATGCCAAGTAATTTCTTCCTTAGCTCCTCCCAGCAAAAAGAGAGTGGGTCATTGCATCCTTTGAAAGGCTGGAAGAACAAAATCCATAGAAGGAAAGCCACTTGCCCATGATCACACAATGCGGCTTAGAAGAGAAGAAGCCAGGACCTGGGTCTCCCAACTCCCTGCCTTGATGCTGCCTTCTGCGGTCAGGCCAGCGTGGGCCTCAGACCCTCCGGCTGAGCTTCCCTCTCTGCGAAATGACACTGACATTGCAAAATGCACGTTGATTGGTTAGAAGTCAAAGAGCTATCTGAAGTGACGGGTCCCTTCCAGCAGAGTCCTGTACGGGTTGCTGACAGCATTTATGTTAAAGCAAATGTATGCGCTATTTGCATGCTTTACCCTTTTAGCTGCAATAATGAACCTACTATTGTACCAGGTGGGGTCAGAAAGCCTAGTTGTGACAACCCATTCTCCCTCTTCCTCTCTCTCCTCCCTCCCCTTTCCTTTCTTTCTCTGCTCGTCTTATTTCTCCTCTTCCCTCTCCATCCCTCTCTTGAATCCTTCCTCAGCAAAAATTGCTAGCAACAAATAAATTGTCCTTTGATGATGAACCCAGCTATCCACCCCCTAGAGTGAGGGAACTAATGCCCTAACAGGGTAACTAATTCTCTTTGCCTAAGACTTGCCCAGTTTTGATCTGAAAGTCTTGTGTGGACAAATCAAGATGGTTGGCCACTCTAGATCCAAACACTGTGTGGCTGTTGAGGTAATAACCTCATCTTCTGCACCCTTTCTTATACATTTGCAACAAATGTCCATGGCTCTGAGCAATCTAGATGCATCTCTTCTATGAAATCCATGAAGCATCTGGCCTACAGGATGGGCCTCTCCCTCCCCCAACTCTGGTCCGGGTCCCCAAACCTGGCTCAACTTCTCTTTTTTCGATCAATACTCTCCTGGCATATTTTAACCACATTCTGGATTGAGACATTTGTCATCTCTGCTTTGACTCTTTCCTTCATTACCTACGTGCAATTAATCACCAAGTTCTATTGATTTATACTTTGAAATGTCTGTGGAATACACCTTTTCCCATCTTTACTACCATCATAATAAAAACTATAATAAAAACCAACCCCAGATCTAAGGACCAGTTGAAGCTGACTCAAGAAAGAATGGAAAGACAGGAATAGGAATCAACAGTCTATAGAATTCAGAATTTCCTCCAAATTATTTGATGATGAAACTCATTTTTCACAGAGCAGCTAATGAAACCATTGTTCCATGAAGTACAATTTGGTAAAGGTTCATCTAGCCCACATATGCACTGTATTGCACAATTAGAAATAATCTTTAAGAACATCAGGTCAAGCTGTATAATTTTGTGTATGAAAACTCTGAGATCATAAGGGCCACAGCACCACAAGACACATGGCTCACCTCCGGGAAACGGCCGCCTTTGAATCAGGTCTCCTGACTCTCTTCAGGGTTCTCTATACTGTACCACCCATTCCTTCCTCCTTGGCGATCTGCATTTTGCAACCATTCCCTGAAATAGTCTTCCTCTCATCCCCCACTGAAATTCTGCCCATAATTCAAGGCCAACCTCAACTTTCAACCAACTCTTCTACATTGTTCGCCAACCACACAAGCCCACACAGGTGCCAACTTTTGCTAAATTATTCTGACAGTTATTTTTATCATCCAGTGTACTAGCTAGTATCAAGCATTATAAATACCTAGTACATGTATCACCACAAGCCAAGCCTGTGACCATGACATTTATTTCTAATCTGCTACATCCTTTGAAATATTTTATTTATATATTTAATTTAATTTTTTTTTAAGAGAAAGAGCACGTGCATGAGTGGGGGGCAGGTAGTGCAGAGGGAGAGAATCTCAAGGAGACTCCACGCTGAGCACAGAGCTCCTGCTGGGGCTCCATCTCAGGACCCTGAGATCACGACCTGTGCCAAAGAGTTGGATGCTTAACTAACTGAGACACCCAGGTGCCCCCTAATATGCTCCATCCTTTTAAACTGAGCCTAGAAAGAGCTTCAGAAGCCATGATACCTTCAGCATGATACTTCAGATGGCCACAGCCAACCAGTCATGGATAGCACGTGACACGAAACTTCTAGGAGGCCCTGATTTTGTGGTTAAACTATCTCACGTGTGCAGCTTTTGGACCCCCTCACAGAGCAGAGCCAATGTCTCCAAATTCTTTCACATAACTACTAGCTCCAAGGATAGTCCTCTGCCCTAGCAACTGTGCAACAATTGTGAGAATGTTTGAGTATCAATCTGGAAGTGACAACAACATTGACATAATGCTTCGTTACAAAGCACTTTCACATATGGTACCACAACTAATGAATTCTCACAAACCAGGGAAGCAGGCATGATTCAGCTCTCCAACTCCTACTAGACAGTACGCTTCTGAGGGACAAGAAGCTTCTGTTTCTGATTGGCCTCTCTGGGGCTCAGGTCAGAGTACACAGTCAATCGTGTGGAGCTGAGGTATGAATTCTGAGCATGATACACAAGGGCCGAGAGAATGTGTAACTTGCACCAGGTCACCCCCTCCTGCAGCCACTGCACCACACAGCCAGGCTGAGTCTTAGAAGGACTCCCGGGCGCCTTGCATCTTCCATGTTTGAATTCTACTGTCATGGGCTTTTCCTTCTTCCTGGTAATGAAGCAAAACCTGGTGGGTTAATTAATCCTTCTCGATGCCGGGCAGCAGTAATAGGATCAAGAAGAAAGCTTTTCTCCTCCTGTGCTCCCAAGGGTGCCTGGCGGGAGCACGTGAGGAGATGGAACACAGCCTTCAGTCTGTTAATTGTTCAAGAACAAATCATCTGTCAGAAGGAAACTGAAAAAAAGACACCACTGAATTCAGAGGAAGAACAATAAATAACATTCAGTGCGATACCCTTGAGGAAAACAAAGCTACCAACATCCTGCTTCTGAGGGAAAACAGAAATTCTCAGTGTGTCTACAGACCTGTGGAGGACAGTACAGTGGATGCGGAGAGAAGACGGCGAGCCTGGCAGACAGGCTGGCTCTCCGAACCACACGGGACCCCCCAGCCCCAGCTTCACACTCGGCGCCCCTGCCCCAGGGAGACAGAGGCTGACAGCTAGGAAAAATGATCATTGAAATCAGAGACATCATTTCCTAATAGAAAGTCCCTTTGAGGGAAGGGGATAGAGGAGTATACTGCAATTGTCTCCTACTAGTCTCCCCACTTCTACCCTATGCTCCCAAATCCACCCTAAATGGCTTCCCAGTGACTTCAAAATACAAGCTAACCCCAGGCTCTGTCCCCTCTCTGACTCTGCAGCCACACACCTCTGGCCTCAGCAGCACCGTGGTGCTCGCAGTGCCACACTCAGGACATGGCTCCACTCTGAGCCTCTGTCCCCTCTTTCCTCTCCATCAGGAGGATCTTCTCCTCTAGCTGGCTAACTCCTTCTCAGTCTTTAAAGAGAGTCTCCTCTACTGTCACCACTCCCCCACCCCCAGCCTCTATCACCAGAACCTCTGTGACACTCATATGTCACAACCAGGCCAACAGTCCAGTGCCATGGTTAAGGAAAGAGATACCTGAGCTGGATGACCTGGGCTTGAGTCTAATCTCTGCTGCATATCACTTGTATGATCTTTTTAAAAAAGAAGGAAAGAAAAAGAAAAAAAATATATATATATACATACATATTTTTTTTAGGAATCTTTACGTCCAACATGAGGCTTGAACTCTCAACCCCAGGATCAGGAGTCTTGTGCTACACCGACTGAGCCAGCCAGGTGCTCCTTGCTTATGTCATCTGGAGTTCACTTTCTTGATTGCTGGATGCCTCTGTTGCTCACTTTAAAAATACAGTAGAGATAATAGCAGTTTCTACTTCAGAGAGTTGTATGAGAATTAAAGTGTTTAATACATGTAAATGACTCAGATCAGTGCTCCCTGTGAGACGGCATAGCCGTCAATCACATGTCGCTATAACTGTCAGGGCCCTCTTCCTCTCTGAGCTGTGAGTTCTTAGGGAACACAGTACACAGCTCATCCATTTGGTTATGCCCAGCACTTAGAGTACATTTTCCCAATACTCACATCCCTCTTCTCTGTAAGAGAATTAACAGTCCCTCCCCACTGCACATGACCTGCAGTGCTCTCCTAAGGGAAAGAGTAGTTTCCCCGCCCGTTGACACCGTGCATGGTCATGTGACTCATTTAGCCAATAAGATATGAGTGGAAGTGACAGCCAATTTCAAAAAGAAGCTTCAAGAGGCATTACATGATTTCACCTACTCCCTTCCCTCCTCTGCTATGAATGAGAACAGCATGTGCCGGACAGAGGTCGCTCCTTCATCCTGGGTCCCAGGAGCCAGAACATATCTAGGAACAGGACCACAAGCAGAGCTGACCTGTGATCAGTACATAATATGAAGAAGAAATAAGTGTTTGGTTTTAGGTCATGGAAGTTTGGGTTTATTTCTAACCACATCATAATCTAGTAAAAACTGGTGAATATTATACCCAATTAAGGTTTATTGAATAAATAGATACACTAATAAAAGAATGAATAAGTGAATGAATTACGCTTCATGTAGTTTCTAGCTAGGTCAGTGGCTGTGTATGTACATCACCAAATCGATTAATTTAAGTACACACTTTTCTTTCTTTTTTTTTAAGATTTTATTTATTTATTTGACAGAGAGAGATCACAAGTAGGCAGAGAGGCAGGCAGAGAGAGGGGTGGGGGGAAGCAGGCTCCCCACTGAGCAGAGAGCCCGATGCGGGGCTTGATCCCAGGACCCTGTGATCATGACCTGAGCTGAAGTCAGAAGCTTAACCCTCTGAGCCACCCAGGCACCCCAGTACATGCTTTTCTAATGATGAATGTGTTTTCTGACGTTTATTTTAAATATAATACTTTGTAAATTAAAAAATCAGACAGAGGCGCCTGGGTGACTCAGTCAGTTAAGTGTCTGACTCTTGATTTCAGCTCAGGTCATGATCTCAGGGTCGGGAGATTGAGCCCCATGTTGGGCTCTGTGCTCAGCAGGGAATCTGCTTGAGATTCTCTCTCTCCCTCTCCCTCTACCCCTTCCCCCAGTCCCTTGTTCTCTCTTTCAGGGTGGGGTAAATCAGATGGTGATGCAGTGGTCATCCAGACACACTCAGTATATCTATCCCCAGACCCAAAGGAAAGGAAAGGCGACAGGGAAAAAGGAACATTTCTTGGGCAGTTCCTGTGTTTTAGGCACTTTACAACTGCCGGTTCAAAAGGACCTTCCAACAATCCTAAGAACAAGCTCAGCTTCCAGATGTGGAAACTGAGGCTCAGACACAAGGAGGTGCCAGAGATAAGTGACGATCCAGATGTGAACCCAGATCTGTTGGCCTACAAAGTCCATTCTCTGGCCACCAGAGGACGCTGTGACTGTGGAAGTATCTGAAGACAACCCAGAAAACCCTGGCTATAGCCACAATACTCCTCGGACACTACACAGAATATGCTTCACTTTCCTTTGGCACGTGACCCAAATCTTGACAGTGAGAGGTCCAGGTGAAACTCTCTGGAAATGCATCATCCCTGGTGGGATTAAGCAGGCTATCAGTCATTTAGTCTCAATAAGTGGATTTGTTTCATCCAATTGTTATCCTATCACAAAATTAAAATCTGTCTGAGAAAAGAGAAAATGCGAGTGTGGGTATCATGGGGAAGGGAGAAAGAGAAAAGAGCAGTTTGCACTGGGAATTTCAATTCTGAATGCCCACAGGGCCAAGCAAGGGCGGCAATACATGAAGTCAATTAACGCGGGGTGTTGGCAAGTTGGGGCCCACGTGCCTCGTCTAAAGGGGACAGCGACTGGCTTTTCAGTCGGTAATTACTGTACAGGAATACCAGGCTTCTAGAAACTGGGTCTATGTGAGATCTCCAAATGTTTCAATGTTGGCAACACCATTCAGGTTGTTTTTTCAATACTAGATATTCCAACCCTCCCCTGAAAGTTGTCACCTTGGTTCTGACCTAGCTGTCACATATCTGTGATGCGTAGGACACTTGAGAGGAGTGTGGTCTTGGAAGAAAAAGAGAAAGAGGGAAAAGCCAGAGTCTAAGACCTTACATTTAGGAGGGAGAGGGACTAAAGGGCAGAGGATGGTGATACAGGACAAACACAGAAGGTGAGCGCCAGAAAACAAACTTCTTTTCACAGGATTGGCTTAGGCTGATTGGTTCTTCCCCATTTCCACATGGCCTCAAGTAAAAGCAAACTCTGATAAGGAAAAGCCATTTGTTCCCGAATAAACTTCATTACTCTGCTAAATATCTTTACTGGATTTCATTTGATCCCAGTCATTCTCAATTCAATACTGTGTTCGGCCAACTTAACCTTTTAAAAGGAGTTTTATTGATGGTGTGTGCTATGTAGGCATTAACATTTCTCCAAAAAAAAAAAAAAAAGAAGAGAGAGAGAAATAGAAAGAATTAAATTGCTTTGCTTAGCGATCTTAATTATCTGGAATAATTAGCTCTAGTCAATTCTCCAACAAGAGCTCTCCAGAGAAATCAGTGTTTGGGGAAAGGGAGAGATAGGGGGAGCCAAGCTTGGGACAAAAGCATGCATTTGTCAAGTTATTTAGAAATATCTAATTAACCCCGAGAGTGAGACTGACAATCAAATCCACTTCCTTAGTACTTAATTATTAAAAGCAAATAAATAAGTAAATATTCAGGGAGCTAGACTATTGGGCACTGGAAGATAGGAGCCACTCGGAGCCAAAGTACTATTGAGTACAGGCATTGTGTGTGCTCCCATGCCTCTGTGCCCACCGATCTCTGCTCGGGATGGTCTCCCGTCCCAGCTCAGCTCAGGAGCGCCTCTCAGTCCTTTGTGCAGTCTTCCCTGACCCACCTTGCTCCCCAACCAGAGGAAACTGTTCTCTCCTCCGAGCTTCCACAGCCTTCGCACAGCATAATCACTGCACTGTGCATTCATTAGGTGCTTGTCTGTCCCCCAGATTGTAAGCTTTTCAAAGCTCCTGTGAGTGCTTATTCACCTCCAGATCCAGTGTCCGGTATATTCAGAACAGAGTAGATACGTGATGAATGGAAGTTGAATGAACCTATGGGTCAACAGCTTTTTGGGAAAAGCCTAGTACACAGTAGAAACTCAACAAATCCTTCCTTATCTCTATTTTCTCCCTTCTCCCCTTCTTCTTCTCCTTCCCCCTCCCTCCCTCCTTCCCTCCTTTCTGTCCTCCCTCCCTCTCTCCCTTCCTTCCTTTCTATTTTTATTTCACTTTAAGTTCAACAATTAAAGGTTTTGATTCCAGAGCTGCTGAGCCCAAACAGCTGTGCTCTCCCATGTGAGTTTGTCATTTCGACTTGTGATTGACTTTCAATAAGCCAATGCAGATCACAGTGGAGTGGCTGAGAAATCCCAGGGCAAGGGTGGCCTAGGGGCAGCTCGATGCAAAAGCCCACTGGAAGGGAAGCTTCTTGATTTGCAGTCACTGCTCAGCCCTGCAGCATGTGAAACTGCAGGCACAAAAGAAAAAGAAACCTGGAAGAGAAGGAAAGGAGGGAAGGGGAGAGGAAAACCCAATGACAGGCATCTGCAGATGTGACTCAAGGTGAGCTGTCAAAACCAGCTGCTACATCTGCCTCAAGGACATTGAGAATCCTGAGGGCTGTTGGTAGAATTTGATTTAAATATTTGTCCCTGAACCTGGAGCTGAGTCTTGAAGGCTGAGTAAGAATCAATGGGCGAAGAAAAGTGGAAAGGTCTTCCAAAAGGAGGGAGCAGCATAAAGGGGGAAACATCATGGCGGGATCAGAAATCCAGGCCAGGCAATTTGGTTTTCTACACGTTAGTGATATTCTGCTCAGCACGAAAATAGAGAGTAAAGAAGATACAAGACCAGTGAGGTCAAGAAGAGACATTTACAGTCATCGCTAATTTCTGGGCTTGGGTGTGGTCCAGAAGAAGTGATGTTCCCAATTCTCACCTCCTCCTCAATTTCAGTCTCAGGGTGCACTGCCTGCTGGCTGTCCGTCCTCACTTGGGTGTCTTCTAAACACACTCAACAAATACAACATTCCATGTTTTATACTCCCCCATAAGCCTCCTTCTCCCCTTAACATTCTCTCTGTTACCTGCACCATCATTTTCGCCGCTGGCTAAGAGAAATCTTGGATATCATGCTTGGTCCTCTCTTCCCTCCAACACCCAGTCGACCAGGAAGTCCTGAAGACTTGGCCTCCTAACAGTTTTGAATCTCAGCCTTCTTCACCATTCTGATAATCATTGCTCGCATCATCTTCTCTCCTGAACAGTAGCCACCCAACAGGGCCCCTTACCTCCAACTCCAACTCTCCTATCTAAGAATTGATCATTTATCATTTCTAGCTGTAGTTATTAGACCAGTTGGCTTCCATCTATTAAATGCCTTTTATATGCTAAGCCCTATGCAAGATACTCAAAGTACAGTTCCTCACTTAGTCCTTACAGTGATGAGGATGGGCTGCCTTGAGAACTGACTCTTGAGAGGCGAATAATTTTTAAATGAACTGCAGCTGATAAAGTATCAGGTGCATAAAAATATCACATCATTATAATATACACCTAAAACTAACAGGATGTTGCATGTCAATTTACTTTAAAAAAATAAATAATAAAAATAAATAAATCAGGGCCTGTGCTGCAGGGCTATAGCCATGGTATGCATGCAGCCAGCTTTCTCGAGTGGGGAATAACCCAGCAGAGCCAGCCGGGTGGCTCTTTTATAAAAGGCATGGAGAGGTGGTCAAGGCTCCTATACTCTCCCACGGAAACAATGGGGTTTGTGGGGAGCATGAGAATTTGGTCAAATCACCATATTTCCTTCATAAACATAAGCCCAGTGGGATACATGTGCAGCATTCTCCCTCATGCAGTTGACAGGGTCTACTCTTCATGACAGGAAGGACATCCCCGATTTTTTTTTCCAACTACAAATGCCTGCTATCTCATCCCACCAGGCTTTGCAAATGACTTCTCTACTAAGACACACAGACCCTCCCTAGAGAGGCAGCCATTTCTTTTTGATCCTCAGTGAAGAGAAGGAAACAAAATCCACTTAAGCTATTGGGAAAATACGGAGCTTCCATGAGCATAAAGAGAAGCAAGAAGAAAGTGGAGAAGCATAATGTGTGAACAGCAGACTAGCACAAACATTCAGGGGCTGGAAAGGGAGCACACAGAAGTGGTTGGAACCAGTTATTTTGTCTGGAAAGGGGGTGAGAAGGAGGGAGATGGCTATATTCAGCCTAGGGATTATCATAAGGAGTAAATAGGGAAAGTTCAAGAGGATGAAATGAGTTCCTGTGTAGGAAAGAAATCCTGTGTGGGCTTGGGCATGAAGAACGGGTGGGCTTCGTGCTGAAGAACAGGTGTGTTTCCCTGCTCCACTCCAGGGTCTGGGCTGGCACGTATACAAGATGGGGTAACAAAAGAGAACACTTAGCCTTTAAGTAATTTTCTCAGGTGGAGGACAAGGGACTCATCTCACACCAGCACATAAAATCTACGCCCAGTAGAAGCTCATTTGGAGTGAGAAGTTTCAGATGGGCTGTTGATTGCGATCTCCCCACCACTGCCCAAAGCATGATCACACTCATGCCTGCCCACACATACATATTCATACACACACTCACGCTCTCACTGGTGCACACACATGCACATACACTCATGCATAGTCACAGTCACACATGCTTACACTCGCACTCACACGCAGGTCCAAGAGCATACACTCATACACAAAACCATCTAGAAGACAAACATTGAGAATTAATGACCACAGCTGAGGACAGAGGGGCAGATGGAAACCAAAGCCCAAGTCCTCGTGGGAAGGCTTTTAGTTCTGTACAACCCCATACCTGAGGCATCCTTCATGTCCGTGTCCAGAGACTTCCAAATCTTACCCATCTATAGGCAGCTCTTACTCTCTAGAAACTGTCAAAATCAGGTCTTGGCAGCCATGTTTCTACGGATGGTTCCTCTGGCCCTAGCTAACTGAACTAGGGGCTGAACTCCTCACACACCACTTGGTTAATCATATTATATGTCCCAGAAGTTGAAGGTTGGACCAGAAAGACAGAGAATCCTTTGGCCCTGAGTCACACTGACAGTGAAACTCTTAAGAGAAGGGTCATACTTCCCACTATTGAGGCCCCTGGGGAATCTCTGATTCCCACCCAGCCTGAGACTTATTGGCTGAGTACTTCCTTAGATGCTGGAAGATATCACAACCTACTTCCTGTAAGGTATCACAACCTACTCTCTGTGAACATCTAAAGCCAGATTAGCTTTGATTTATTTTACTCACAAATAAAAAACAAAAACACCATCCATTCTAATCTTATTCAAACACTCACTCTTGCCTATGCCTCCGGCTAGAAGTGATCTGTTCTTCTTCAGAACACCCATAGCATTTTAATGGCTTTATTGTCTTCTCTGTACCATTCATCTCTCTCTTACCTTCAATATTAGACCATAAGCTACTTGAAAGTAGAAGCCATGTCTCATTCATCATTTTAGCCCACACAGCACCTAGTACAGAGCCTTGCACACAATAGTTCTTAAAGGGCACTTGTTGAATGAATGAGCAAATGCATAATAGAATAAATGAAGGAAAAAAAATGATCTCAAGTGATGCTACGTATTTATTCTTTTTTTCCCAGGAATTCATGAGTTTATGAACCTAGAATCTAAACACCTTCACACGTGAATCCATTCATTTTATTCCATTTTATTGATTTGTTTACAATCAGTCACGTGCCTGACACAGGGGATGCAAAGATGAGTAAGATAAGGATTTGGTTTTAAAGAACCCATGATCTCACTGGATGGATGAGGGCATGGGGGTGTAAACGAAGCAAACAAACATGGCTCCCCACCCTGGGACACAGCCCTACACCCCCCCCATTCCCAGGAGCAGAAGTGGGAAAGTCACACATTGCACATTCATCCCAATCTTGCAACAAGACCGTATTAAAAGCCATTTTTCAAGCTTGAGTAAGATGTTTATGACCTGATAGACGGTGGCTGGCAAACTCATTTCATCATAAATATCACAGCAGATAATATACTTCAATATAAATGATGCATCTGCCTATGCTGGGATCCTCAGAGTGAGTAATGCTCCTCCAACATGGGCTTCTTAAAGATAAACAAATTATGGGCCGTAATTACCCAACGTTTGATTTTCTTTTTTACGAGCTTTTCTTCACCCTAATCACACTCGGGGTGGGAAGATGAAAGCTACAACTGGGACTTAGAGAAGGGAAGAAAATGGGTCGGCCCCCTTCCTACTGAGGCAGATGCCAGAAAAATGTCCAAAGAAGGAGCTGGCGTTCCTATTGCTCTGGAAGGAAGGAGAGAATCAGCAAGTGGGAAGATGCATAGAAAGCGGGGAAAATCAGTAGGGGAGAAAGTGATCATTTCTGAAGCATGTACATTTTTAGAAGACGCGTGAGACAAAAGGAATTTCTCTTTCTCTCTGACACACGCACACCACTACGGAGATAAAATTCTACATCTCCAAATTGTTTCCCCACCTTCCCATCCCCCGGGCAAAACATGCGCCCAGATTTGTGCATTCTCTAGCCCACTGTGACTTCTGAATCCTACTTCCTGGATGCTGTCTTTCCTATGTCCCCTCCCAAGGTTTGCTTAAAACTCAATTTTACAAACACCAGACCCTTTACCTCCTGACAGATCCTTGTCTGTTCTCATCAATTACTCTACCAAAATGTCTCCTCTATGGTTTCTGGGCATGTTGTTAAAATTCATACTTGTAAAAATTTCGTCTTATAAAAGGAACTGAACTCTATTGGGTTAGTAACTTCTCCTGAGATGACAAGGTAAGAAGGAAGCCTGTCTCTAAAAAAAATCAATCAATTGACATGTAAGAGGGCCACGGCATAATGTAGTAGAATAACCTCTTGATTAGATATCAGGAAATCCGATTTTAATTAGGAACTTTATCATATCTTATGCAAGTGACATTTCTTCACTTCTGGCCCAGTCCATTTCCTCCTCACTTAAAAATGGGGATCACCCATCTGGTAAGTTGCTTTGAGGATTCCATGTAGTAACATTCTAAAAAAAGTCCCTGTTACTTTCTGGGTATTCAATAAATATTCACTTTCATGCCAGCATCCTAAGTCTGGATCACAGAGGGCTATTAAATTGCAGTGCATTCTTCTCTGTACCTTCAAAGATTCTTTCACATTAACAACGTTCTCTGGAGGCAGGCAAGACAGAAGTGGTTTCCTTATTTTATTGGTGAAGACATTGGAGCACAGAGAGGTTAAGAGGCTTGCCCAAGGCCACATGGAGATTTAAAACCCAGATTCTTGAGTCTTTCTGTGGTTTTTGAAGACGGCATACTCACTTGGGAGGATCAGGTCAAAAGGAGGTTCTCTTCATAAAATATTTACAGACTCTGACACTACTGAGCAAGGAAGCAGCCCACGCAGTTGTTGAGCTGTGAGTCCAGCAGATGTGAGCTTTGCCCTCAAAGAGAAGGAGCCAGCCGATATCCGGTGCCAGAAATGCGATGGATGAGGTTAATCGTTTGTATCTGAAAAAACGAGCTGTGGCTAAGGAAGAGAAATATGCAGAAACCTAGTGATAAATGTATTCGTTTCCTGGGGCTGCTGTAACAAATTACCAGAAACTGGATGGCTTAAAACAACATATTCTCCCACAGTCCTGGAGGCTAGAAATATGAAATCAAGATGTCAGCAGGGCCATGCTCTCTTTGAAGGCTCGGGGAAAGCATCCTTTCTTGCCTCTTCCTGGCTTCTGGTTATTGCCAGCAGTCCTTGGCGTTCCTTGGCTTACAGCTGCGTCACGTGTATCTCTGCCTCTGTCGTCACATGGGTGCTCCCTGGATGAGTCTGTTCATGAATCTCTTCTCCCTTTATCAGGACACCACTGCACTGCATTAAGGGCCCACCCTGCTCCCATGTGGCCTCGTTGTAAGTTATCTCATTTCATTTCTAACAACCCTATTTCCAAATAAGCTTGCATTCTGAGGTTCCAGGTGGGACATAAATTTGGTGGCAAGATGGGAGGGTAGTCACTATTCAACTCAGTAAAACAAGGACGTGAGACTCAGGCAGAAGAGGAAGACCAAGAAATCTGAACAGAAAAAAAAACAAGAGGAGAACAAATCAGAGAACGAGACAGAGGCAGGAGGAGACAGAACTAGACAGACCCAGACAGAGAGATGGAACAGAAAAGAATAAGAAAGAGGAACAGAAAGGTATTAGTGAGGAGAGCTTAGCTGGCTCAGTCAGTAGACTGTGACTCTTGATCTCAGGGTTGTGAGTTCAAGCCCCACGTTACATGTAGAGATTACTTAAAAATAAAGTCTTTAAGGAAAACAAAAGGAAGATGCTAGTAAGGGAAGCAAACATAGCCATGCACACTCCTGCACATCAAGTGTGAGAGGCAGAGAGAAACATTTATGGTATTTAAAGAATTCCCCCCAAATATGCACCTTCTCTCTGTCTAGATACCTGGGGGCAACTCTAAACCTGTTAATGGGGCCTGAACTACACCATGGAAAGTGATCCAAATATTCTCTTTGGGGTTAATAAGAGGCCAAGTAAGAGAGACCAATTAACTGGTCTCCTGAGAATCCCTCGTGGCTCTCACATTCATATCTACTCCTACAACTCTGGCTCAAGGGCTTCCAGTTTTAAAGTTGAGAACCTGGGTATTGGTCCAAAAAAAAATTGTTTTCCAAAAGGCCAGTTTCAGGGAATCAGGGCAATCTCATGTCCATTCATCTTCTATCAAGAGGAAAATGGACCACCCAAGAGATGTGATGACATTTCCCCCCTAAAGAGCACATGTTCCTGGTCTCTGGCAAGCTACTAGGTGTCCCTCTGTACCCATTATTCATCCAACCAGATGTTAATTCCATATCCGGATCCTTTCCAGCTTCCTGGAGCTTCCCAAAGATCCCCAAAAGGAGACTAGTCTCTTGAGCATCAGCCAAAACAGACACCAGGGTAGAGAAGTCATAAATTAAAAGCAGGAAGGAGGTGTCAGGGCTGGCAGGAAAACACCTGTGTCTGTGTGTGTGCGTGCGCATGCTCACACGCTCATGCACACGCAGGCTTTCGTGGAGAAGTAGGTAGAGGCAGAGGAAGTCTATCAGTAGAGACCCAGCCATTTCTATTTCCAAGCTATAGGGCTTTAAAACACTCTTGCCATTGGAACGGTCACTCATAATGGAAGGTCATATACAACAGACAGACTTTGTGAGCCAAGGTCTCCTCTTGATTTTATGTTCTTTTACCATAGCAAAAATTGAGTTCGACTTTTGGAGGTAACAGTTCCCATTCTCTCCCCATCATAAAAATCCTTAAAAAGAGAAAGACATTAGCTTACAAGACTCTCCAGGGAAATTTTCTACACCAGCCTGACTTGGCCAGTAGTGTGAGTGGGGAGATGTAGATCAAAGGCAGAAAGGCAGGCTCAAGCCAGAACAGTGCCATGCTAGGACACTGAGCCATCTCTTTGGAGTAGCAAAGAGTTAAGAGCCATCTCCTTGTCTTTCCACATGTTTGAAGCTTCTGGGCTTCTGGGTTTCCCATCATCTTCCTGCTCATATCAGCAAAGATAGTGAGGTACACATGCCCATCTACTAGGAAAAAAACAACAACAAGAAAAGGCAATCAGTTAGTAGACACTTATCTCATATGGCCATACAATGGAGTATATGCCTTAGTTGTCATAGTGGTTGTTATTCATTCATTTTCTCATTCAATATATTTCTTCACCACACTTATATTGATCTATATTAAACCTTGGAGGTACCAAGATTTAAAAACTCAGTTTCTAATTTTGATTCAGGGTTAGAGCAAAGCAAGGAAAACTCTAGAAGCTGAGATCCCAGGTTCATAAACTACAGGAATGAATTCTTCTACCTGAGGTCAGGCCTTTCCCATCTCCTCCGTGGGACAGGAGGAAGCTCTGAGTGAAATCACAAAGAAGTGTTTGGGGCTTCTCCCAATTTCCCAACTGTGGGTCCCTCCTCTGCCAAGTGTCTAACATTCTGCACCCTCCACCCCCTGCCGTGACCTAATCACTTAATTCATTCTCACAAGCGATGGCACTCCAACCAGTTGACAAGACCTCAGAGTCAAGCAGCTAAGAGAAGTCTAGAAACGACTGGAAAGATGGAAATTTGGAAAGGGAGTTGGTTATTTCTATAATGCTCTCACAAAAGTTAATGACTGCCCCTGGATTCCAGGCTAAAAGAGAAAGAGCCAACAGCCCAAGAGTAGGAGACAGTGAAATAAACAGACATAGCTCTGAGCATTTCTAAGTACTTTGGGATGACTCTATGTACCTATAGTTCCTCTGCTGAAATACTCCTTGACCTGAGCAATACCTTCCTTGTAGATTCTGATTTCCAATATACTTTTGTATTTCATGTACAGACATTCCCTAAGCATCTCATCAGCAATGTTCTCATATGAAAGCAATAGAGACACATTCTGTGGGCTGGTTAGGTGTGTGTTGGCTCTCTTATCCATTACCAGCCTTTCCGTTGCTCTGTTATGTATTTCGAAGAATGAGGGTCCCTTGCAGCTGGGCTCTGGGTAGATTCTGCTAGCGGTGCCCTGGTGGGAGCCTGGCAGTAGGGAAGAGGGGAGAAGCAGTATTTTTCCTTTCCTGCTTTGCCTAAGACACCAAACAGGCCAGGCATGATTCAAGCTCCCTTGGGTCAGCCCCAGCCTAAGGGATCTGAAAACACAGTTCCTCCCGCCTGGACCCCGGTTCAGCAGCAGCAGCAGCATCCTGCAACTGCTAATCTTTGGGTTGGCTCACCACTCCTTGTTTGCCTTTCCAGCTTTTTCCATCTCACTGTATGAAACTCCTGATATTAAATTCCCCCAGTGGAAAGGCCTTGGGTGATTTCTTTTCTCCTATTTGAAACTTGATACAACCTGCCTTGTCTAAGCAGAAAAGTCATTTATTAGAAGTATGATGGGTCATTTGCAGAGCTGCCAGGGATGACAGCGGCTAAGCAGCAAGATCCACAGCCGAAGGCACTCCACGGAAACCGCTGTGAGGAGTCCTCCACGGCCACGGTGAGCCCTGGAACTAAGGGCTTTTCTCCCAGCACCGCCGGCATGGGCCACTGGGCCCCAACCCTGCAGCCCTTAGAAGCTAGCTCCCAGATAAAGTCCAGATGGTTTTATCTGATTGGCTGAGCGCATGTCATGTATCTTACTCTAGCCACGGAAGATTAGAAATTAAGTATTTGACATTTATAGCAGAGTCAAGATCTGCTTTTCAGTAAAACTTGTAGGGCCAAAAATTCTTCCAACATAAGAAAAGAGATTCAATGTGGAGCAGCCAATAAATAAATAAATAAATAAATACGTATTTATCACAGGCCAAAGATCAGGAGTCGGGGGTTGAGTTGTTATCCTAGTTCAGCATATAAAACAGGGAGTCTCTCTAGGATGACTGGGTTGATGGTGGTAGAAAGATTGGAACCTGTGCGGGAGGCTTTGGAACCTTCCCAGTAGCCTTCAAATTAATACTGGGCAATCAGCATTTATGCCAAATAAGACAGCACAGCTTCCTACCCAGGAATGAGTATGTATCCAGCTAGGAGCATTTCAGATTTGGGCATTAATCAGAGACTAATCCCGAATTTTAAAATTAACCTTTACCCTGATACCCCAGCCTGCATCTTTTTCTTATTCCTGAAAACTGAGTCCCCACCTTGTATCTCTGTCCCAGCCACTTGGCTCCAGTACTAGCCCTTTCTCCTGGACCCCTGCCGGACAGAGGCTTTAATGAGCATCCTCACCCAGTCCCTCTGAGGTTGGGTCTTGCCTCGACCCATCAGATTTTGTGTGAAGGGATCCACTCTGTCATCCTACAGTCGCCCTTGTCCAAGCATTGCCAGCCTGAAATCCTTCCTGTTGCTTCCTCTGCAGAAGCCACTCAACACGGCTGAACAAGGGTGCATTTCAGAATTAGCCTAATTGGAGTCTGAATCCCATCTCTAACACTTACTGCCTGTGTGAGCTTGGTGAGCTCCTATGCTTCCGCACTTAGAAACTGAAGTTTCTTGTGTGGCTCTCAAACATCAATATGCAAGTACACAAACATCTACTGTCCTGGCGTGTTTGTGAAAAGGGCAGATTTCTGGTTGCCACCCTTAGAGAGCCGATTCATTAGATCTGAGGTGATTCTGGTGCAGGTGGCCCACAGACCACACTTGGAGAAACACTGACCCACCAGGTTTCCAGGTCCTGTCCATTCTTGAAATGGCTCTGTTATCCATTCAGTCAGCAATTCCCAAGTTCCAGGTGGGCTTAGGATTTGAGTGAGGATTATAACCACCTTTCCTTATGATCTAGCTGGAGAGGTGTACCTTAGATTCTCCTCCCCCACCCCAACCTACTATATTAACATCCCAGAGCAGGAATTACCCTGACACATACAACTCCCCGAAGTTCCACAGGAGTCTCATGTACAAACTTCTGGTTCAAAAACCTTATATCACTGCTTCTGTACCAGACACAACTCCAGCTCCCTTCCCACCACAGCTCCCTACCTCCCCACCCCAGTCCCACCTATGTACTTAACTTCCCTGCAGCCTGACTTGAGAATGGGGCACCTGCTACTACTAATAGATGCTGCTCCCAGCTCCCTGTCAAAGAAGCCATCTCTTCATTTTCTAAGATTTTATCATGTCCATTTGGCAGAAAAGTAGATTTCATTATGATCATTACCTACGTGGACAAGCTGCCAAGATTGAGTAGCTGTTGGTCAACAGCTGCTTTCCTATCCACCTAGTCCCCTTTGCTGGCACTCATGTATAAAAAAGGTCGACCTGGGAGCCCACACACTTAGGACTTCCATACTCACAAGGGAAGCATGGAGCATCTGTAGTCAGGATGGGGAAAGAGAAGACTGACTTTAACCTTCCAGTTCAGTGCGTGCTTCACCTCCTCGATGGAGCCCTTTCCTGGTTCCAGTGCTCTGTGCTGCTTTCCTTACTCCAACTTCATGCCGTGTCACACTACACAGCTTAGCACTGGTCTGTGTCCTCCATTGCGGTGCTCTCCATCTGTGTTGTTTGCATACTTTTTGCTTATCCACAAGATTGCAGCCTCTGTGAGAGGGATCCAGGTTTGAGACATCCTCTGTAGTTAGTGTCCTAATCTACCGACTCACTCCAATGTGAGGTTCCTGAGCTGATCCTTGATTTGTTCCTCTTTCTGCCTTCCCGATTCACCAAAGAATTCACCTCAAACCTGGATCCTGCTCTCAGAGAGGCTACAAGCTTGTGATCCACTTAGTGGGAGAAAGAGGCAAAGAACCCAAGTAGTAGTCGGTATTTAGGCTTCAAGCAGCAAGAAGTGGTCGCTCTCCAAGGGATGTTGCCAGTTGGACCTTAAGCAGTGGGTCAGGGAATGATCTGCCAGTCCTGCTCATGCAAAGAGAGGTAGGAGAGAGTCCCCAAGGCACGAGAGTGAGCCTTAAGTCAAGTAACTGGCTATGGAGAGGCTAGGTTTCCAGGCAAGAAAACTATCAAAATGACAAAATGGGGTCATTTAGGCAGAGAAGAAAGACCTAGTGCAGAAAAGCCTAGCAGGTCTTCTCTCCTACCCCTCTACTACCTTAGGGGACTTCTGCAGGCTTGAGAGTTGACTCTCTTTCTCTCCTGACCGGAGCTCCGCAGCTGGTTCTTCTCTTGGCAACTGGTCCCAGCTATCTGCCTAACCCCGTGGATTAGTTCTTATTTCATGAAGTTTCCTTCATCCAAGACTCCAACTTTCCCTTTGACTTAAGTCTGCAGTGGCAGAGGCAGTGGAAGTGAGGTCCTGGAGGGCACTTTGTAACCCCGCAGTTCTTGGAATTGTGCTAAGTATGTACTTGATGTCTGTCTGTTCCAACACATCAAATACACTCAGCTAACCAAAGTAAGTGCATACCGAAAGGATGTGAAAAATTCCCCACTGGCGATGGCGGGCCAGCTTCCCAGTTATCTAAACTGCCCAGTTACCATCTCTGTCACTCCCTACTTCCCCACTTCAGAGCAAGGAGGCCTGGGTTCAAATCTGCCCCTCACTAGCCTGGAACCTTGGGTGAGTTATTTAAACTCTCCAAAAGGTGGAGATAATGCATCTTATGAGTAAGAGGCCTCTGCCCCAGTCCCTGGGTAACAACTGGTCAGCTTGCTACAAATGTACCTCACACATCAAACAGTAGGATCTGAGAACTGAATACTTACTGACTTGAGCATCTGACTTGTGATTAAGGGTATCAAACAGTAGGCAAAGACCCATTCATTGCAGGTGGGAGGACAACAAGCACAGTATTTCTGGGCAATGGGGATGTCATGGTTCAGTATTGGTGGGAAGAGCTGATAGAATGTGGACAGCTGAACTATTTGCAAGGCTAGGCACAAACTCTCTTAAAAGACGAATCACCATATAAATACGTAATGTCACAACAGCATTAAGGCAGGAGTCATGCTCCAGTGACGGATGGGAGGATGGTGGAGGGGGCACCAAGGGGACAGAATGATGAAGAAGCAAGGATATTTCTGCTCAGGCTACTGCTCCCACACTCTCTTTCAAGGTCTGAGTATGTTTTAAACTACTTTACTGTTAACTTATACAAACAAACAGCAGGACTGGTGGAAGAAGAAAATAACGATTCAAGCATAAGACTAATTTTCCTATTGATTTCCTTTCTCTTTACTTCCTTTTGACCTCAGCAGAGAAGGCACAAGTCTCACTATTCAAAGAAACCATAACTCAGTCCTCACTCATGGACTTTAAGAAAGTGCTTAATATTTTTCTTCTTATGTCCCAGGGAACTACATTTCAGGTGTTTAATCATCTTTACAGCCCCTAGATATTTGGGATTTATGGGAAACATTTAAACTCTGTAGAAAAAAATGAAAACAGTGTGTCCTAAATCCAGGGTAAATTTCTACTCTTGTTATGGGTGTTAATTTATGATTTGACAATGATTTCAAGGCTTTCTCTCATATCCTCTGAGGCTTGTATTTTCTTATTATTCAACCTGGTTTTATTCTCACTGTCAAATGAATCACACATTCAATCACACAGAGCATAATGTCCCTTGCCCCATACACATAACCAGAGTCTCAGCCTATGGAGTTATGAAGCCCTCGGGAAGAAGACCAAAGTAGTCCTTGTGGTATCTCATTCCCCCTGGTGATGAAAATGCCCAATCCTTCAAAAGACTGATTCTTTGTTTTTTTACTGAGATATAGTTTCAGGTATACAACATAGTAATTTGACATTTGTATACATTGAGAAATAGTCACCACGATAAATCTAGTTACCATCGGTGACCTTACAGCATTAATACGACGTTAATGACCACATCCCCCATACTGTACATTATATTCCTGTGACTTACTTATTTTGTAACTGGAATTTTATACTTCTTAATCCCCTTCCTCACCCCGAAACCCCCTCCCCACTGATAACCACCAATCTATGAGTCTGGGTTTTATTTCTTTTTGTTTGTTTTGTTTTATTCATCTTATTGAATTCAATAAGTTTCATTCATCTTACTATTTTATTCATCTTGTTGTTTTATTCATCATTCATTTTATTCATCATTATCATATCTACGTGAAATCATGCGGTATATGTCTTTCTCTGTCTTACTTATTTTATTTACCATAATACACTCAAGGCCCACCCATATTGTCTCAAATGACAAGATTCTGTTCCTCTATATGGCTGAGTAACATTCCATTGTATATATACCCCATCTTCTTTATCCATGCATCCATTGATGGACACTTACACTGCTTCCATATCTTTGCTATTGTAAATAATGCTACAATTAACATAGGGTATGTATGTCTTTTTTGAATTAGTATTTTCGTTTTCTTCAGATAGATACTGAATCAACAGTGAAATTGCTGGATCATATGGTAGCTTTATTTTTAATAAAATAAAGGGATTCAAACCTATGTCTGTATTTCTCTGAAATTCAGGAGTCCCCTACCCCAGCCCTTTCTACTGGTAGGCTTTCAGCTTCTAGAAGCCATTTGTGTTGATGCTCACATTGTTCCCTGAGCAGGAGTGTACATTCAGAGACAGTCACTGGTGGCTCAGCCTCTTCCCCATCCTGGTCATCAGCCACTTGACCAAATGGCTTCAAGACCTGCTACTAGAAGAGCTGCTCATAGTCGCTCACAGCTGCGCCAGGAAGACAACTCCTTGCTCTCTTCCTCCATCACTTAGCTACTCCGGGAAGAAAGGGTTAACACAGGAGCTCCTGAGACCTACGTGTCTCATGACTCACAAGGTAGCGAGGCCTAAGAACCCCCATCTCAAGTCCAGTCAAATCTCTGTCACTATCTGACCAAGCAGACGGCCTGGTGCCAGTCAGAGGAGCTAGGAGTCGAAGCCTCAAGCTGTTACAAATTAATAAGGAAGGGACAGGCATACTGTTGTAGGCTAAATTGTGTCCCCTCACACCCCCCCCAGAAAAAAAGATATGTTCAGATTCTACCCCCCTCAGTCCCTGTGAATGCAACCTTTTCTGGAGGAAGGCCTTTGCAGAGGTCACACTGAATCATGGTGGGCCCTAGTTCCGTGACTGGCATCCCTAGAAGAGGAAAACTGGGAGACACACGGACAAGGACAGACGGAAGACCGAGGCAGAAATTGGAGTGATGCAGCCCCACACCAGGGCACACCGAGGAATGCTGGCAACCACCACAAGCAAAAAAGAGGAGGATGGATCCTCCCTTATAGGCTTCAGGGGCAGCGTGGCCCTGCCCCTACCGATGCTTTGATTTCAGACTTCCCACCTCCGGGACGGTGAGAGAATGGAGGACTGCTGGCTGAAGCCGTGTAGTTTGTAGTCGTGTGTTATGGCAGTACTGGGAAACTACACACATACCATGGTCAGGGGAGAAACCATAGGGTGATATGAAAAAGCAAATCATAAAAGACGAAATGCAAATACAATAAAAACATAGCCAGTGTTCAACCTCAATGGTCACAAAAGAAATGGGACTTAAAACAATGGTATGCCCTCTTTACTTTTCAGAAGGTAATGATTAAAAAGAGTAACAGTGCCTGGTGTTGGCAAGGCGGGGGCGGCGCCGGGGGGAGTGGATATCCACCTGCTGCTACTGGGAATAAGTGGGAACAAAACTTCCAGAGACTAATACAGTCACACCCACCAGAAGCTGTAGCAATCATCATATTCGAGGAAGTAATTATGGAAGTGTGCAAAAATCTATGCATAAGACTATTTTCTTTAAAAAAAGATTTTATTTAATTATTTTTGTAAGAGAGACACAGAGAGAGGGAACATGAGAGCGAGCACGAGCGGAGGGGGGTGGGGGAGGCAGTGGCAGAGGAAGAAGCAGATTCCCTGCTGAGCTGGGAGCCCCATGCGGGACTCAATCCCAAGATCCTGGGATCACGACCCAAGCAGAAGGCAGACGCTTAACCAACTGAGGCACCCAGGCGCCCTGCATAAGGTTTTCATTAAAGCACTGTTTATAACAGCAAAGGAAAGAAATTTCAAGTTCCAACAATAGGAATTTGTTTAATAATTTGTTATGTTCACACAATAAAATTATTATGAAGCCATTAAAAATGATGATGTTGATTTATACGTATCATATATCATTTTTATATATATACACAATATTTGTATATATTATATACTATATCTATATATCTATATATATATATGTCATCTTTTACTGGGTGTTAATTAGGATGTGAAAGGATTCAGGGGTGCTGGCAAGGTGCACCCTCCCCACCCTCTTCAGGGGTAGGTGCGTGGCTGCCTATGTGCGAGTATCGGGGAGAAGCCGCAGTTGAGAGGCAGGTAAGCCAGTGCCACAGAAACCCCAGTGAGGCTCCGTTTCTCAGACTGGGGTACTGGTTGTGATGCTGGCAGTAACTAACCTCTTTGAAATGCTCCAACAGTGCCCTTAGGGATGAAATTCCACTTCATTATCCAGCTTGGCAGCTCCCTTGTTTTGATGTCCTGAGTTTCTTCTTCACTGGCATGACTGGCGCCGTCTTGGAGTCCGAGGTGTCTGCTGGCAAGGTCGATCCATATTTATCAACAAGGAGAGATGTTCATACACATTGCCAAGTGAGAAAGGCACAAAATAGTCTAATATAATTGTGCCTATGTTTGTGCATTGAAAGAGATATAATATCTGATATATATACATATATGATATGTGTGTGTGTGTGTGTGTGTGTGTGTGTGTATGCTACATAGTATGTTAACTGTCTGCTGGCCTTATGAATCATCTGGCTTTTGAATCTTCTAGTTTTTCTAAAATGAAAATACTTGTGTTTAACCGCAGTGTGGTCACCACACAGGGCTGTGTTAGTGTCAGGTGCACACTACAGTGACCTGATAGGTTCATACATTACCCGGTGCTTATGACGACAAATGCGCTCCTGACCCTAACACCTGTTTCCTCCATCCCCTGCCCACCTCCCCACCAGTTTGTTCTCTATAGTGAAGAGTTTGTTTTTTCAGTTTGTCTCTTTTTTCCTCTTTGCTCATTTGTTTTGGTCCTTAAATTCCACATATGAGTGAAATCATACGGTGTTTGTCTTTCTCTGGCTTATTTTGCTTAGCACTGAAAATAAATACTTTTTAAAAATAAATGTATGTCTCAAAGGAATGAAATGGATTCAAGTACCACTTCTCCATACTCCTGGAGGAGGGCTCTGGGGCGCCTTCCTACACCGCTAGGCTCAGCACAGGGCCTGGACCTCCCAGAACAGGCCACGGGATGGACTGGGCCAAATACCTACCATATTCATCTGCCTGCTTCATGATTTGGCCGTGAAGCCTTGAACACACACTCCCGGACCTCCTTCTTTTGCCCCCAAATCAATCAGTTTTTCCTTTGGCCCCATTTTGGGGGGATTTTTGCTGCTCTTTACTGCATTGCCCTAACTTCAAACAGACTCTAGTAACAGCATCAGTTGTTCCAGCCCCTTTCATGCTGCGGCGCAGCCACCTGTAGAAAGGGCCTCTTTTCCCGCCTCAGCACGAGCCCCCCGAAGGCAGGGCATCTGTCCTCTGCTTCTCCAGAGCCCAACCCTGCACCTGACCACCGACGCCTATGGAACTGAATAATAAATTTCCAGAATGGAAAGACACCTGGAAACCAATTACAATCAACTCTCTCATTTCACAGATAAGGACATGAAAGGCCCAGAACACAGAGATGTCTCACCCGTGGCAAAATCAAACAAGAAGCTAGACCCCCTGACTCCTAGACGGTGCTCTTCCTGCTACACTGCACCAACTTTCTAAGGAAGAAACAGGCCACAGGACACCCTCCCACCCACCTCCACCACCACCATAATGTAGGAGGAAACTGAGCACTTCTTTAGGAATCTTCAGAAAGCCTGGTGCCTTCACTGGACTCCTCCTGCCTTCTCCTTCCCACATACCTACCAATCAGGCCCTTTGAATGGAAGCAAGTTTGCAGGTCCTCCTTTCCCTGGCCTGCCTCATTTGGTCCATCTGCAATGCCTTTCTACCTTCTAGCCTCATTCCTCAGCACACCTCCACATTCCCCCACCTCTGCCTCAATCCGGAGTCGCCCTCCTGTGTCCAGTGGGCCCAGACAAAGTGGATGGTGCCACGATGTGCCTTTGGGCCTCACATTCCACCTTCTGGACCCGGGTTCACGCCTACATACCTCCCCCCCCCCCCCCGCCCCGATCGGGTGAGCACTCTGCTTTCCCTGCGGTCACACTCCTACTGTCTTCAACTTCACCCAAATGTGAGTGCTCCTGACCCCCTTCCCTAAGCACCGCCATCGTCCACCTGCCCGGAATCCCTCTCATCCCCCACTTTTCCCTCACGGCAGCATGGCAGACCATAGCCAGCCCAGCCTCTTGCCCCCAAAGGCAGGACTTGCTTCATTTCCTCTTTCATCTGCTGAGATGTGAAAACTTCCTCTCTCAGAAAGCTCACCGGGACTCTTAGTGGCAACAAGACCTCTGTTACCATTTACTATGGTTCAGCTTTTTTTTTTTTAATTAATTGTTTTTATTAACATATAATGTATTATTTGCCCTGGGGTATAGGTCTGTTACTAGAGGGTACTGTGCTGAGCTGAATTAAGTCAATCAGAGAAAGACAATTACCATATGATCTCCCTGATATGAGGTATTTGAGAGGCAGAGTGGGGGATTTAGAGGGTACAGAAGGAAAAAATGAAATATGATTCAGTTTTAATTCCTGGTGTTACCCAGGGGAGAGAAAAGTGGTCAGGACAGAACTCAGGAGAGGACCAGAGGTGAAGGATACGCAGGTGAGTGAGGACATGGGCTTCCACTTGAGCTCCACAGAAGCCGAGCTTCTCAGAGGAGCTTCTCAGGGACGGTGTGAGGCGGGGGAGGGAGATCGGGCTGGCAGGACCGAGAGCCCTCTCCCTGGCTCACCCAGAGCAGCTCCACACTTACATTTTTTAATCTATTTGGAATACCTTCAAATTGTATTTAGTAAAGGGCCATCATTATTAAAATCCAGGTTTAAAAATACACCAAGCTGGGACACTAGAGGAAGAATGGAGGTCAGGCTAAGGCAAAGGTTCCGTTTGCGTGACTGGAATGTATAGTTATTGTAACAGATGCTCTGAGTCACCACCGTGCGTAGGTGGTGACCAAGGTCACTCAAAACAGAGGCAGGAACACCTGACATTCAAGTTAGGACTGCTTCTGAGGATTGGGGGCCTGCCTTGGCCTGTGTTCCAGTTCTCAAACAAGCCACCTCCAATGCAGGGCTGAAAACAACAACAATCATGTAGTTTGCTCCCAAATGTGCAGCTTGGGCAGGGTTTGGAAGGGACAGTTCATCTCCACTGCGCATAAAGAACTACTCAAAGGCTTGTGCCATGTGTCTGGTGGCTGACGCTGGCCATCGGCTGGGACCTCAGCTAGAACTGTCACCTGGCACACCTACATGGGGCTGTCGCATGCCTGCCTGCTTCCTCGCAGTGTGGGAGTTGGGTCCCAAGAGTGAGCAACCCGAGACAGAGAAAGTTAAAGTTGCCAGTTTCTCAATGCCTGGACCCAGAAGCTAGCACGCTGCTCCTTCCCCTATGATCTGCTGAAGGAGTCACAGAGTCTAGATTCAATGGCGCCAGGTATGGTGAGGAACAGTGGTAAGGGTTGGAAACCCACCTAACCTCCACCCTTCCCTCCAGAAAATATGATGGTTGAAGATGTCGGTTGTGGTCCTGTTCACCATGAACACCTGCGTGGCCCTCGCTACAACATGCGACAGGCTTATGCCCTCTGCCCAACACACTCTTCATCAGCTGAACATGGCTACCTTCCCCAGTGCCCCATTTCAAGAATTACCTCTGCCCCACGCTAAGTATTCTCACTTTTCTCAAGCATTCCTTAACTGATTTGATTCCTAGGCCCTTTAACAAGATGAGCAACATCCCTGGGAAATGTCTGCCCTTGTCAATGTTCCCTGGGAATTGCTACTCCTCTCATCCCCGACCAGCACCATGCACCACCAGGCATCATCGCTTCTCCATCGATGGACACAGGCTGGTGTCTCCAGCAGTTTCTGGTTCTGTGAACACATGCTGAGTTTGCAGGAGCCCGAAACCTGCTCTCCTGTGCTGCTGCTAGCTCTGGCTCTTCAGTCATAACAATCCAATTCCATGAGTGTTAAGAGGACAGCCTGTGTTGAAGCAGCAGACAGGATGGAGAGTGAGACTTCACTCTGTCCGCGGGAGGGAGAAGTCCCGTGCACATACCATCCTCCTCTCTCAAGGGCCCTTGGCTAAAGCTTCCTGTTGCCAGAGGGACTGCAAGGAGCACAAGCAGGAAGTGAGCTATTGCCTCCGTGGTGATCTTCCCCAAGCCTGAAATGCACAACAGGACCATGAAATCATTTTGACAGATGCCAATATCTGATTTCGTTTCTCCATGCAAACCAGCCATCCGACTCCCTCCCAAGCAGGAGAGGGCACATCCAAGAAAAGATTTGGCTCCTAAACTGACAGGTGGTGGCACAGGGCTAGATTTATTTAGAAATACCTAATTAAGCTCCAGAGTAAACTAGTCATCAAGGTGTTTAATTGGCAGTATGTGACCATTAGGAGCTAATTAGGTTGTTGCCTCATATTTGATTAATGTTTGTCATTCGACCACTGCGTGGCTGGTGCAAGTTTTAAAGAAAACAGAAGGCCCAGCTGGACAGTCTCTAGACCATGGTCCCAACTGTTCCCAGCACAGAGGCGGAGCTGGCAGATGGAGCGATGTGTGGGACTGCACAGCTTATTCCATGGTCCAAGCCGTGGAAGCTCCCTGAAATCCATTTAATAAGTGGTTGTTGAGGCTCCCCTCCATGCCAGCCAGGCGGACAGAGAGGGGAGTGCGGAGACGGGCTAAGCATAGGTTCAAATCCTACCTCTACCTCTTACTACCTGTGGCCACGCACCACCTGGCCTATCTGAATTGCGATTTTTTTTTCTCTCTATGGGATGAAGACAAGTAACACCTACCTCACATGGCTGTTGCTTTGAAGTAAAAATCAAATATCCTCAATCTTCTATTCAAAACACTACAGCGACTTCCCAACTCAGAGTAAAAGCTAAAGCCCTCACAGTGACGGGAAAAGCTTTCCATAATCTATCTCCTTCCCTTGCTTCCTTCCCTCTTATCACTCTACCTTCTTCTCCTACTACTTTCTCCTAGTCCTAGCTCTGGCCACACTTCTCTTCCTATTGTTCTTTGGACAAACCAAGTCCTCTCCGGCCTCAGGGCCTTTTCACTTGCTGTTCCCACTGCCTATAATATCCTTCTCCCCAAATGTCCACATTGTTCACAACCTGTCTTCGCCCAAGTCACCTTTTCAAAGACCCTTTCTCTGACTTCCCTATTTAAAATTCCTACTCTTTGTACCTAAAATAAAAAGCTGGTAAGTACTGTCCCTCATTTCTGCTTTATGCTTCCCATTTAATCCCATCTAACATGCAAATATTTCAATATATTGTGCTTACTTATTATTTGGAATTCTTACCGGCTCCAATATAGAAAGTAAATGCCATGATTGCAGAAAAAATGCTTTGTCTGTTTTACTCCAGCTGCATTTCCATGCCCAGAACAGTATCTAGCCCATCGGTAGGTGCTTGAAAAAAATCTGTTGAATGAATGAATGAGCATTAAATGAGATAAAGCTGGCAAAATGCCCAGTGCATACTGATATCTGTTAATACACATTTCCTTCTCTGGGCTCTGCACTAAAAACTGGTCTCTCTGCTTTGAAGGACCTCATATCTACCCAGGGAACAACTCACCGCCAGCACCTGCTGTACAAGTAATGTTTCACTCACGCCCCAACAGGGGAGCAGAGGAAGGATGGACAAGAGGCCCCTTGTGGCAAGACTGAGTTGTAATCAGCAACCCACAGGATTTAGGGAGCCCTGGCTGTAGGACTAGCATGGTACACACTGCCCGCCCAAAGAAGCTGAGAGTCTAGGGCTCAGCAAAGTCCCTATAAAGGGCCATAGAGTAAGTATTTTCGGCTTTACGGGTAGTACAGTCTCTGCTGGAACTACTCAGCTTTGCCACTGCAGCCTGAAGGCAGCCATTGGACCTTCCAAGGAAAGGCGGGGACAGTAGTCCAATCAAACTTTATTTATGGACACAAATATTTGAATTTTATATCATGTTCTTGTGTCACAAAATATTTTTGCACGAGTCACAAACCTTTACTCCTTTTTTTCAACCATTCAAAAATGTGAAAACTGTTCTCAGCTCACAGGCTATACAAAAACAGTCCGTAGACCAGATTTGGCCCATGGACTATAGTCTGCCAACCCCTGGTCTAGACAGGAAAAAAGAAAATAAAATCCTGTTGCTTATAACTCGGGCTTAAAATACGGTGCTATAGACTCAATCTCACAGCTGTTTATGGGAGGTGGGAGGAACCAGACTGGAGCTGTCAGGAAGGCGTTGGGGAAAAGGCAGGACTGAGGCCAAGCGCTGAGATGGGGTTGGGGGAGAGGGGTGCAGTGGACTAAAGGAAGGAAGGGAAACTTCCCCAGCAGGAGCAGTAACAGTAGTAATGCTCATAGCAATAACGGCATCTTACTGAAATACAGGATGGAGCAAAGCCCAGCTCCTAGCATTAATTTAACCTTCAGAGCAGCCCTATTAGGAAGTAAATTTACCCCATTTCAAATGGGGAAACCAAGACTCAGAGGGCTCATAATTTGCTCAAATATGTACAGTCAGTCGCAGAGTCAGAATGTCGGTAGGCTGCCTGCCTTCAAAGCCCACCCTCCCTCCCCCGCTAGATTCCACACTTTGATCTAGGTTCCCTCCCATTTCCTACGATCAGATGCAGCTCTGTCCCTGGTGTGCCTGTATTCATGTAAATAACCATTTCCTAAATACACTCAATGAAAAATCAATTACATAGCAAAGTGGCGGAGGTTTGGATAAACAATCTAATTGTTCCCTCTGGGGCTGCTGGCTGAGCAATCCCTGCAGAGAGAAGAGAGTTAACATTTATTAAGAACTCCACCTCAGGCACTGGATAGGCGGTCCCTTCCTCCTTGCCGGGAATGGGTCAGAGCCCCTGTGGCCAAGTCCCCGCAGCATCCCAGGGAAGCTGCTGGTCTCTTAAACCGTCATGGTAGGGTTAAATGACAACCCCATGTTCAAAGCAGACCTCTAACCAAGGCAAACCCAGGATCTTGCCCCCCAGGAGTGCCTGCCAGGTACCCTACTCAAAAATGAACACCCAGCTGCCTTCCTCTGATTGACTGGATTATACCCCTCCAGGAAGGCCCCCTGGTTACACCCCAAATTGCCCCATAGGAGTTCTGTTCTCTTATGCTTAAAATTTTGCAATTAGAATTTTCTTCTTTTGGGTCCGGACACTGTCCCTAGTTAACATACAAACATACCAAGAAGGTGTGTTCCCTCAAACCTTACCAATCTTTAATACTTCACTGTGAACTCATTTTCAAAAATTTTCAATGGGACAGGTCATTCAAACTGAGTAACTGGATACAGATGTAGAATCTGGGTTGAGGGCACGGTAGGCGAAGGTTGAAGACAGGAAAGTGGCCTTTGGCAAGGGATACCCTGAAAGGAAGGTATGGTGTTTGGAAGCACTGAACTTGCATGGGCTTTTCATTATTTTTTTCCTCCCCACCCCACCCCCCAATAAGCTATTATCATGAGTCATTACTGTGAGCCAGGCATGGCGGGTGGCTGGTGATGCCTGAAGAAGTAAGACACAGTTCTTAACCTGAGACTCAAAAATAATTACAACTGTATACAATAAATGCTATAGGAACACAGAAGCACATTCATCAGTTCTGGGGTAAAGTGATACAAGGTATGACTATCCCAAGGTCTTGGGATAACTGAGGGAGCCCTGAACAGAGAGTTCTAATCTGGGTTTTGCTGTATATGTATTCGCTGTAACGTCTTTCATGAGGACCTTCCTCTCTGGGGGCCTTGGTTTACTTGTTCATTGATTCACTGATTCATTCAGTCATTCATTCATTCAACTTTGTGCCAGTGTTGTGCTAAGCTCTGTGGATGATACTGTGACTACATAATAGATACGATTTCTTCTGCCTTCATAGGTTTTGTAGTCTACTGGGGGAAACAGACATGAAAGAAATAATTGTGCAGATAATTTCCCAATAAAATGATGAAGCTGGTCCAGACCAGAGGCTTTCAACCCTGGTTCCAGATTAGAATCAACTGGGAAACTCTAGGAAAGAAAATAAGAAGACTCTCTGGACATTATCCCCAAAGATCACAATTCAAACTGGGAGGGCTCTGCCATTGATATTTTTGTAAGTTCCCCCAAGAGACTCTAAAGTGTGTTAGAAGGTTGAGAGCCACTGAGCTAGACAATATCTAAAACTTCCTCCTGATCTAACATTCTATTAGTCTTTTATATTCTACAGATAATCTAAGACATATATGTGTATTTCTGTGTATACATACATGCGAGAAAGAGAGACAGAGGTACGCGGAGATAAAGAGAGAGAAAGGTAGACATAGCAAACAACCAAGACGTGTAGCATGTGGGTAAAGACGAAACATCAGAGGCCAGTGGGAAAATAACACACATCAACATTTCCTAAACCCTGTCTAAGGAATGTTCAATCAGATATTTGTGTAGGCACAATTTTCTACTCCACATTCTTTCTTCTTCCATTATAAAACTCTGATTTAATTAGGGCAGCCAGGTACCCAGCTCTAAATTCACGTTTGCCAGCCTCCATGGCAGCCACATGTGACCGGTAAAATGCCAACAGGAGTCATGGGATGGAACTTCCAGGAAATATCCTTAAGCAGGGAGATGAGCATCCAGGAGCATATCCTTTATGCCCTTTGCCCTTCCTCCAACTTCCTGACTGGAACAAGGGTGTGACGGCCAGCATGTTATTGGTCACCTGGACCTGTGTAGTGACTTGGAGGATGGAAATAATGAACTAAGGATATTAGAGCCAAGAAATAAAAGCAGCCTGGATTCCAGATGATATCATGAGGTCACAGTCTCTTGGACTGCCTACTTCTGGATTTCCTTTACTTAAAATAAAAACTTGACTTTGTTTAAGTGACACATCAGAGATAATTTGACTCAGATAGAAGCATTCTGGGAGGCAGGGGGGGGGTGGAATCCCCTTCAAATAAGTTTGGGAACTACTGCCCACCACATTATAGTTCCCCACCTTGCCTGTCAAGACTCCCATTGCACATTTGTCCATATTAAAGGTTCCTAACAAAGAAGCCTATTCACTTTACCTAACCTGGCATTTCAAGACCTGGCTTTCCCCGCACACCCCTCCCACAACACATAATACACTCAAGCATAGCACATAAACCATCTCTTAATATTGCATTAAACTAATCTTTTTCAGTGCACTGTTTGAGAATCTCTAACACAAATGCATCAATATTCCCCTGTTGAATTCCAGAATGCCTAACATCTGAGCATCAATACAAAACATCAATCAAGTGTTTCATATCAGATGTCACAGAGCAATCCATTATGTGTTGTTTTTTTCTGCTTAGTTGTTGGTGCATGAAGAGTCAAAGTCATAAGTGCCCTGCTCAGAAGCACCTCCAACAACCCAAACCCAAAATGGCCATGGTGAGTTTTCTCCCTCCAGCTGTCCATTGCTCCCAGCTTGTCTTCTGCTCTCAGCTCCATGAGGTGTTACCGACCTGTGTTTTCTCACTTTGGCCCACTACCTGGAAGGATTCTAGAAATGCAAACAAAAATCAGAGTTGCCCAAGAACTAGCTTTCAGAATGAAGCTCTGTTCACAAAACCATTTCTCTGGCAGACCTAGGAGAGTACAAATCACCCAGCCATTACCTTCTCCTTCATAACTAGGTATGAGTGTCCATCCACCCAAGGCCTGATTAATTCAGCCTTGGCATTTGATTTGGGCATTTCAAAGTTCCAAGGAGGTCACCTGTATCTTTCCCACTTAAACTCCTATAATAGATAACAAGTCCTTTCATTTCATAAAAAGCTTAAGCTGAAAAACATCCTGTGAAAAGGAACAATTAACAAATTCACTAAAAGTATAATTTCCTGATGCTCCTTCCTAAGAACTGATTTTGCCAGTGGTGGTTCTCCATCCCTTTACTTTTAACCTATCTGTGTTTTTATATATTGTTGGGTCCCCCCAAAATTGGGTACCCCAATTGGGTACCCACAGTGATGCTAGGTGACTAATTGAGTTACAATTTACCCTAGTAGACATTTGAAACAGCCTATTACACCTTGATTGGGATTGGCACCCAAAAGTCTCCCAAAGGGCGGGGCCCATACTCCTTGGTAACCAGAGAGACAGTATGTATCCCCCCACTGATCGGATGTCTCCACCTGGCCTGACCCACCTTTGTATCTGGGCTTTGTTACCTGAAGCTGGTTTTCGGGACTTGTCTCCAAGTAAATCCCCTGGGGGAAGGGGAGCAGGGACAGTTTCTAAATAGGTCCTTACAATATAAAGTAAGTTTTTGTAGATGACATATTCGCTCTTGCATTTTTTTTGTATCCACTCTGACATCTCTGTATTTCAATTCATTTACGTAGACTACTTAGATTTACAGTGATTACTGATGTAGCTCAATTAACATTTACCTCTTTTTCAAGTTTGCAAAGGTTATACAGGTTGTTTCTTGTTTTGTTTTTTGTTATTTTTCTGTCATTTCAGTTTTTTATTTTATTTTTTAAAGATTTATTTTTTTATTTGAGAGAGAGCCGGGGAGAGGGGCAGAGTAGTGGGAGAAAGAATATCAGGCAGACTCCCCGCTGAGCATGTAGCCTGATGCAAGGCTCAACCTCATGATCCTGAGATCACTACGTGGGCCAAGACCAAGAGTTGAACACATAACCAACTGCGCCACCCAGGTGCCTCTCTGCCATTTCAGTTTTAACTAAGTATTTTGCAGGATTCCATATTCTCTCCTCCTTTTGCATGTCAGTTATATCTCTTTTCAAAAAAAGTATTTTTAGCAGTTGCTCTAGAGTTTGCAATATACATTTAGAACTCACGTAAGTCTACTTTCAAATACCACTATATCACCTCACTGGTAGCATTAAGTTCCTTCTAACAGAGGATTCCCCACTCCTCTTCTGACTCTTACAGCGTTGCTGTGGTTCATTTCGTTAGTCATAACGAATCTGTAATCACCCCAGGCATTGTCACTAGTATTACTCTGAACACTTATCTATCAGATCAATTGAAAATAAGAAAAATAAAAGATTTAATTTTACCTTCATGTATTCCTTCTCTGATACTCATTCTTTCTTGTTATAGATTCAGTTTCTGACCTATCATTTTCCTTCTCTCTGAGAATATCTTTTAACATCTCTTTCAGATCAAGTCACCGGCAATGATTACCCTCAGCTTTTGTCTAAGAAAGCCTTCGCTTCTCCTTCACTTGTGAAGGAGAATTTCACTGGATGTAGACTTCTAGCTTGGTGAGGTTCTTTTCTTTCAACATTTTAATTATTTCGCTGCTCTTTTCTTCTTTGTGTGATTTCTGACATCTCCCTATTAATTCTTTCTTTGTTCTTCTACAAGAAGGTACTTCCACTCTTCTGGCATCTTTCAAGATTTTCTCTTTAGATTTGATTTTCTGAAGACTGAATGTAATATACACAGGTATACATTTTTTTATATTTATCCTACTTATGAGCTTCCTGGATCTGTGGTTTGGTACCTGTCATTAATTTTAGAGAAAATTCCTGGTCGTTATTACTTTAAATATTTTTACTTTAAATATTTAAATATTTCTCTCTTTCTTCTTCTGACATTCAATCGTGCATGTTCCACTTTTTGTTCCACTGGATCAGTGTTTCTCAAAGTATATTCCCTAGACCAAGAGGTGTCAACCTCACTTGGAAATTTGTTAGAAATGCAATAATCAAGCCCCTCTCCAGCCCCAGCCCACTGACTCAGAAACTCGGGGGTGGGGGGCCAGGAATGGAAGTTTAATCAAGCCCTCTGCATACTAAAGTTTGAGAACCACTATACCAAAGCAGGAAAATGAGCACTAGGACATTCAAAAAGGCGTGATACAGAGAAAAGGAAAGTATAACAACTGGAAATATTTAGTGTGTCTCAGAATTGTGCCCTTAATATTCTGCTTTATCTGTCAGTGGTATTCCTACTGAAGTCTTTCATGGCTTAAATGAGGCCTAAAGGAAAACATGGAACTAACTCCAAATGAACTGCCAGCCACTTTGCCTCCTTTAACTCTGTTCCCAGCCAGTGGCTCCCAAATCAAGCTGCATAGCTCCCTGAGAGCTCAGTTAAAATGAACTCTAGGCTGACAGATCCAGAATGTCCAAGGTTTGAAGCCCATAAGACTCTATTTTAACATGAGTCCCTGGGTATCCTGACTCAGCTAGTCCATGACCTGGCAGTAGGGGACCACTGCCAGAGCCCTGGAACTAGACCTATTGGCTGCTTTTTGTGAAAGCCCAGTGAGGCCCCCTCTCCCAGCCAATCCTGATATACTGCGGCCATATTTAAACAGCCTGTGCTTTACCCTCTCTCCCTTCCTCTACCCCTCCTTTCTTCAGGTTGACCTGGAGTCTTTCACACTCTCAGAGATGGGCTCCAGAGCCAAGAGCTGAGTACTGGGTTTCATGTGACACACCCACTCTCCTTTGATACCATCTGATACAGGGTGTAGCACTCCCAGTGACATGGGCTAAGTCACTGATCCCATTCCCACCAGGATGTAGCCCTTTCTTTTCCTTACACACACCCTCAACCGCACTGAGGTCAGCCCATGGAAATGTGGCCCCACTTGTAAGTTCTAACTAGTTACCATAGTACCACAAGTTCCGTAAAACCTGATCTTGCCCTAGACCCCAGTCAACATCTAGGTGCTCTGCTTTTACGAGCTCTGTATCTTAAGGCTGTTATCTGGCTCCATGCTCCAGCCCATACACTGTTACCTTGTTCTTTTCAAAAGACTGTGTATGAGGGCTGTGCTTCTGCCTGTTTACAAAGTATTCCAAACATTGGTCTTTCCAGATTCCTAAGACCCTCTCATCTGTTGGGACCCTGCCACTTTGCTGGTGCCAGTGGGCTCTGGTATTGTTCTGGGGGCCCTTGGGCATGGGTTGGGCTTGCTTGTCCAGATAGTTCCACATGTCAGTATGAGAGGAGAAACTGGACCTTGTGGACCCTGGCCTGTCCCTCCTGATGGACTCATTCTAAATCCCAAGACTCCAATCTTTCCTTCCTGCCAGGGCTGATGGTAAGGCAAGTGAGGCATCTAGGAGGTACTAACTCCCAGGGTCAGACAAGCACAAGGTCAGCAACTGAGAGCAACTCTCCTCACCCTGGTCCCAGACCTGTTTCCTGTTCCAGCTTGCTGTGAATGAATGCTCCAGGTACCAATGCAAGACTAAGAGTGGGACACAATCCCAAAGCTTCCATAAAGTTATTCAGCCAAAATTCATTATATAGCCCTAGCTTATAGGCACAAAGAAGGCAGAATCCCTGCCTGTAAGGAACTCAGCATAATAGGGAAAGAAAACACGTCAACGAGAAATGGTAACACAAGGCTGGTCAGGACAAGTGCTAAACAGAGGTATAGATGGAAGGGCAGAGGAGATGGGATTAATTACAATGAGAGACAGAAGATAAGGCTTCAGGAAGGAAGTATTTTTCCCGGGCCCTGGAAAATGTGTAGACTACATCTAGGAAGAGAAAGTGGGAAGGTAAAAGCAGGTAGAAAACTGCACAAATCAAGGTGTGGTGTGCTCTGCACCTAGCAGGTGGCTGGCATCATCAGAGAGTTAGAGATTTGGAAAGAGCAACGGGAGACAGGGTCTGAAGGAAAGAGGACGAGGTGGTAGACAGCCTTGAATAGCGTGCGAAGGAGTGCTGGCTTCCATCTCTGGGACATCCTGGAAGATTTTGGAGGCAGGGACAAAGTAATTAGAATCAGCATCACAAATCAAGAATCAGAAGTTGGGAGCAATGAACCAGATCCACAGTGGGAGGGACACCTGGGTGGCTCAGTCAGTTAAGCATGGATGGAACCCCACATCAGGTTCCTTGCCCAGTGGGGCATCTGCTTCCTCCTCTCCATCTGCCTCTCTCCCCACTCGTCTTGCTCTTTCTCTCTCTCAAATAAGTAAATAAAATCTTTAAAAAAAAAAAAAAAAGATCAGCATGGGAGAAGCAGTTGGGAAACTGTTAAGGACAGCTGCCAAGCAGTGTCTAATTTTCTAAGTCAAGTGCATCAAATGCCAGAGGCTGGAAAAGTGGGCCGCACCCGGGAGCCAGTCTTGACAGGCACCCATCAATTCCCAAGCATCAGCCAAACCACATAGCTCTGCAAAAAGGGAACCTAAAGCCATCAGCCCAGATGTTCTGCAGCACAGAAACATGCAGAGCTTCCTTTAGGACATGGCACACAAGATGGGCCCACTAGGCTTTCTGGCCTGCTTCCTGGGGTGCACTCAAGCTGCTGCTGTTTTAACATGCCCCTGTAGGGAAGAAAATCTCCTCTTTCGAGTCAAGGAAGCAAAGTACCTACCTCATCTGGTTTGGGGGTTTGGGGATTAAGTGGCCCCATCTATCAGAACCCCTAAAGAAAAATGCCCAGGTAACCTGCAAGCTCCCTTCCTGTCCTGTCAGTCTGTGGTTTGGGGATTCCATGACTGTCAGAGGCAAACACTGCAGACTGGTTCTTGTAGGATTCCTTGCTGGAACAATTCCTGTGTGTCTACTACAAATGGACCCCTGTTGAAGGTTCACGTCTCTCAACACCCGCCCCCCCAGCACTCCCAAGCCCAGCCACTGTCTTCTCTCATCTGGATCACTGTTAGAATCTTCTGCCTGGTCTTCCTGGTCTTAGTTTTGCCTTCATTTCTCATTCCACATTCCACAAGGAAGCCAGAGGAGAATTTCTAATGCACATCAATCTGCTCAAACCACGTCCCTGCTTAAAATACTTCCTGTGGCATCAGTGATGCTCTCCAAGGGCTCAGTGGGCCTTTCCTGCCGCTGCACCGCGACCTCTCCAGCCCCTGCTCTCGCCAGCCCTCCCTCAAACCCTAAGCTCAGCAATTCCAGTCCCCAAACACCCAAACTCGCACCCACCTCTGGGCCTCTGCACAGACGGCTCTCAGCTGTCCTTGCCTCGGACAGCACCGGCCACTAGGAAAAGGGCAGGAGAGTACAAGCCCACTTATGCCATCTCACGTTTTCTAGCAGCACACTGGAAAAACTGGAAAGAAATGGGTAATCTTATCATTAACAATGTGTTTTATTTAACACGTTCTATCCAAAATGTTATCACTTCAGCACCTAATTAACCATTAAAATATTGAGATCGTTTACATTCTTTTTTCAGACAAAGTCTTCAAAATCTCGTGTGTTTTTTAAACTTACAGCACTGATCCATCTGGACTTGCCATCTCTTCAAGTGCTCAACAGCCATGTACGGCGAGTGGCTGCCATATTGGATGGCACCGGCCAAGCACATTCTGCTTCAGCTCCACGCAGGACTCCATGCCCATTGTTCAGGCCCCAGTGGACAGAAAGGGCACTACCTCTTGTCACCAGGTGCTCTCCTCAGTGCTCCCAGCCTCTGTTGTAACTCTCATCTCAGTTGCTAAAGCCTGTATTCCAATCTGAATCCAGACCGTAGGCTCCATGTGGGCAAGGATCATGTTGGTCTTGTCTGCCATTAAACTCCAACACTGAGCCCAGTAGCAGACACAGGCCATGTGTACCACACCAGTGTCTGCTGAAGGAAGAAGCATGATCTCATGTGTCCTCTCCCATCACTGGGAGATACTGAGATGCTTTCAACATTCCTTTGAAGATTCCTTCTTGCCTCACTCTCCCTTTCTCCACCATCCACATGTATACACATGTGCACACACAACACATGCTCAAACACCTTCACACTGAAAAACACTCTTGTTCTCTAACACATATACACTCAATCCCTCCCATGTGTGCACTCACCGTACACTGGAACTCTCTCACACAGCCTCACACTCACAACTGAGACATGCTTGTGCCTACATGCATGTACACACTCACACGCATGTACACCTGCACACACTCAAGCATACGCACACACACTCACACATAACTTGCATTCACACACATTGCAGAGTTTGATGGGAGGCCCAGAGAGGTCTTTTATTTGCTTGAGGTCACACAGCACAACTGAGGAAGACCTGGAACTATATCCCAAGGTGACCGTTCCCAGCAGGCAACCATGCTGCCTTTCCCTGGGCAGGCAGGACCACACAGGGAACAAATGTGTCCAGGCGCATGAGTAACGACTCCTGTCTGCCACCAGCCAGCAGCTAATGGCAGAACCAACAGTGAATTAAATGCATTCCTGGGCTCGCATGCTGTTAGGACAGGGCTCCCCGGCTACCTCAGAGAGAGTCACTGCTGATCCCCAGGGCAGGCAGAGCTTTGCTGACACAGCAGTGGGGGAATTCATGGGCACTAGCGAGGTCCCACCACCTCCTCGTCCCAGAAGAGCAGTGGGCGGGACATCTCCACAAGAAATCAGTTCACCCCTCATCTCCTCGAAAAGAAGCAAGACACGCAGGCTGAGTGCGGGAAGCTATAGATACTGCCCTAAAGCAGTGGTCTTAAAACTAAACACACGCAGTTGTACTGTGTGACCCAAGCAATTAGAAATCATCTCTGAGCCTTCCACCAACCTCTAAGATGTGTGTGACTTAGTGACTGTAGGTGTGTACAGACATGAGTACACGAGTGTGGGAGCGAGCATGGGGCTGTGTGGATGCCATGTACGTTTCCGCATGGGAGATTTGCTGAGTGTATGTAAGGGTGAGGGGTGTGTGAAGGTGCATGCTGTGGGAGTCTCTGAGTACATATATGCATGTGAGTGCAAGAATGCAAGTGTGAAGGTGTATGAGAGTGGGAGTGCCTGGTGAGTGTGAGCTTGTGAGTGTGTGTGAGTGCGTGGGTGTGGATGTGGGGTATAGATGGTGGACAGAGACGTTCCATACAGTAGAACTTTCCAAGGGGATTGCGGAGGGGCTAATTTAAGAAGTTCAGGCTCTCAATCCCACTCAGGCTACTTCCTGGTGTCATATGGGTTTCCTTTTCTCCCTCTGCCCTCTCTTAACTGCCCTTGTCCCATGTTACAAGAGAAAGATGTTTCCCTTCCTCTTTCCAACCTTACTATGGTATACTCTCCTAGGATGTAAAATCCTTCAGGGCGCCAAACAAAAAGGACAATTAAAAATACTGTTTTGGGGCACTAAGGTGGCTCACTTAGGTGTCTGCCTTGGCTCAGGTCATGATCTCAGGGTCATGGGATTGAGCCCCATGTAAAGCTCCCTGCTCAGCGGAGGACCTGTTTTCCCCTCTCCCTCTGCCCCTTCTCCCCAACTCATACAGGCTCTCTTTCTCCCTCTGTCTCTCAAATTAATAAATAAAACCACTATAAAAAAAACTTAAAATTATTTTGGGGTGAGTCTCCATATTGATGACTTAGGGTGCAATTAGCCCACTTCGGGACTTCCACTCCTTTCCTGTTTTACCCCTTCTTTAGTTAGGAGAAAGCCACAACCTTAGCTAATTGGCTTTCATAGAAGTGGTGTTTAATACATTACAGAGTATGGGCAGTGGGCCTGGTGGTAATTTTCTTGTAAGGATGTCATGTCTGCATTCCTCAAGTCCTGTCAAAGAATTCATTGCTTCTGACAGGGTCTGGGGAGAAGAGAGAAAAGACAACACTGTAAGGAATAATAAAGATTAAAAACGCCTCCCCATGTTAAACATAAGCAATCCTTTTCAGCTCTTCTCAATATGCAACCCTAGAAGGAACAAAAAAAAAGAAAAAAGGAAAAAGAAAAATTTCAACAGTCAAACGAGGATGGGTTTGCTAATTCTTTTAAACACAACTGAAATGTTTTTAGGGGCTACTAAATTTGACAAGTTGTACCGAATAAAACCCATGGATAAAAATTTTATGTGATTACTTTTGAATGCAATATGCATTATTCAATAGGTAGTTAAAATCTATTTTATCAAATAATGAGGTATGTATTCCAATTACAATCAATCCTGCAACTATTTTATCTCAAGAAATGATTAAAATTTTTTTCCTCCTACACCTCCTATTAATCAAAAAAGCAAACTAAATATTAGCTGCTAGAAACATTTATTGTCAGCAGTATATACCTTTCTCTTTCGTGAATATGTGGGAAAGCTTATCTCGATGTCTAATGAAATTAAAGGAGTTAGTTCTGTGTTTTCATACAAGGTTCTTATTTGATTATTCCCAAAAGTCAACTCCAAGATTTAGTACACACATGTGTGCACATTCGCCTAAAAATGACATATCTTTTATCATGTTCTTTGTTCCATAAACAGCTTACAATTCTGGCTGTATGTAACATTGAATTATGGAAACTAAGTGATGAGAAACATAGATTTATTCTTGCTTTTGTAACTTGTCATAAAATAGATTAATTATATCTTTCATGATTTTAATCTTGACTGCTTCTAGTAATCTTTTTTATAAGATTAGAGGTAATCCTTCTTATGGTGGTTTTCATAATATTCCTCAAAATACACTGTCACGTTGATCTAAATTAAAAATTTAAGTCGGACTTTTTCGTAGAGAAGTTGGTCTGATTTGCAAACTGGTTTGACAAGGAAGACTGGCTTTGCTAAATGGATTATTCACAGACACTTTCCATAAATTGAATGAGCTAAATCTGAGTTCTAAGATTTGACAAAAAGATACTTAAGCATGTAATAAAATAAAAGCATTTTATTTTTTTTAATGCCTTGGGAAAGTGGATTGAAATTAACACTATTTTAATTTTCCAACCCTTTCTTCATAAATTGGATTAGACAAGGTGAAAACATAAAAAATGCAATTAATGGTCTCCGAATACATTTTACAAAAGGCTTTTTGGATATTCCAGAAATTGAGAAAGTGGATGGTTCTAATGATGGATAACAGATCCTTTAGGAGATATTTTTCTCTTTCAACAAAATTGAAGGAAAAAAATCATTTTTTATGATGGGCCACTGTGTGATCTGGGGCACTGAACCCAAAGATAGTTCAAATAATTAGTAAAGTTATCACAATAGAACATTCTGTGTTCCTATCAGTTTGTTCAGGTAAGATTGGTCACTGTTCACATCTATAAAAACAAAACAGGTAAGTTTTCCAAAAAGAATAGATGTGATGTTGGACCCTTCCTTATTCTATAGTAAGTGATATTTATTATCTAATTGGGAGGATCATCTTAATTTCTTGAGAAATATAGTCCCAATACATTTCTTCTACTTAATTTAGTATTTTAAAATGTCATATTTGTTATTTTGATTATTTATATACTTATAATAATTATAATGATCAACCATTCAAGAAGTAATTTTAACATCTGAACCATATGGAAATGTTTTAATATTAACATTTCTCATTATATACAACATTGTGTGTATACATACACTACTGAATTACACACTTAGAAATAGTTAAGATGGAAGGGCATCTGAATGGCTATCGGTAGAACATGCAACTCTTGATCTCAGGGTGGTGAGTTCAAGCCCAACCTTGGGTATGGAGCCAAATGAAAAAAAAAAAAATCGTTAGAATGATAAATTTTGTTATGTGTTTTTTTTACCATAGTTAAAAATATTTTTTAATTTTCTGATATACAAACATTTAAGAAGAGCAAACACCTATTCTTTTTAAACTGTTTCATAAAATAGAAATGGCAGGAGACTTCCAAACTCATTCTACGAAACCAGCATTACTTTGATTCCAAAACCAGACAATGATCCCACTAAAAAGGAGAATTACAGGCTAATATCCCAGATGAATACAGATGCAAAAATTCTCAATAAAATACTAGCAAACTGAATTCAATAGCACATTAAAGAATCATTCACCATGATCAAGTGAGATTAACTTCTGGGGTGCAGGGGTGGTTCAATATTCACAAATCATTCAATGTGATACACCACATTGATAAAAGAAAGGATAAGAACCATATGATCCTATCCATAGATGCAGAAAAAGCATCTGACAAAATACAGCATCCTTTCTTGATATAAACCCTCAACAAAGTAGGGACAGATGAAACATACCTCAAGAGCATAAAGGCCATATATAAAAGCCTGACAGCTAATGTCATCCTCAGCAGGGAAACCTGAGAGTCTTTTCCTTACAGTTAGGAATAAGACAAGGATATCCACTCTCACCATTACTATTCAATGTAGTACTGGAAGTCTTAGCCTCAGCAATCAGACAACAAAAAGAAATAAAAGGCATCCAAAACAGCAAGGAAGAAGTCAAACTTTCACTATTTGCAGACAACAAGATACTCTATGTAGAAAACCCAAAAGACTTCATCAAAATGTTGTGAGAACTAATAGATGAATTCAGCCAAGTTGCAGGATATAAAATCAATGTGCAGAAATCTGTTGCATTTCTATACACCAATAATGAAGCAGCAGAATGAGAAAACAAGGAATCAATCCCATTTACAACTGAGTCAGAAACAGTAAGATATTTAGGAATTAAACTAAACAAAGGGGTAAAAGATCTATACTCTGAAAACTATTGAACACTTTTGAAAGAAATTGAAAAGGACACAAAGAAATGGAAAAGCATTCAATGCTCGTGGATTAGAAGAACAATTATTGTTAAAATGTCTATATTACCCAAAGCAATCTACACATTTAATGTAATCCCTGTCACAAGATCACCAGCATTTTTCACAGAACTAGAACAAACAATCCTAAAATTTGTGTGGAACCACAAGATTCTAAATAGCCAAAGCAATTCTGAAAAAGAAAAACAAAACTGGAAGCATCACAATTCCGGACTTCAAGCTCTATTACAAAGCTGTAATCATCAAGACAGTATGGAACTGGCACAAAAACACACAGATCAATGGAACAGAATAAAGACTCAGAAATGGACCCTCAACTCTACGGTCAACTAATCTTCAACTCAGAAAGATGACAGACTTAATAGATAAGAATACAAACAATTTTTATGATCTATTCCCTGGGTTCAAGAAGCTAGAGGGAAGACTGCATATGTGAAGAAGAAACACAGGGGGCGCCTGGGTGGCTCAGTGGGTTAAGCCTCTGCCTTCGGCTCAGGTCATGATCTCAGGGTCCTGGGATCGAGTCCCGCATCGGGCTCTCTGCTCAAGCAGGGAGCCTGCTTCCCTCTCTCTCTCTGCCTGCCTCTCTGTCTACTTGTGATCTCTGTCTGTCAAATAAATAAATAAAATCTTTAAAAAAAATCTTTGGGGTATTTACATAATATTATATATTGCATACATAATATAATTTCATGCGTAATATTTAGAAAATGCATATTTGGTGACTTTCAAGAACTATCAAACATAAAAACATACAATATGAGAATAATGTAGTAGCATCTCTCTGTGAGAGATAGAAGAGAAAGATGAGTTTAAAAAAGAGAATGAAATAAAATCTCCTGATGTTAAAGAAACAGTTTGCTCATACACTTTTTAACTGGATGATGATGGATATCAAATCATGGTGGTTTCTGGATTCCACCGAATACATTTAACAAAGGATAATGGTTTCACTTTAGAGAATCAATATTTATAACACCCTGAAATTACATCTTGAAATGATTTCAACTTAGGGAGAAAACTGTAGATGTTAACTTAAGGGTGCTTGGGGGCTGCCTAGATTTTAGGACATGGTGGGAGGCAAGTGAACACATCTGCAGAGCACTCACTGCCTTTGCCAAGGGTGGGGTGGGGGGGGGAATGTCTTTGCCGTGTGGTGGGGGGGGGGGGGGGCATCCTGACCTCAGCCGCCACCCTGGGGCTACCTGGGGCTTGTGTTCTTCTATGCTTGTTCTCCCCAGCTTATTCCTGAAAGGCATTTCTTTCTCCTGGAGAAATCCGTGACCTTGTTGGCCAAAGTTTTCAAAGGCATGGGACCTTGTTTAGCTCTATCCACTCACTCTACGTTATAACAGCCTTTCTATTAAACAGGAAACACAGTTGGGCCAGTTTGTTGTTTTTTTTTTTTTAATGCATGGATTGGATTGTTCATTTAGGAAAGAGAGGAGATGGGGCCTGTTTATATATTGGACATCTGCTATGTGCCAGACACTGCACAGGGTGCTTTATAGACATCATCTCATTTTTTAATGAGAATAATTAAAGTTATCCTACATGGTGGTGGTGGTGGTGGTTGTTGTTGTTGTTATTACTATTATTACTATTATATTGACCTCTAAGTAGCAGACACTGACCTGTAATCTTCACATTAGTGATGTTAATGAATTTTTACAATAACCCCATAAAGGCAGGAATTATGCTCATTCCCATTGTACAGATGAGAAAAATGAAATGCAAATAAATCTTGCAAAGTTAAACAGCCAGTAAGTAAGGTCTAATCATGATGCCAAAGTCCATACTTTTGACCTCAAGCCACACCCACTTAAAATGAAGCTCTCAGAGTTTAAACAACTGGACGAGATCATAACTGGTATGTACCAGAGGAGTCTGATTCATTCATTCTCTATTTTGTTCCAGAAAGGAATCAAAGGACTGCCAGCTATCTACAAATATTCACATTTATCTAGAACTCTCCAAGTCCATTATTAGCCTTGCTTCTTTGCCAATCTTATAAAGTGGACAGAATTGATTTTTTATTATAATTATTTATTATAATTGATTTTATTATTATAATTACATAATTACTATCCCTCCCCCCTGTTTTTGTAAATGAGGAAACTAAAACGCTCAGAATCTCTTCTGACTTGCCCAGCCCCGTCGACGTTTTCCAAAGTCCTGATCCTCTAGAGTACTTATGACAGCTATGGGAAGGAAGCCAAGGCAGCTGGTGTGACACCAGGCCCCACAAAACACACAGGGCTTCCACACCTGGGTCAGGGTAGGAAGCTCCTAACACTCTTTCTTTCACGCTCTTGGAAATCCCTGAAGGCAAGGGCTCATAACTGACATGCCCAATCAGGTGGGGACTTCTTTGGCCACAGTCTCATTCAGGGTTCTAAGCAGAAATCCTTTGGGCCTGGCCCCCAGCAGAGAGAAGGGCATGCCTGCAGGTCTTGAGGGAAAAGTGTGCGGGGCTCACTCCTCACTGCCATTCCCTGAATAAGGCTACTTGTTGCTTCACAAAAGAAAGGTCTTCATCGCACTCAGCAAAAGGGGCTTTTCTTTTTTTACTGATTTTGCCCTGGGCAATGGTTGTGGGGGCACATTTGAACCTAATATAACACTTGTAAAAATCCAAACAGTGCTTTGACTCTGAAAGAAGCAGAGCTCTGAGGGATCCTGCTAAAACTGAGAGAAAGGGGACAAGAGACAGGCCAGCTGGAGCTGGGCCTCCATCCACAGGGACCCTCCTCTCCAGTTTCCTGCTGGGACTCCCACAATTCCCCAGCTACTCCATTCCCCTGTCCCCGAAAATGGTATACTGCAGTGAGAAATAAATGGTCTCCTAGTGGTGGGGTTTGATATTTTTTAAAGGATTAGAGGGGAAGAAATAGCTTTTGTTTTCTTCTTTCCCAGTTGGCTAAACATGACATCCGACCCACAGGCTCGGGAAAAAACCTGACTTGCAGTGTGAGCCGTTAGACAAGACAACAGCCTGGGGTATTCTCTCATGGAATGGGGGAAGCCCAGGCTGTCTTTTCTCCTAAAATCCGCGGCAATCATCAGAAAACAGCAGCTGTCAAAATCTCCTCCTGCCCCCAATGGGGTTGCTGAGCCGCTGCAATCTTTATTTAATTGGTTTATGACTCTTACAACACAATACCAGCCTCTGTCTCATTGTGCCTCACTAGCTAACCAGGCCTGGGTTTTGTAAATATGTTTAATTAAGCTCCAAAAGCCATGAGCATTCTGTCTTCTTGGTTACACTCTCCCACCAGGCCAGACACGAGCCAGAACTGAAATAAATACATGGCGGTGCTTCCCTGTCCATCTGCTCCCACTAGGGGGTGATGATGCTAGAGCAGGATGGTTCTGAGGGAAGAAACGTCCTCCAACTCATCAGAGGTTTTCTGCTCCCATGACTAGATGGTGGCTTTTCTGTGAAGAAACATGAATTAAGAGCTCTAGAGGGAGAAGAAATAAAAGGATATCATTCAAATTTTTATATACAAATTGTTCCTTCTTCCAGCCACCCACCTTGTCTGGAATGAGACCTGACTACCAAAAGGAGCAGCCCTTCTCTATGATTCTTTGAACTCCTAGACATAATGCCCCCAACCTTGGGGAGGAGGGAAACCTAAAGCCTGGAGAAGGTGGAAATGTCCAGGGGTAGGTCTAGGAAAGAAATGCACTCCTGTCTGTTCTACAACATCATTCTAACAGCTGTGTGCACATCTGTCTCACCCAATAAACTCAGTGATAGCAGGCTGTGACTAGTATCTAGCTCAGTACAGGGCAAATACTAGGCAATAAGTTTTAAAGGTGCAAAGTAAGGTAGGCAGGCAGGAAGGAGAAAGGGAAGGAGAGAGGAAAGAAAGAAAAGAAGGATAGGAGGGAGGGAGGGAGCAAAACAGGGAGGAGAAGCAGGGGGGTAAATGAGGAAGTGGGTGAGCAGATGGGTGGATGGATGGGTGGAGGGATGGACAGATAGATGGATGGATGGGTAGGTGGATGGGTAAATGGATGGATGGATGGATGGATGATGGATGGATGATGGATGGATAATGTAATAGGGACTCCACTCACTATTACACAGACCCTATGGCTCCAGAAAACCAAGCCCTGGTTTTCTTTCTCAGGTTGTTCTTTCACTGAAAGAGTGTCTTTCCTGGGAGGGTCCCCAGAAAGCATGGTCAGGGACAGGTTCTGTGAAGTCTGCACAACACACCACCCAAACAATGTCAGCAGGAAGAAAAAAACTCCTAGTCTGTCTACCAGTTGTTTTGAAGACAAGATGCTAAACAACTCACTGCTTAGACTATAGAGGTCATCTTTATTTATTCAACTATTTTGTTTTTGTTGAATTGTGTCCACAGGGCACTAAGCACCCAGAGTAAACAAAACTGCAAAATTAAATCTACCATCTGGACATTTCTAAACATCTGGATATTTGGCATCATGGTGACCCCAACTCATTGTCTTATAACCATGTACTTATAGCCCAGAGCAGCAGTAGGGCGAAGGAAGAAGCATAAAGAAGGGTGTTTGAATGATCATACATTCTAGAATGTGTAAGCATCCAGATTTCAGATACTCTGACCCACTGTCAGGCTGTATTCCAACTTTTAATTTGAAAAAATATGGTCATGCTAGATACAGGGGTAAAGGAGAGGGTACGAGGGGAAAGGAGGAGAAAGAGGAAGAAAAGACAGGGAAGGAAAGAGAGCAAGGGAGGAAGGGAGCTGCTTGGGGACACGTCTCTGAACAGTGAGACAGGGGCAGCTAGAGACACGCAAGGTGCCACATGGCATTTTTGAGTGCCATGACCTCTAAGACCAGCTGGGGCTGTCCTCCTCACCCCAACCCAAGCCACAGATAGAAACAGCCTGAGCAACAGCTTCTCTGGCGGTTTATGTTACATCAGTTTTAGCAACATCCTGCTTTTCCTCACTCCAGCGATGTGAACAGGAAAGGGAGAGTGAATCTCCCCATTCTACAGAGAAGGGAACTAAGACCCGGGAGGGAAGAGAATCTATTCAGGGATGAGTTTGAAGAGAGAAAGCCCTTGAAAGAGGAAGCTCCAGGCTGCTGGGGACCCTTTCCCGAGGGAGAAGTGCAGAGAAGTCTTAATGGAAGTCATCATTTCCCGGGCGCCACATACACATCAAAGAACGAGGCGGGAGGACAGGGCAGGCTGGAGCTGCTTGGGAACCGGAGATTGACACCACTGCAGACATGACCCCTGGCATACAGCCGCACAGCCACGCATATGCACACACATGCTATATGTCTTTAAGATTCGTTTTAAACCCGTAAGGAGAAACCGATCCTCTCCGCGCAGGCCCTCCCTCGCTGGCCTGCCAGCCTCACAGCCCCTCTCCGCTTTTGCAGGCTTGCTGCAGTGTGTTTCTGTTTGCTGTACTGGGTGATTGATTATAGGAGAGCAAATTAGCTCCCACTGCTTTTAAGATGCATTTTCTCTCTTAAAGAGAAGATGGTGTAAGCAATACTTCTCTCTCCCCACTGCCTGCCCTGGCCCTGGGCTGCTGTCACTGCTGCTTTAGAAGGGCACCCGCGGACGGGAGGAGGAGCACAGGCTCCCAGAGGCCTCAGCTGCTCCAGTGTGACTCAGTCCTGTACCCACTCTGCCCCAGCCCCCAGTCGCCTCTTCCTAGCCCCAGGGCATCTCTCTGGTTACTCCAGGCTATTTTTACCCCTCTTTGTACCAATACATATGAATGCAGCTGCCTAGCACTGCTGGATGAATGAACATACCAATGATGAAGTATAAAGACTAAGGTCTCAACTTAATCAAATAAATTCTCTCTCTGTCTCTCTCTTCCCTCTCCTCCCTCTCCTCCCCACCCCCAACCTCTAGCTATGGCTCTTGTCACTCAGTGTGTAGTCCCTAAATCAGAAGTATCAGCAATCACCTGGGAACAAGGTTCCCAGGTGAACTATACCCAGAATAAGCTTGGAGAAGCGCTGCTTGCTGTGTGGTCCCACGCAGAGGCAGGAAGGTAGACAAGATGACCCCATAAGGCCCCTCGCTGCTTTATATATGTCTTTCAAATCAAAGAGGTATCGGATTCATATGGTTATGGAAGGCTTAACTCAGGATCATTACAGACCCAGAGTGCTGGCCTAGGACAAGGAAGGTAGAATTCAACTCTTCATCCTCTCTATCTCTTCCTGCTGTTCTGCTTCTCTCCAGAGGTCCCAGCTGACAGATCCAGAGCACAGCATGGCTTTGCTCTAACTAATTGCCAACAGTTGGCTGTAGCTACATTCATTATTCAAAAAGCCTCATTAATCTCCTAATGCCAGTGTAGCCATGTCTGCTGATGGTGCCTCTCACCTCCCAGCAGCTAGGTCCCAGTGGGGCACCCTGGGTCCCTCTGGCAGCACAGCAGTATGAAACAGCTTCCTTCTCAGAAGGCTAAGCCAGCATCTAGGAACACGGAGCCAGGCTGATTTAGAACCTGGTTAAGCCCTGCCCCTGGCTGGAGTGGTCGTAAGGAGCCTGACCCAATGATTCAGGTGAGTGCAAGAATGGGTTCTAGTTACCTGGGGAAGGGTTACCCGGGACCTCTTAGATGTGCCGAGCTGCCTTCTCTCAGCCAGATTCAGGAATCGGTCCCCTTTTTCTCTTGGGTATAGGAATGGGCTCTTGGAAAACCCTGCAGTGTGTTTGCAGCCATGGAAGAGATACATTCTAGAAAGCTCATGATGAAGACGTCCTGAAAAACTTTGGAACCTCTTGCTAAGGTCTGAGTTAGAGGCTCAAATGTGCACTTTTTCTATGGTTTGGAGAACGTGATTTAAATGTTTTCCTGCCTTTCTCCTCTAAGTTCTGCTCCTGTGGACTTGTCCTTCCAAGACTATACATTCTTACCGGAAGGGATATATTGTGTCTTTCACACCTACCCCGTTTCCTAGTACCCGGCCCTGCGAAGCCATCAGCTACCCACTTAGACCCATGCCTTGATACAGGTAAAGGAGAGAGAGTGAAGGAAGAGGGCGAGAAGGAAGAAAAATAGGGAAGGAAAGAGGGCACGTGAGAAGGGGAGCTGGTCGGGCACACATCTCCGAACAGCAACAGTATGATGAATAAGACCATTAATGAAGGCTGACGCCACCGCACACCCCTAGCTGCTCAGGGACTGGTCCAGACAGGTGAGCGCCCCACTAGCCGGAGGGCAGAGGTGGTGGAGCTTCTACTAACCTTTTAACAAGGAATTTTCAGACAGAAAATCTCAAAGAATTATAGAGGAAACGCTAGTTGTCTAACACAGGTGGTGGGCATGTAGGCATCCATCTTTTTGCTGTTTTTGTTCTTCAAATGAACCGACCCTCTGGCCTTCTGTCATTTCCAACAGTATTGTCAAAGCCCATGTGAGCAGTCTTTTCCCAAAAGGAATCAGAGCGGTTGTTAAAGCAATACTGCCCTCTGCTGGCCACAGGCTGCCGCTTCTCTGGGACGGCTCTGCCTGGCGAAAGAGGAAGGCAGGATCAGACTTCAGGCCGGCCTTTGCTGTGTCCCTCCTGTGTCTACCCTTGGCCTAGGTGCCCCGGGATGGTGGTGGGACCCACCCCGACACAGCAGTGGACACCAGGACTGACATCCAGCTAAGCTCAGACAACTAAACCTTGTATCAGGGCAAACAATGCCTTTGCGTCTTCATTTTTCTCTACGACCACTTCCTGAGTATGTGCTTGTGTGGAGCCCAGAGCCAGGGCTGTGGGTGGGGCAAAGCTACCTAGCCCCAGGCTGTGGATACCTAACGTGGCTGCTCGGAGCCTCCTGTTCCTCCTTGGTGAAATAGGGATCATCAGTCTCTTTGTTTCCTGGGGGATGAAGGGCTCTAAGGCAGAGTGGGAAGGAGTGCAATAAACCCAGTGCTTTCAGACACACCTGAAAAGAACCAGAAGGCACTCACCTTCTTAAAGCAACAGGGAACCCATTTCCAGGTGATTTGTTGACCTCAGGCAGATACCCTAGGCCTTGACATGTTCGATGCTCACCATTCTGAGGTAGCTGGGGCTTAAGTATCTCGACCAATGGAAAGGCGTAAAGCAGAACGGATCATCCCAAGCAGTGGCCGCCCATGGGGGCAAAGTCCCCGGGTGCCTGGGGGGAGAAAGCATTCGGGGATAGGTTAGAGCACGGCTCTCAAACTTGACCTGTGTCAGAATCTCCTGGGGAGCTGTTAAAACCCAGGTTGCTAGCCCCACCCTCAGTCTCTCCCTCGCTGTGTGTGGTGTGGAGCCTGAGAATCTGCATTTCTAACAGTCCCTGAGCAAGGGGACCAGACCGAGAACGACTGGACTCAGCTGTGCCGTGGTGACAACTCCTGGATTTCGGGGGCTTCACACCACAAAAGTTCATTTCTTGTTCATGCCACGTATGGAGAAAGAGTCCGTGTGGTCGTGCTCCACGCAGTCCCTGCAGGGCCCAGGCTAACCGGAGTCCCCGCCATCTTGTAGCTGCATCTTCGGTAGCCTCCGACCTGCACAGCCGTCGTGAGAAAGGGAGAGAAAGTGAAGGATCATATTTGGGCTTTTAACTGCTCCGCCCCGAAGTGACAACAGAAATCATGTCCATTCACATTTTACCGACCAGAACGCCTCACGTGGCCCTGTGCGTGTTCCGGGTCGAAGGCCTCTGTGTCCCTATGAGGGCAGGTGAACTGGGTGTTGTTGACCCTTCGTGCTGACAGACGCACCACCCAAGCATCTCCCCTTCCACTCCTGACAACACAGGCAGTCAAGTACAAAGACGGTGCCGGTTCCTGTGGACATACTCTCCATCTGTTCCATGCAGTCGCAGAGTGATGATGGCGGTTGTGGGAGACAACTGCGGGGCCCTCCCAGGTGCCAGGAACTCTTCTCAGTGCTTTTGTGTCTTAACTCACTTGTCCCTCAGGAGAATCCTCTACGGTGAGCACCACTGATATTCCCACTCTACAAATAAGGAAACTGAGGCAAAGGGTGGTTATGAGGCTTTCCCAGATCATACAGGTAGTAAGAGACACCCCAGGTAGTAAGAGTCACCCGGCCAGCCCAACGAGAGTCCGTGCTTCTGATGACTGTCTGATCCATCACTGTGCGGTTCGCTTTATTTCTGAAGAGACAGTAGGGGAGGCCGCAGTGAGAAGACCTGGCTTCTGGATAAGTCTAGACCTAACTATTCTAATCTAAACAGCTCTGCAGAGACCATCCCCGCCCAAGCAGCTCTCCTGATACACGAAGGAGTTGGCTCGAGCCAATTATGTGGAAATGGGGTCCAGTTCCAACAGGGGGTGTTCAAAGGCCCTCGCTGGTGCCCCACAGCAGCTAGAAGACCAAGCAGGTTGTGTCTGGTCCCCTAAAGGAACACAATCTTCCCAGTAGTTGGCCAGAGAGCAGGAGGATGGAACAAGACATTTTTCCACTTTTCTCTTAGAATTGCCTCCCAGATCATACACGTCCTCCTTAAACGGGACCCGGGACCCTCCTTACCCTGCTTTCCTTTCCTCCCCCCCACCCGCCGGCCGCTCCCCTTGGACCCGCTCTGTAGGGAGAGACGCTTCAAGCTGCAGTGTCCCCACCCCAAGATCTGGACATCTCTTCTCCCTATACTCTGGTGGGCAAGGGCAGGTTCTCACTTGACAATCCTACGAGGAGGCTTTAAGTCTTAGCATAACTGAGACACAGTGGCAATGAGTAAGGACTGAATCCCTCCAGTTAGAGCATCTACATGGAAAGTAAGCCTTTCTACCACAGACAGTGAGGCGCTCAAATTTTTGTGGGTTAATGCAAATAAAAACTATTTATTCTGTCGTATCAAAGCTTCCCCCTCCCACCACTCCACAAGAAACTGGGAAAGGAGGAGTTAGAAAAAAATATACTTGGAAGTGGGAAGAGAAAAGTCCTACCCGGGCACCTTGGATTCAATGAGTTTGGTTTTTAACTCATCGATGGAATTGGTAGGACTTAACTGCAGAAACGGCCCCTGGCTGAGCCAAGAGAGGCCAGCAGAGGGCGCTGGTCCAGGGTCTCGAAGAGTTTCAGATCCGGAGCTCCGGCTTGGCCCCTCTTGGTCACTCCATATTTCTGGGGGAATGTTAGGTCACCAAGAGGGATCTGTTTAAACCAAAACACAGGATACGTAATGGTCCTTGTCAGTGCATCAAAGGGAATCGGTCTTTGGCCTCAAAATGTCAAGATTTCTTCCCTGGGGTTTACAATCCTCTCATTTCCTGTTTTTCTGAATAGAAGGTCAAAATCTCTTTGGCAATGATTTTGAAACACAACAGTGTTCGAAGCAATCTGAAAAGTACTGGCTGTGTTGTTTACACAGCTATCAAAGAAGAGCGGTCCGCTACTTCCATCCATCTCTGTCTCTGTCTCTCACACACACAATCCCATTCACTCAACCTTCACGTTTTCTCCTGAGAGCTCAAACCCGTGCCTGCAGCCAGGGATCTGACCCAGGAGGTAGACGGTTGGTACTTACTAACGGGGTGCTCAGATTAGATATTCTGCATTGAAAATCTGCACGGGGAAGGGTCTCCAACCTGCGCAGGGGTGTGCCTCGCACTCCCAAGGCGTAGTTCTGCCAAGTGGCAACTGCAGCAATTCTTTCTGACCAGTCACTAGGTGGGTAAAGGCACGGAAACGTACCTTTCCTTTCTCGCCAGACTCCCTGTCAGATGGACCAGCAATGGGAACTGTGCTTTGAAAAACAGGCGATAAATACTCACCTCTCAGCTAATTCTGACATGGAAAGTGTGTTGCATACACAGCTCCTGGGGGGCACCCCCTGGGCTCTGCCTCCAGATTGGAAGAGCAGAAACGGGATTGAGGGTCTCGCACTGTCAGCAAATGCATATCCTGAGGGGGCAGCAAAGGCTGACTTGGGGTCTTCTGTGGCTCTCATCCCAGCCTGCATGCAGGGGAGGCAGGCTAACCCGGATGCTTCCTCACTGCTGCCCTGTCCTGGTGCACAAGGTTCCCACCCCTGGCCTTCACTCCTCACCATCCCTGTGGAGGTGTGTGAGTTTGCTAGAGCTGCTGTGACAAAAGTACCCAAGCTGATGACTTAAATCCCAAAGGGTACTGTGTCCCAGATCTGGAAGCTGGAAGTCCAAGATCGTGTTGGTCGAGTTGGTTCCACCTGGGGGCTCTGAGGTTCTCGCCTCGCTTCTGCTGGTTTACCAGCAAGCTTCAGTATTCCTTGGCTTGTAGAAAGTACCATCCCAATTTCTACCTTCATCCTACCATGGTATACTTCCCATGTGTAGGTCAGTATCCAAATTTCACTTTTCAGTAAGGGCACCAGTCATACTGGATTAACGCCCATCCTAGTGACTTCATCTGCACTAATTACAACTACAAGGACCCGACTTCCAAATAAGATCACACTCTGAGGTGCTTGGGCATTAGGACTCCAACATATGAATTCAATGGGGACACAATGCAACTCGTAACAGCAAAGCATGCACCCCTCCAACCACCATCCCATCTGTCAGGCCAATGGGGGTGCTAATGCCCAGGGAACAAAGAGAAGAAGAAATCACTCATTAATTAGATTTTAGACCTAATTTCTTCAGCTTCCTCTCTTGTCAGCACAGCTTAGAAACCTCACCGAGTAATAATCCAAATGGACCTATCTCTTCCACCCCACCCTTCCCATTCCACCATTCCTAAAGCCTTCTCCGAACTTGCCCCAAGGACTTCTGCAGGTCCTCAGTGGCTGTTTCACATCTGCCCTTGAACAAGTTCAGCCTGTTGGTGGCCCCTACAGCTCTGCTGGGCTGGTAAGCCGTGCCAGTCTCTCGGACAGAGTCCCCAACCATTCGTGCTACCAAGGCTCCTCCCTGAACCCCATTTCTAAACTGGATGCTTGGGCTGGGATCCCCGCATTACAGCTCTGCCCAGTGCTCAATTCCTCTGGGACAAGGACACTTTCCGCTTTTGTTTCTACCCCCAACCCAGGTTTGGAGTCTCACCCTGGTATCTCCCATAAATCTCACCCCCATGCTGTCTTTCAGCCTACTTTCCTGAATCCTAATCCATACTTGTTGAATGAATGAATAAATTACTAGCTTCTATATGCATAAAAAGTACTTAAAGACAGTACTTACTCTAAGGGCCCCAAATTTAGTGAAATAAATTAATGTCATAATTATAAATGTTGAATATAGTAGAAGAAACAATAAGGTACTGCCAAATACCGTGGAAAGAGTGAGTTATTCTGGCATGGAGGATTTCGCTGAGGAGTCCAATGTGAGCTGTTCTGGAAGGTTGGCTAGTAAGCTTCTCAGCAGAAAATGAGAGGACACCCCAGGACGAGGAGGGAGCCCACGCAAGCCCCCCGTGTGTAACAATCTCAGAACGCTGGCTTCTCCTAGACCCTCCACCGCAGGGGTCTCTGCTCACTGGTGATGCCCCATGACCTCTCGTGGGCACTCTGGGATGTGACAATTTGCTGCCATCCTAGCCATTGCTATTGCCAACCCTCTCCAGATACTGAGCCCCACCCAGCCCCTAATCCTTCCATTCTCATCTGGGTTCCAGGTTTCATGATAAGGCCAACCTCAGATTATAGAGAAATGTCCAAAATGACTGGCTTGGCTTGGTTTCAGAGGCTAATACTTCCAAAGCTTCTTAGGGCAGTAAAAGGAATGCTGTCTCCATTTAATGCTGATCTCTTCTTCAGTCCCTGGAATCTACAATGCTCTAGCCCAGATGAATGGAAGAAATGTCTTCCCCTTCTTTCTTCCACACCCCATCTTGCAAGCCTGGCCCCCAAACAAGACCCTTTTAGTAGGCTAATGCAGGTCCTCTAGAGCCCCGGATCAATCAGTACTTTTCTAGAGCCCACTGGCCTTGCCACCATGGCAAGAAGATAAGCCCTTGTCCTCTTTGAAATCCTTCAGTGTGGTTGCTTTCTCCAAGGTTTTGGCAGACCACTTTCTCTTGGCAGACCACTTTCTCTCTGCCTCCTCCCACCAGCTGGGGGAAGATCACACCGATCCCTTATGCCGAGTGTCAGTAACAGCCTGCTCCCGTCCGCGTGCTGTGGCCTCGCCTCCCGCAGAAGTGCAGGACGCAGCCTTGGCTCTGGAGCATATCGTGTCTGTTCCCAATGCACTGCACGGAGCTGGAGCCAGCCATTGTTCTCAGCCCACGGACCTTGCCCTGGAGACACTGTGTCTGCATCTCTCCCTCCACCAGGTTCTGCCAATCTATTCTGAAGGTCAAATTTGGACCACAGAGCTAAGAGCAGTCAAACAAGAGATCTAGTGTCTAAATCAAGCAATTTTTCTTTCCTCAGAAGCAAATAATTTCTGCTAAATTTTGCTTATCATCAGTTCCATTATTTAAATGTTCCATCTCAGGAACAACAGTGGATGAGAACATCTGAGTAGTGATGTTGCTGGCAGCCTCGGGAGCCCTCCTCCCCCTGAAAGCCTGGACTGGGGCGGGGGCTGAGAGGAGAGAGAAAAGGGACAACTGCCTTTGGTAGGTGTCCAGGGAGAGGAGGAAAAAGGATTTTCTTGCAGCTACTTTCCCCAGGAACACTGGGGGTAGATATGACCCCAGAATGCTGTCTAGCTCCCAGGTCCTAGCATCCCAGTTGTCCAAGAGTCCCAGTGACAACCCTCCCATTATTAAGGAAAGGTTTTGTCTTTTGCTGCCTCCCCACTTATGACTAAATCCATAACTAGCGCACATTTTGGACTTCCCTGGGTGCTAGAGTGCTCAGGACCACTCCTCTTCCCAGAAAAGACAGTTACACCAAGAGGCGAAAGGACCTGTCACCTCTACACCCTAAGCTCTTAAGCCGAGACCTCACTGTACATGGAAACTTTCTGTCTCAGACACCTGGCTTACAGGGGTGCACTCGCAGGGACACACACCTGCCCATCGCTGCAGACACTGCCTCTCCCTTGGCTCAGTGTGCCACCTCCACTCTAGACTCCTGTATGGGTCCCTGCAGTGTCTCAAACTGAGTCATGCACCCAAAAGGGCCTCTCCCTGAGTGCTTATTGTTTTCCAAACACTCCACGTGCATTCTGTCATTTAAGTCTCATGACCCTCTTGTTGAGGAAAGTATTCCTTTATGCCCATCTGACTCATGACAGACAGGCTCAGAAATCCTAAGAAACTTGTCTGGGATTACCCTACTAGTGATAAAGCACCCTAAACTCAACCCCAAGTTTGCTCTCCTGTCTGATTCTTAGCCTCTTCACTGTAGCTCTCAAAGATGTTTACAAATTGTAGAATTTTGGGATCCAACCAGGAGTCACTTCTGAAGGTCAACTATTCATTCCGCAGACAAATTCTTCAATAGGTAAATCCTTCCAGAATGGCTGCTCTGCACCAGGCACCATGAGGACAGAGGAGATTAGTAGGTAGTGTCCTTAGTCCCATTGGGTCCTTCCCATTGGAAGAGGGGGGAGGAGGCTCAGTCATCATCTCTGGAATGTTTCCAGAAGGCTGACATCCTGGGCATGACTGGTCTGAGACATCCCCCTCCTAAGGGAGACTGGGTGGCAAAGGGAGGTGGGAGGAGGGGAACGATGTCACCTCAGTGCTGGCATACTGCCCATCCCCCATAGCAGACACATGAAAAATACCTGTTAGTTCTTAGAATAATATAGAAAAAGGCAGAAATCATCAACCAAAAAAAAAAAAAAAAGGAGAAGTCTGAGGGCAGGCTTTTTTTTTTTTTTTTTTTTTTTTTGAGAAACGGTTGGTCAGAGAGGGTCCTGCCAAGAAAAAGATCTGTTTTCCACCATTAGCCATCGGGGTGGCCACAAGGACCAGGTATTGGCAGATGCTGTCACTAGAGGGCAGTAGCAGCTTGCTCTTGGGAGTGAAGGAGCCCGGATTCCCATCTCTCCGGAGGCCAAGAGCAATCAGGCAGCATTTGAACTCTGTCCAACGTGGGGGCCAGACCTGGAGGTAGACGTATGATTTTCAAAGGGGAATATATGCAACCTTATTTCTCATGGTTCATACAAATCCTTTCCTTACATGTGACCCCAGCAGTTGGGGAAGGCTGACATCATTAGCCCAATTTGACAGATCAGAGAAGGAAAATCCCGAGGTTTAGACTTAGCCCCAGGTTGCCTGGCTAATAAAGATTGTGCGGGAACAAATGCTAGATTCCCCAGACCCCAATTCGGAGCCAATTCCAAGGCCTTACCACTAGAATAGAATAATGTGGGCTAAGTTCTTTATTGAAATTCTCACCATAATTTTTCCTTTGTACGCCATTTTTTTGTTGTTGTTGTTATTTGTTCATTCCCTGGAGGCTTAGGAAGAAACAGAAAAAGGAAATTAAAATCAAATTGGACAATCAGGCACTTTGTAAGTAGCCTTGATAAAAGTTTGGATGAGGCAAATGATACTCATGACCACCCACTCACTGCACTTGACCCCTTCCCACCCCTACTGTCTTTCAAGGTCACATGCTGGTGACCAAGGAGAGTCAGGACTGATTCTTCCAGCTGTGGATAGAGAAATATATGCAAATAATGGTGGACACAGAAGGAAAAGGTTCTCCAGTCTCTGCTGGGGACCAGAACCAGGTTCTCACAAGGGAACAGACGAGGTCATCAGCCTAAAATCTGAAGCCCAGGGTGGTGGGCTCTGTCCTGTCCCCTACTTATTTCTGGAATACGGCACACACTAAGGCTGGACTTATTTGGGAAAGTGACTCAGGGCAATGGAGGTGATAGATTCTTTTAGCACAGAGACACACAGCAAACCCATGACAAGAGGAGCTGGTAAAAATCTATTCACCTTGTAGACATCTTACCTGCATGATCCAATGCCAACACCCACCCCCTACCCCTCACCCAAGCCCAAGGCAGAACTAGATATAGCTGAATGTTTACTGAACATTGACAGGGGCTAATAGAAGGATAAAAAGAGCTAAGGACAGGATATATACACAGAAGAAGTTATGGAAAAAGAGGAGAAGAAAGAGAAAGTCCAGGTGGAATGAGCTGATACTGCCCTCCCTAGATGGAGGGGTTATGTGGAAGTAGCCAGAGGTTCTGACTGACCAGCCAGCCAATGCTCAGCACCCTCTAAAGAAATTGGAGGCTACAGCACGAACCTGAAGAAATGGCTGTTTTAATCTTTTCTTTTAGATTCTGCACGTGTCAGGGGCAGCCCATGGTAAACCCGTTACTAATGCACTGATCTCCTCCCTTGGCTATGAAAAGTGTCATACTTCAGACACACCAGAAAACTCTTCTTTTAGGGTTTTTTCTGTCCTTCAATTTCTCAGAACTTTGTGGAACATGCTTTCTGTTAGGTGATATGACAGCATAGGGGTCATGGAAGCATGGTTTCTATGCTTAGAGAGCTCGTCACTAACGGGCACCCTGCACATGCGGCAGACCAATTTCCAGCCAGCAGAGCAGGATATGTGCTGTCGCAGAGCTGAGCTCTGGGAGAACAGAGAGTGTCACCCATTTCGCCTGTGGACCCAGCTGAGAAGTGGACAGGGTTTGAGGAGAGACTCACACAGCTCAAACAAAAAGATGAGCACATCGCAGCCTACAGGAACAATGCAAACCAAGACATAGTGGTGTCTATTCCTGGAAGTACTAGAAATCTGGTGTCTTATTTTTAAAACAAATAAACACTAAAGTAGCAAGTATTACACTGATTCATGCCTGCATGCCTGCCTGTCTCTACTGTCCTATAATTTCCATTTCCTCCAACTCGCCCTCACTTTCGGTGCCCGTTCATTCTCTTACCCAACTCCAGATTGGAAATGAAATAAGAGGTGTTTGTTCTTTGGTGGCCCTTCCCCCCGCACAAGACTCTGACTATGATACTTGCAAGGCCTTGAACGATGTTTCTTCACCTGCTTCACCAGCTGTATTCAGGACTTCTCTCCCTCTTGCTCTTAACTGCCCAGGGACAATGCACTTCTCTCTGTCTTTCCAATAGGTATGGCTCCTTTCTACTGCAGGGCCTTTACACATTTTGTTCCTTTGTTTCTCTAACTTTTCACATAGCTAGTTCTTCTTGTCTCTGATTCCAGTTTGAAAATCATTTTCTCAGGGCTGCCTAAGGTCCCCTAACACATATTTTCACAGTGCCCTAAACCATTCATAGTACTTATCACAACTGTAATTATCCGTATTTGTCTAAAATCTGACTTCCCTGCTAGAATGCAAGACTCATTCGGGAAGAAACTGTGCTTATTTATTACTGTATGTTCAGAGCCTAACATACTGCCCCAAACAGAGTAGTGCTTTGTAAATACTTGGTATATGGATGGATGCATGGATGTGTGGGTGCACAGAGATCATTCTCCCTTCCCTTTTCCACCCTGGCACCTCATTAGGTCTTGCTGTCAGGTAGTTCTCCAAAAAGCTCAATCTGGAAGTTAATCAAATATAAAAGACAATGCTCTTTGAAAGAGAAAGACTGTTTTGTTCTCATGAGCACACCTCCCTTGTCTCCTCCTTTCCTCAAACCATAAGAGGACCCCTTATCTTGTTCAGTTGAGGGGTAGGCACGACCACATGGGAGCCATGGAGGTGAGCACCCAGTGAGTACACCTTCTCCCTGGGCCAACATCACCTGTGACGGGCTCAGATGCACAGGTGGTTTTAGGTGAGAGAAGGATGCTCTCTTATGGGCAGGAATGGGCTCTCTCCTATCCTGTACCTGCTTAGTTCACACCTTCATCCCCTCGGGTTACCGTGACAGCAGAGCCTCCCTGCCGGCCGTTCTAGTCTCTAATTTCTCCCCTCTTCAGGCCCTCTGCCACTGCTTTCCCACAAACACCCATGCTGGGGAACCTGCCGTGCCTCTACTTCCTTCACAGCCCAGTCCAAAGCCCTGCCCCGCCAGACCTGTCCCCCACCACACCTCAGGGCCACCTCCTCACGTCCAACACGCATCTTAGCTATTCCCACATCTGTGTTTCCCTAATCCCACCACACCTACCACATAAATCTGGTCCTAGATCACCCGTAAGGCCAAGGCTGACTTCCACGAGCCTTCCATGTTCCACTCTTGATGCTTCCAACCCACAGTTTCCTGCCAGGGCCCCGTCTCTGGTGACGATGTGGGTTAACAGTACCTGATTTCGTTATTGATTTATCTCCACTTGCCCTCTACTGGGCACATAGTTGATGTTGAATAAATATTCGGTTAATTATTGATTGGGGAAATCATAGCAATAAAGCCAATAAAAGAACCCGAACCAGTGTAAATGTGCGCATGCATGCGTCTAGGCTCAAGTGCACATGTGTGTCTCTATGAACAAGTGCGCATGTGTGGTCATACTAAAAGTTCTCTTCCAGCTCCCTGGGGCATGTTCTGGAACGCCTGCCCAGTTATCTAAACACCCATGCTACTACTCCAACAATGGATGCTCTGTCCCTACTCCAGCCCCTGACGTCCAGCATATGGCCTGGTCAGTACCTGTGAGGGCATCTGTCTTTGGAACTCAGCACAAAGAGGTAACACTTTCTCCCATGGCACCCAACATGGAACTTATTCTGTTTCCACAGCTGAGAAGTCATCCCTGGCTCAGCGACTCAACCAAGGCCAACAGCGTATAGGTGGATGGAAGGAAAGGGGGAGGGGCAGGAGAGGGTTCCAGTGGGCTGGTGCTGACCGGCAGTTCATTGTCCAGTTCAAACTTGTATTAGGGCACATTACAGAGGAGAATCTTGGCTGATTTATGGACGTGGACAGCAGTTCTATGAATGTAAGAATCTGGGTCTGGTTTTGTGTCCTCACTACCTAATTCACAGTCAGTGTTGATAAATATTTAAGGAACGAGTGGGTGTACGTGTGTGTGCTGGCGGCATTCAGCTCCCTATGGAAATAAACTTTCTGACATACCTTTTGCCTGTGGGTACCACTTGACTGTCTCAGGCTGTGATAAACTCCCCAGTTCCAGTGTTCAAACAGGAAGAGGACAGCGGCTAGTCGGGGATGCTGTACCAGGGAATCTAAGCACTGGAAACACAGGCTGAAATTCAAGACAGAAAGACATAAAGAATCTAGGAGAGCTATAGACAAAGAGTTTGGGGAACACCACAGAGGAAGGAGTGACTAGTAATAAAGAAGTCAGGAAATCATGGAAGGCTTCATGGATGAGATAGTATTTGATGAGGATTTTTCCAATCTGTAGCATTTCCATAGGCAGAGAATGAAGAAAGGGCATTCTGTATTGGTAAACCAGCACAGCAAAGGTCAGGAGCTCTGAGAAAAGTGGCGTGTTAGAAATCCTTTTCTCAGATGGTATGGCTGGAGTGTCAGCTCCCATGGAGTCCCAATGGAGGGACTCAGGGGAGAGGGGATAGTTTTGTGCCAGGTGCTGGAATGCTTCCAGTGATGGGCTAAGGTGCTTGACCTTTATTCTGTAGGTAACAGATCCTTTTTTGAGGTGGGAGCAATCAATATGTTTTATTGAGATCATTCTAACAAGAACTAAAGCTGGATTGGAGAAAAAAAAACAGTAATATTGACTGCCTACCAGATACTAGTTGCTGTTCTAAACAACTAGCATTCTGTCTCATTCCTCCCTTCTAGTTATGACATACGTTCAGGAATTATCCTATTTCACAGATAGGAAAATGAGGCGCAGAGACATTAAGTCACTTGTCCAAGGCCACAGCTCCAGTCATCCAGGAGTCTAACCTAGAAAACTTCTCCAGAGCCACTTTTAGCTATCCCAATGGACCACCACCCCTGGGGACCAATTAGAGCCTAGTCATCACAATAGTACCAGAGAGAGGAGGAGGAGGGGCTGAATTAAAATTATAGAGATGAAAATATAAAAAAGGCAACATTTACTTACTGCCTTTTGTGTAAAAAAAGGATGGCAGGGAATATCTATATATATCTATCGATAGCTATCTGTATCTGTGTATCTGTATCTATTCTTCCCCTCGCATCCATGTAAACTACTAGATGGATACACAAGAAACTAATAAGAATGGCCACCTATAGGGGGCAGGGCAGGGAGGGGAAGGGGTGGATGGGAAGTGGAGTGGGGTGAGACACCTCAGTGTATGTCTTTCAATATAGTTCTGATTTCTGGCCCATGTGAACATGCTATTTATTCAAAAAACACAAATGATTTTTTAAAAATTGAAAAGGCACAATTTAAAAGCCACTTCAAAGAAACAACTGAAAGTGCACAACAGCTGATTGGATGTGGAAGGCAGTGAAAGAGACAACACAGTTAAAGAAAGTGCCTGGTTCTCTAACTTGAGTTTTGGGGAAGATGGTAGCTCGGCAGCCTAGCTGAGAAAACAGGAGAAGAGTGGTTTGAAGGAAGCTATCACATGTTCAGGATTATTTGTGGATGGAAGCAGACATTTGGATGTTAAGGTTAAGGTCAACAACCCAGATGGGAGTTTGATTTGGGACATTCACATGATGATGGTAACAGACCCTGTGTGTGGATGTTGAGATTAAGGAAAGAGTAACGAAAGTGAAAGCAAGGGGACATAAGACAGAAGTTCAAGGAACCTATACCGAAGGAACAGCCAAGAGGAGGCTGACACGATCAAGGGTGGGATAGAGAGGTGAGTACAGGGGAGCAGAGTCAGCAAGAGCTTCCAGAAGAAGGGGAGTGATCTCCTAAGGTCTAATGGGTTAGGACTGACAAGAGGATGGTAAATTTTGGGATCAGGATGCTATGCTTCTAGACACAGGGGAGAGGAGACATATCAGAGATGTAGGGAGGAACCACCCAACAGAGAGTCCCCCTGCTTCTCTTCCCATGCTATAAGAGACAACTGGACACAGAAGGGTCTTCAATCCCTTCATTTCAACCAATGTAGATAGCCTCTTGCCCCAGAAGGTGTTTTTACACAATACACTCCAGCAACTGAGTGGTTAAAAGAGAAACTGAGGCAGGGAGTCCTAGAAAGCTTCTCTGATTTTCTGTTATCACCCCATTCAAGCCAATGGAAACCTGTAATATGAGGCTTTATTTTTGTTTTTTATTCTTCCTCCCTCTCTTTCCATTACACACATCAGTGCAAACACAATCACACACACACACACACACACACACACACACACACACACGGCATAAAAGGGACCTTTGCAAAAGCAGTTTTCTGGACCAGACTTAATGCTGCTTGGAGGGAGGGAAAACAAAGCAGAGAAAAAGGCAGGAGATGTAATTCCTCCCCTTTAAGACTGCCTGGTTACGGTCCTGGGAAAGAAAACCCCTGCATTCCTCCCCTTTAATTCGGTTTATTGTTAAGGCACTGGAGCAGCTAATCCTCACAGACCTGTGGGAGCTGGAGTAGGAGCACCAGGAGCACCATTCCTTCTGAGTCTCCGGGTAAGATGAGTCTCATTCTTTTCTTGCTTTGGGGAGGTTTCCTGGCTTAGTGGGAGGCAGGCGGCACCTAGAGATGTGTGTGAAGAAACACTTTTGCAAGGAACTTGGGTATTTTGTTCATTTCAACCCCATTTCCAGTCTTGCCTGACTCGTGTGGTATCAAGGGTAAGTTGTAGCCACCTTGGAAAATAAGTCTGAATGGGGGCCCGGTGGCACCTCCACCTAGAACCATCTGCCGTCACTTCAAGGCTGGCGTGAGTGGGGACCGTTTGCACTTCTGAGAAGGGAGAGGTGAGCGAAATACTGGTAGCTGTCCCTCCTGCGATGCCTGCCTGAAGGCTGCATTCTAGGGGCAATCCTCAGGGCTCCGAGGCTGGGAGGGGCTGTCCATCTCCAGAGCAGCAGGACCGCCCGCGTGCCTGCACCCCTAACTCCCGCCCATCCTTCATCTCTTAACCTCTCTGACCCCATCTGGCAAGGAGCAATGCCCTTCTGCCTACCTGTCTGGGTTATTGGGAGGATTAAGAGAGCCAGTGGGCAAAAAGGGTAGTTTGTAAACAGCCTGTAGCTCTGTAACCCCCAGGAGAATGGACCAGTCTCGGTCCCTTCCGGCAAGGGTCCCTGGACAGGCTCCAGCTCCAGGGCCCCGCCTGGGCTGCGTGAGGATGCAGGACTCATTGCCCTCAGTCACAAGACCGCTCCTTCACCTTCCCCGGGCGCGTCCAGCTCCCTCCTGTCTTTAAACTTCCCCAGTTCTGCTGGCAGGTAAAGATGGCAAAAGGAGGTCTGGATTCTCCACCACCCCCATCAGCACTGTGGCCCCTTCTCTCCACGTAACTTTGACGCACAAGCATTAACCCCGAGGCTCCCAAAGGCAGCTGCCAGGGCTCGCGCTGGTCTGGCGGTAGTGCACGGCTGGCCAGCTGCTCGCTCTGGAGCCGGATAAATTGATCATGAGGAAAGTCTCTGAGAAGGGTCAAAGAGTCAGGCAGGTTTCTCCTGGGGAAAGAGATGATCTTTCCCAGAGCAGAAGCCGGAAACAGCCCCGCTCCTGGCAGTCCTTTTGACCCAGGCTTAACCAGGGCCGAAGATGAGATCCAATAGGTCCATAACACAAAGTGCTTAGTAATACCTGATATGGGGACCGCAGTTACAGTTTTTAATGTGCCTTTAACCAGTTGTCTTTAGGACAAGCCCACTGAGCTGGTGGGGCGAATAGTATTTCTCCCCTCGTATAGATGAGACCACAGTTACTCAAAGAGGCTCCCCGAGGGTTGCAGACCTGGATATGGCTGGTCTCTATGAGCATTTGAACCCAAGACTTCTGACATCTGACATCATCAGTGATGACACTACAGATAGCTAGAGTGTGTTGGGAGGGATGAGTTGGATGCGGGTGTGTATGAACAGCTCTGTTGAGAAAATCAGGGCAAAACTTTGGGAAAGAAGCCTGAGGTCGGAGCCAGGAGAAGCAGTGGTTGGCCTGGTCTCAGGGCCTTTCTCTGAGCATCCAAGTCACGTGTTCCAGGGGGACTCGGTCAGGTGCTGGGGTTGCAGGAAAGCCTCCTAAAGATGAAACAAGGTAAGTGAAATCAAATAATCACCTCCAGGAAGGAGGCAACAGGTTTTGTGGTGGCGCTGGTAGACTGGGGTTTCCCAGTCCGGCTCTGCGATTTACTCCCTGATTTGGGGCATTTTTCTTACTGCTTCTGCCCATCAGTACCGCAGCCATGAAACGGTCCCCTAAAGGCGGCAGTCAGGCACGAGGGAGGATGATGCAGGTGAAGCGCCCGCAGGATGCCCTGCCCAGCGCTCAGCCCGAACCGCCCCCCCCACCCCCAGCAAGGCCTGGGAGCCCTGGGGCCCGGAGGGGAGAGATCCCCGCGGGCAGCGGAGAGCCGCGCCCCGGCACCCTCTCCTCGCTCACAAGCGCGCTCACGGCCAGAAATAACTGCCCCGCACAGCGCGTGCTGTGCGGGACCGCCCGGTGAATGAGCTGCGGCATGAATGAGACTGGAGCGGCAGCGCGCGCCACTACAACCTCGGGCGCGCCCCCCTGGTCACCGCCTGCGGGGCTGGGGCCGGGTGCCGCTGTCCACGCGGGTCAGGCCCGCGTCCGGGGAGGCAGGGCTGGTCACGCAGGGCTTCGTGCGCGCTGCCCGCCTTCTGCGCCCCTGCCTGGATGAGCGTGCCTGGCGGGGCCCTCCAGTCAGGAGCCCTGCATCTGCACAAAGGAGGCACCTCTTGCAGGGTCTGGCTTAAGGGCAGCCTGTGGCAGGCACACAGTCAACACTTTTACCCTTGAAAACTCCTTAGAAGGGTGCCCCAGGGAGACCAGCATGACGCCGGTGAAGAAATGCTGGCAGGCGGTGTTTCCCAGGCTGGCGGCGGTGGAGCTCGCTCTCTTGGTTCAGTACCAGATGAAGTAGTTGGTTTGCATTTCAAGACCGTGATGCATGAAAAAGTAGATATTTTTAAACATTTTAAAATCACAGTGAGATGTGATGCCCACACTGTGAGGCGTACTTGGGAGCTGTGACCGGTTAGGGAGCAGTGGTTTCACATCCCCTGTTGAGTGTTGAGGTCTATTTAAAGTCTTATTTGTTTCCCTCTCTTTCTCCCCAGCACATGGGGTTTAATTCATGTGCCTGTGATGTGGATGCACTACATAGCATCATAGCAGTTGATTCTGTGCCCCCTGATGCCCCAGGAATGCTGGGGGGGGGGAATAGAGCAGGGATCCCATTCAGCAAAGGAGGAAACTGAGGTCCCCTGGGGTTAGGAGCACAGCAGGAATCAGCAGCACACCCTGCTCTCTCCAGGGACTCCTGTGTGTTGACCTCCCCGCCACTAAATGAAGCCCTAGAGGATGTTCATTTCTTTTATAACAGGCACACAATAAATCTTAAGCAACATGTGAATTCTGGCTTGTCACTGTAGCAGGAGGGATTTGCTTAAACTTAAATGTGGGTTTGAACCTGAAATAAACTGCAGGAGTCCATTGTAAAACCTCCTTCCTCAGTGATTTTGTGAACTGAAACTGGCATGCAGTGCTTGCCTTTGAGACACAGGCCTGGTGAGGGTGCTGGAGTTGGAGGCCCTATTCTGGGGAGGTTCTGTCCATCCAGAAGTCTCCAAGAGGCTTTAAGATCCAGGGCCTGGGCTTGAGCTACAGCTGGTGAGATGGGAATGGGTTGTGACGGCTCACACAGGCCTAGCTACGTGCCTCTGACACCATGAGGAGAGCAGTGCTGTGACTGAGGGCAGCACACTGCTGGAAATTTCATGTGTTGCTCAAACCCATGGAGAATCACTAAGTATCAGTGACGGCCAGTCTCTCTGTTTTCCACAGTAGGCTCTGGGCAACCCTAGATCCCCTGGATGCTGGTGGGTGTTACCCAAGGAAAGAGCTCCACAGTCCAGTAAGTTGGGGGGATGCCAGGTTAAACAGCACTAACCAAGTGTCTTTAAGAGTTGTCGTGGGCCATGAATCTCTAAGAGGGAGCAGCAAATCCGCTTTGCACACGGACAGTCTTCTGGGACTAAGATTTTGAAAAACAAACTTCAAGGAACCTTAATCTATTCCAATCTCCTCTTTTCACTAAGGAGAAATGTGGCAGACCAGAGATGGACAATGATCTGCCTGGGGCTGCATAGCTCCTCAGTACCAAGTCAAAACCGGGACAAGAACTTGAGCTCTTTCTAATGTCCCTGTCAATCCAAAGGATGACACCAACTCCAATATAGGCCGGAGTCCGGGAAACTGGAGCTCAGGGCAAGAAAACATCCCAGCGTTAGCCTTTTACCCCCTTATAACCAAGTGATTTATATATTGCCGTGACTCCGTGCGCCCCAGCCTGGAGGCACAGAGCACATTCTTATGAAAGATGATCCAACTGATAACCTCCCTCCCAAGACCCACAAGCCTCTCTGAGTCATGCTCCCAAGAAATGGAAAAGCCTGGAAGCAGACCACAAAGCAGTCTTAGGGTGGGCTGATTCTACTAAGATCAGTCAGAGAGCCAGACATGGTCCCTCAAGAAGGCTCGGAGGCCTGATTACCATGCCCTGAGTGATTTATACCTGCTTGCCCAGAAGCCCCAAGGGAGGGCATAAACCAAGGCACAGTGGCTCTTCCCATAGGTAGAGCTGAGAGCCATTATCTGTGGGCTGAAAGTGCTCCTCCAAGTTCTCCCCTTCTCTCCATCTCCTCTGGGTTGTTCCTGTCCAGTTTAGGAACCTGCTGCGGATTTGGGAAACACACATGGAATGGAATGGAATGGAATGGAATGGAATGGAATGGAATGGAATGGAATGGAATGGAACAGAATTCCTGGATTAAAACATGGTGCACCCAAGGCTCTCAGATATATTATCAGGAAGGGGGACTTTGAAGCTGCTAGTCCAGCTGATTCTTCTAATAAGCACTTCAGAGCAGCTGGGACTCCACATAGGAAACTGTCGGTGAAGAGGCCGTGTGGAGCATGGTGGGCAGGAGTGAGGTGCCGGAATGAGGCTCCAGGGCAGTGTGGGGTCCTGAGGTGACCTGGCATCTTTGGGGCATGGTGATGACAGTGAGGAGGACACAGAAGGTAGGCGTCATCTGCCTGAGAGTTCTGTGTGTTGCTAGTGCTGTTCCTGTAACCAAATGGAGCCCGGCAAGGAGAGAAGGACAGGGATCCGCCATGGAAGAAGCATGAGAAGGGCACCTGCCTCCTGGGCTCGGGGCCTAAGCATCTGTCAGCAGCACCTCATAAACAGCCAGACTGGATGCCACCGCACACCACACAGCCTGTCCCCAGAAGCACAGAGAGGGTGGCGCTCAGAGGCTGCGTCTCCCTCAGGGCTACCTGGCCTGCTCTTTAGGAATAACTTTCCCTCCACAGTCTCCTCCCCAGCTGTGGAACTGTCCCCCAACAGAGCAGGAAGACCACCCCGAAAACTATGACTGAGCACCACCTGGGAGTCAGGTGCTGCACTAGGCCCCAGGGAGACAACAAGACGGGCAAGGTTTGGTCCGCTTGGTGTTACTTTCTCCTGAGGACGTGACCTCAAACAAATAAACAGGAGCATCTCAGATTGTCACTGGCTTTACAGAAGCAAGGGGCAGGCTCACGTGGTAGAGTGACTTGGGTGGGTAGAGGGGCTGACTCCAGATAGAATGGTCAGGGAAGGCCTCTTCGAGTGTCCCTGGGAAGTGCTGTTGACCAAGAACCAGGCCCAGGCCCTGAGTGGTGATGCTGGCAATGGAGCCAAGGTGGTTCCGCTCTCTGTGGTCATTCTGCCCTGTCCTGCTGCAGTGGTCTAAACAGGGTCTGACCTTGAGAACTTGAGAGAGGAGGCCCCAAGGCCTGCCCTTCCTAGGCTAGTGGTCTTCTTGCTAGAGGTCTCTCTCTAGAGCAAAGTAAAGAGTCCATCCTTCACCATGTCCCTATTTTAAGCCCAACTCTCTGATCAACCCACCCTCGTCCCTGGCCTCTCCTCCTCACTGAATCATTTAACACAGGCAGGCTGAACTCTCTGTGCTCAGTACTAGGCACTAGGGATTCCGGGTGAATAGCACAGGGCGCCTGCAGCACTCCACAAGGGAGGGAAACTCAGACATCCGCCGACAACCTACAACTGACCTCTGCACGGCTTTAGCCCCAGGCAGAGAGCCGTGTGCACGTTCTTTTGAGAAATGTCCGCGTTTTGTCCAGCGGGGAACGAAGGAGTGTTATCTCCACACCTCAAAGATGGCCCCATGAATAAGGTGGTCTCCTTGGCCGAAAGTCATTTCTGCAGAATTTCCTCGAGGGCCTTGCCCTGTTGAGGAGTGGAGGTCACAGGTGCCAATGCCCACAGCCTCTCCTGAGCTATACCTGTGAAATCAGTGGTAACTCGGCTCTTCCTGCGCCTTGAAGCCCAGTGGAAGTGGAGGCCGGAAGGAGGGAGGTGGGAGTACTTTGGGAACAATGACAGCAATCTTGGGGCTGCAAGCTGCTCAGAATGTGTTTTCTTTTTCTCTGAAAGAACCTAGATTACAGGAGTCATGGGAGCAGGGGGAGGACTTTGACAGAAAGAAACAGGATGCAGAAACACTGTGGGCTGCCCCTCTGAGAGCCCATGGTTAGAGCTCCACCGTGCTGGGCTGGGGCCTGGGGACCTCTCTGAGGTCAGGGAGGGGCAGGAGTGACTGGGGGTTTCAGATCCGGGCCCCCGAGTTCTCCACGTTGTTCTGAAGATAGAGCTAAATTGTTGGTACTGAGTGTATGGGAGGAGGGGTGGGCGGGAAAGATGTTTTCTTATAGCCTAGCTTAGCTAAGAATACTATGTTTTTAAGCTATTTAAGAGAGATGGTAGAGAAGGAACAGTGAGTACAGAGCTGCTAATGAGGTGGTCGTGCCTTCAGGAGAGCAGCCCGTCATTCCATGGGGCTCCAGCAGGGGGAGTAATGAACACCCAGCTGATGGTCCCCAAGCTGGAAAGAAGAGACTTGGTTGGGTCCTTACCTGGAAAAGCGTCATCTGCAGCCCTGCCAGTCTGTGGGGGAGAGAGAGACAGAGTGGAAGAAACAGTGGGACACAGACTGACCCTTTTGATTTGACTTCTTTTAATGTCCACCCCTATGTCCCGATCCCCTACATTCTTCAAGACTTCCAGCTGCAGTGTGTACGCTAACAAACACTTGGTCCAAGCGCAGATGCCAGCCGCACTGATAAGTGGAAGTTGCCAGATTTGGGGCTAAGAATCTGCAGAATGGTATCTGGCTAAAGATAGCCCTTGATTCTAGTATTTCTCTTCCCCAAAGCAGTCTGCCAGTCAGGGTTCATTTATCTGTGCCTTGTGGACTACGCCCTCCAAATCAGGGCTCAGGCTGCTGTGGCCTTGCTGGCAGGTCCTCCTCTGGCTAGTGCCTGGGTCACTGTGTCCCTCTGGGCCGCCACCCTCCCAGGGGAGCAAATTCCACAAACGGGCCTGAAAAGACAAGCACAAAATGCCAGGGCTGCACTGGAACATACCAAATGCTAAGAAATTTGTAACTTTTCTCACGTTTTTCATAATATCCACCACCAGTTAGTATACAGTGAGGTTGAGAGTTTACACGCAATACAGAAGTGAACAAAGAGAATAGAGCATCTTCATCTCCTATAAAATCTTTCTCATTAAGTCCTACCCTCACCAGGCAGCAGAAAAAGGAAATGGAGAACTTTAAATTTGAACTCGATCATTATAGCACCTCAGGTTCCACAGTCTCATTGAGCTACTTCAGTTTCTTCCAGGAGAACACACAGCCTTGAGATGGCTTCTCCTCCTCTTGTTCTACTTCAAAGGGGCATTTTATGTTATAAGGTGCTTACTCGACTCGGTTGTAGATAGAGGAGAAGGGGGCCTCAGACCCCTCAGGGACCTCAGATCCCTATTGTCTGGGAGCTCACCCAAGGATGACTGCTGGCCTCAGGTGGGCTGTGGTACATCCTGCTGACACCCTCCACTGAAAGCCCAGCTCCCAGCCACTTACTTTCTCCTGAGAAGCCCTGATCAATGCTGTCTTCTTCTGGACCCCAGGGAATAGGCCCTCTAGCAGCTCTGTGTCCCCTCACCAGGGCCCTGGGCAGAAGTGAGATGATAAATGTTTAATGACGGAGTTTAAGGATGAATGGGGCAGAAGCCTGATTGTGGCATTTACTCCCACTGTAGCCAATTTCAAGCTGACAGCATGAGACCACTCAGCACAGAGCTGGGGGGACCCACACACTGAGCTACCGTGTTCTGGAACGAACAGGCTCCAGCTCCCCACAGGCCCTGGGGAACTTCCGGAATCTTGCAGGTCAAGCCACCCCCTCTCACTCACCTCCTCCCTCTAGGCCTGCCCCATGATTACGTCCTGCCCGTTCAGTGTGGTTGCAATCAGACTTGCTTATGGCTTCTCCCTAGCAGGGTCCTGAGAAGCCACCCGTCTGTGTCACCAACCTCCCCCATTCCTGGATGGTGCAACCAAAGATGTGTGCACCCATCTCCCCCATCTCCTTCCCAGGATCCACTCAGACCAAAACTGTCAGTCTGTTGCCACCTGTTCCTGCCCAGCAAGGCCCTCCCTCAAGTCATGTTCCTTTTATGCACAGGGGCTTACGCCTCACACTTGTGTCTGAATGCAGAAGCAGTTTCCCTCTATCCCTTAGAATCTACTTATGCCATGAGTCCTCCAGACGGGGGTTACATAGACTCTGTATCTCCACAAATATCATCTTTATCACAACTGTACGGTACACAGGAGGCAATGTGCTGAGTCTCTATGTCCACTATTTCATTTACCCTTCACCATGACCATAGAGGGCTCTGTCCCCATTTTACAGATGAGTTAATAGACTCGAAAAGGTCAATAACTCGCCTGTGGCCATTCAAGTGGCAACTAGCCACAGCAGAATTTGAACTCAGGTTGAATCCGCTCTTTACCCAATGCTAAATTGTGGAGGCACAAACCTCTTTGTGTTGAGGCTATCAGAAGACCATGGATTCTACAGGCGTTTTTTTGTTTGTTTTTTGTTTGTTTGTTTGTTTGATGGGGAAGGAAGGGCATTGCCTAAGAGATGCATCCGTTGGACATATTTTCCTACTTCTTAGGTCCAAGGAGAATGGGGAAAAGGGTGTTGGCAGAAATGTTCCCTCACCCCTAACAGACACTCAGTGTCAGCCTGTAGTAGAGACTATTAGGGCAGAGAGGGCCCAAAGGGACAGAGATTCCCCCCAACCCACCCAACCACCCCCAAGAACATGTTTCTGTTGAGTATTCACTGACTCACTAAGGGCAACACCCCCCCATCCTCCTACCAGAAACAGGACAGCTAGCCTTGACCTCTCTCACCCTCTGTGGGCACATCGCCTGACCTTGTATAATCAGAACCCCAGAATGTAACCTGAGCCCCCTTTTCTCCCTCACTGCCAGCATGATCTAAGCCACCCCCATTTCTCTCCTGCACATCTGTCCCCCACCCATTTTCCATGTACCAACTCTTACCCCCGCCCCATTCTCCTCAGAGCAGCTGGAGTGAGCTCTGAAACGTCAGGGGTGTACCTGCTCTGCTAAAAATCCTTCCGTGTTTTGTGGTCTCCTTAGAAGAAAATCCAGTATCTTTAGCAGAGCCGATAAGGCCTTCTGTGGTCGGTCCCCTACCTCCTTTCCTTGCCACTCACCGCCCGGAGTCATGCAGAGCACACCTGGCTCCAGCCACACTGTCTCTCCCATCCCCTCAGGCTCTGTTCCTGCCCCGCCTCCACGCTGACCTCCTGTATTTCACTCCGTCTGCCAAAATGCTCCCTCACACACACTCCATCCTTGGAAGGCTCCTGCACACACTTCCAATCCCAGATTAAACATGACCAACTATAGGCCCTTCTGTGACTTTCTCTAAAGGTGACCATCCCCATTTTTCCCTCTTACAAACCTAGCTTTTATTCTTCCACGGTTTTCCCACACTCCGTCACTGCACGTGGGGTACTTCCTTTGCTCATTGCATGCCCTCTGGAGCCTGCCAGTCCCAAGACAGAACCATCATTGGTACGTGGCCGGCACTAGGCACATCACAGCTGCTGACACGGGTGAATGAATATGGCAATTCTGGAACCCCGATACAAAGAGGACAAGATTCAGTTCAGACTTTAATGAATAACTGTTTCTCCAGCCCTGTACTAATGTTGTGGGAGTTTGGGAGGAAACGATGCTCGTTCATCGAATGATGCCTTTCGTTTAGCCCAGAACAAATAGGAGAGAGGTAGCAGTAAGTATCACTGGGGAGGTGGGAGAATGGATACAACAGGTGGTAACCGACAGGACGTCAGGCTGATTCCGGGGTTTGAATCAACACTCTGGCCATCTCCTGCAAACACAGGAAACAGCTCAGCTCAGATCCCCCCCGGGGTGGATGTTCGTGTACTAATCCATACGTGTGTGCGTTATTGCCCTTAAATACATACGTACAAAGTGGACTTTGCACCACTAGACTCTCAACTCCTTGAGTGTTCAGCAAGTACAGTGGGCAGGTAATAGACGTGCAACACATTTGTTTTGGCAATTTTAGATTTTTTTTTTTTTAAGAGAGCGCACCCAGTGCGGGGTTGGGGGCAACTCGGGGCTCGATCCCAGGACCCTGAGATCATGACCTGAGCCAAAGGCAGACATGTAACCCACCGAGCCACCCAGGCGCCCCTGTTGTAGTAATTTTAAAAAGCAACTGGAGAGAACAGTGTTATTTTTGCCCATTATCCAGGTTTTGCTCCTAATCCTTCATTCTAGTTATTACGTAAAAGATGTGTTTTCTATTCTTTTTGCCATGTTCTCATCCTGTCTGAGACATTAGTTGTCAGACCTTTTCTCCCCTTCCTCACAGCTTCCCCCAAAGCTTCAACTCTGGAGGCGATGGGTCGAAAGGAAGATGATGACTGCAGCTCCTGGAAGAAACAGACCACGAACATCCGGAAAACCTTCATCTTCATGGAAGTGCTGGGATCGTGAGTCCCGGGGCTGAGAGACGGGGCAGTGGGGCTGTGCGCTGAGTGGGGGTGGGGGGAGCCTGGAAAGAATTGTTCTGGGCCAGCAGCAGCTGACAAGTTGGGACTGAGGCTGCTGGGACATCATCTCAGCAGCTCAAAGGGACTAGGTAGGTTGAGCAGAGGAAGCTACCGTGGTTTTGTACGCTGGGGCCTGCAGGGATACCAGCCCTTTCCCTAGGCTCTCTACCCTGGCCCACACCCAGGGACCCTGCTTCTAGGTCTGGGACAACCTGTGGCTTTTTGCCGTGGCAGGAAAGAGGCATTCTGGAACCCTTCCAGAGATTCAGTGGCCCTAGGACTTTCCTGGGCCTCCTCCTCCAGCTTCTTTATTTCCCCTGGCAGCGAGCAGGTCAGCCAACCCCACTGTCTGCTGTAGACAGAGGAAAAGGGGCTTCTGGAGCCCAGAGAGCTGACGGGACACACGCTGGAGTCCGCTCCCCACCACCATCCTCTCTGCTCTGTATTTAAGTGCCATGTTGGAAAAATAAAGTCACGCCGTAGTCCAAACTCCTACCAGCCTCTGGAGTGTCTGCGCCTGCCCCTTGACAACGATTACACGGCTGGAGGAACAGAGACAGCCTGTCTGGAGCTGACTGTCCGCTCAGTCCTGCCTCTCCTCCGGGGGGGCTCAGGCTCTGACGCAGGCTGCCAACGGCTCCAAGGCCCCCAGCTCCGTAGCCTCAGGACCCCGGCTGGCCAGCTAATTAGTCTGGGCTAATTGGGCCCCAGGAAGTGAGGGGCAGTGAGTAGGCTGTCCATTCAAGCAAGCTTTCCCTTGAGCCAATTCGGGCTAAGTTTAGCTCCCTCTGCCTTGGCCAGGAGTCAGTGACCTCGGGCAGTGACAGCTGCCCACACTCTCATTGTAGACGCAGAGGAGCCAGGCCCGGCCCCAAGACGAGACCCCCCCCCAGAGCTCTCCCTGCTCAGGCAAGTGTCGGGGTCTGAGCCCCCCAGGAGGAGCTCGGCACTGGTGCTGGTCATCACAGTGTTGGCCCTCCATCAAGGACCCTTGCCAAGATGGGGGTGGCTAGAGGGGATTTTTGGCAGGAGAGAGGGATAAGACTCATGCGTGAATCGGAAATGATTTGCTAAGAATCCCAAAAACCAAGAGAAGGAAGGGAGGATGCCCAGGTTGACAGGCGCTTATTCATGGTCTGCTCAGACGCGGGCTGTGGGACTAGCAAAAGCCAGACACTTGCTGCTCTCGTGGAGCTCGGCCCAGAGGTCCTAAATCTGGAGGGACATCAGAGTCACCGGGGGAGCTTAGCTCTCTAACTTGCAACTGTGAAAATATCTAAGTTTAAAAAAAGAATAAGTGAAATAATAGTACCTGAACCACCAATATACTCGCCACCTCGATTCAACAATCGTTGACATTTCACTGTATTTGTTTTACATACACACATCACACACACACACACGTGTGCGCGTGAGCGCAACTTCCCTGAACAACTTGTAAACAGTTGCAAACATCATAACATGTCACCTTGGAATCCTTCTGTCTGCGTCTCCTAAAAATAAAGGCATTTTCTTCTATATGCACTCAAGAGACATTGGCATTGCCACACTGAAGAGAGTTAATAGTAATTCCCTAGTAGCATTTTAGCCTATGTAGGTCCTCCCAACCCACAAAAAAATATAGATTCCCAGTCCCAGACCTACCGCCCTGGAATTTGAGGAAGGGGACAGGACCGGGGGGACAGGAATTTCTGTTTTACATGCTTTCAGTTGCTCTAACCTACCCAGCCCCGCCCTGATATGGGGAACTGAGGGGACAAGACGGGGGGCAGGTGACAGCTGTTGCAACAGTTGAACAAAAGCTAAAGAGTAGGCACCCCTGCAGTGCCCCAGGGGTGGGCCAGGCCACCCCAGGCTGCAGACCCCATGTCGTTACTAAGGGGAGGTGCTGAATGGAAGGGAGCAGTGGGCAGAGCAGACTCCCCTGAGCACGATGCCCCAGAATCTCAGGACAAAGCCTCCTTCTCTGTAGCCCTCAGCTCTTCTGGAACAACCCACCAGGGAGAGAAGGCTTTTACTGACTCTGCCCGGAGGTCACCCACAGTTCCAGGGCCCTAAGGGAGAGAGACTGGGCAGAGCTCGTCTGTAGCAGGGAGAATGTCACCAGCTGCCAGCCCTCCTCCTTCCACTGGCAGGAAGAGGCTTTTCTCCTCGAACCTCCGTCCCCTCTCCCAGCAAGAGGGGAGAGCTCCTCAGAGCAGGAAAGGCAGACAAGTTCTATGGCAGTAAAGCACTCCTGGCTCTAGAGGTTCGACCTGTCTTGCCTTCTGACCCTAGCAACATTAACTGCTCAAAACTAGCTCTCCGCTCCCTCTGCTCCGCAGTCTGACCAACAGCACAATTAAGTCTTGTAATTGCTCTCCCTTGCCCCACCACATGTGCCACATGCAACACACACACTCGCACACACTCGCACTTGCACTATACAAAGCAGCCTGAGGCAGAAGGGCAATAGCACCATTTTGAATTGCCACGACATTGCACAACTCCAGGAGGCGCCATTCACACACACTGCAATATAAATGACTCCCCCAGGAAGGCCTCAATTTGATCTCATTCCACAAGAGGACCCAGGGTGGGTGTCAGCTTTGAAATGGGGGGCCACCTGTGTGTACAGGTGAAAGGGGGGAACTCTGAAAGTGGGTCCCGGAAAGTCACAGCCGGCAGGAACCTTGAAGGCTGTGTGGTTCACTTCTCGCCTTTCACACTAGGGAAAGTGGGATCTGCAGATGAGTAGAACACACAGCTAATCCCAGGCCAGACTTCTCTCACATCCAGCCTTCCAGGCTTCCATCCAGCCATCCACCACACATCTCTTTAGCATTTTCCGTATGTGATCAGGCAGAGGACCTGGTTCTCCTGCACATTTACGACTCTCCCCCTTGTCCCCTGTCTCATAGTTCACAAATGGTGCTGGGCCCCAGTAGCCCCATCCCGCCCTGCTCTCCTGTGCCTCCGTGCTAGTCCCTCTCACCCCCACCTGGGACAGCCATTCCAGCTCTTGACTGGGCTGACTCCCATTCACCCCTTAACACTGGGTTCAGGGTGCTCTGAAGCCCGAAGGCCGGGAATTAATTACGTGCTTCTTAGCTACTCCAAGCGACCACATTGCACACACTAGGAAAAAAGTGCCCTTGTTTCCAGCTTCTCTCTGCTGGGGAGAAGTGTTGTGATAATTATTGGATGAAGATGTGCAGTGGCTCCAAGGTGACCAGCATCTGCTAATAGCAGAGCCAAGCAGAGACCCTGTCTGCAGCGTTCATTGTCTGTGGTCTCCCAACACCCCCTGCTTCTCCGTCCGTGTCCATCTCACACACCAGACTCTGCGCTAGACTGATACTCAGCCGAGGGCTAGCGCAGAGGGTCTGTCAGCTGAATAAGCATTCACTGAGTGCTTAATAACAACTTTCACATCAAATGTTAATGGCTCATTTGTCTGTGTTGCTCACTTGTCTACAGGCCTCTTAAGACCAGAAACACTTACCTTTTTATCTCCAGTGTCTGACTCAGTAGGTGCTCAATAAATCTTGATTGAAGGGATGAGTGAAGGAATGAATGACTGGATAGAGGAAGCTCTGAAGGCTCTGATTAACTCAGTTGAGTGCAGCTGGGGGAAACAGGAAGCTCAGACCCAGGAAACACCAAGTATTTTCTAATGCAGATTCTCAGAGTCCCTGCTCAAGCTTCACTGCTATTGGGCCTCCATTCTAGAATCCCCAGATGGCCTGGGAGAGGATGGTTCAGCAGTTTCCTTCCTTACACTCTATGGCCTCTTGTCACTACCAGGTGTCCTCCCTAATGGTATTCAAATAATAATAGTCATAACAATAATAGTGTCTGACACATGCAGTATAACAGATGTCAGCAATGCATTTAAGCACTTTACATATGTTAATTCATTTAGTCTTCTAAATAAACAACCCTGTGAATCAGCTACTACGGACACTCCCCCTTTGCAGATCAAGAAACTGGGTTTATAGAAGTTAAGTGACTTGTCACCCGCAAAGCTGAGGTCCTCACTTACAGGCACTTGGGCTCCAGCAACCACTGCTAGCTAACTACAGCTCCAGCTCCAGCCTGGTCTCGGAGGTCCCTTTAAAAAACAAAACAAAACAAAACAAAACAAAACAAAAATGCTGTTCTTTGGAATCCTACCCTATGTTTCCATTGGATTCCAGCTTCTCCATCTTCAGGAAACCTTCCCAGAGCTGCTGGGGTCCTGTCTTTCTTTCTCACAGATCCTACTGAATGAGAGGGTGCTCAGCTCCCCTTAGGATCTGATAATGAGTTCAGGGTAATTACCACCATCGAAAACAGAGATTGGAGTTTTTTTCCATCCCTGCCTGAGACCTGTCCCCAGTGTTACCTCCAGCTGCCTTTCCAGTGTGCCACACTCCACCGTGCTAGAACAAGCAAGTAAATTGGCTCTGCAGTGGCCCCTCTTTAATGGTTCGGCCAGATGGAAATTTCTCCATAACCAAAGCCGAGTCCCTGGGAGTCCTTCGCAAATTATAGGATCAGGAAATAGCACCCGGCTAGTCTCTGTGTCTGTAGTAGAAACTTTTCCTTCTAGAAAGAAAGGACCCAGGGCTTGTCAGATAGGCTCTGCCCTCGATACAGCTCCTCAGGTCCCCACAGTAACAATGGAAACTAATTACCAGCCACGCCATCCTTCATCTACCCCTTGGTTTTGCTTCCGATAGCGTTCCCGAGCCAGCCAGTACTAATTGTTATTTCTTGGTGTCTTCTACTTAGAGGAGCTTTTTCAGAAGTTTTCCTGGTGAAGCAAAGGCTGACGGGGAAGCTCTTTGCCCTGAAGTGCATCAAGAAGTCACCTGCCTTCCGGGACAGCAGTCTGGAGAACGAGATTGCCGTGTTGAAAAAGTGAGTGGGTCCTAGTATTGGCCAGGTACAACTGTGGGATCACAACATTTCCTTCACAAATTACATTCGAGAAGGACTGAAGCTGATTTCCACACCTAAAGGCGTTGCTTTCTTTCATCGCTTTGATGGGTCCGTTTGATCAGTCGGCTAAGTTTAGCCAGACAGGTGTCTTGGCTGATTTTGGTGGGGAGGGGTGGGCACGGTGGGAAAGGCATACAGCAAATTGATTAGCAACCAGCTGGCACCAGACCTGGTTTGTGCATGTACACCAGAGAGTAATTAGCCAGAAGGCACAAAAATCAACTGAGGGCCAATACCAGGAAGAATCAGTAATTAAGGAAGCAGAATAAGATTTGGAAATTAGCCTGGATTGTACCAAAGCAAATGTAGGTTCAGCACCCAAACATCATGACAGAGGCCACACTAACAAACCATCAAATGGTAACAGCAGGACCCATATAATAAAGCCTTGTGGTACCCCGTGGTATGCCAAAAGTGTATTGGGCATCAGGAGCACAAGAATGAGGCTGCAAAAATCCCTTACCTTCAGAAGCTCACATTTTCTGGGCATGGACAGAAGTGCCCATAACAAACTCTAATCCCACTGAGCATGAGCCAGCGGTAGCAGAAGGCAAAGTCTAGAGAAGACAGAGATTTGTTTTGCCTACATTTTTTCTTAATGAGTATGGGGTGGGTATTAGGTACATTTTCAAAGAAAAGAAACCTTGATAGAGGAGTAGAATTTGATGGACACAGAAGAGGCAATGCAGAAAGGGAATTCAGGCTGAGGGTAACATAAACTTTAACATAGAACTGTGAACGTACAGAGGACGTTAGGGAAGAGTCAGTGTTGGGACCCCCTGAGCTTAGAGTGAGGACCATCAAGGGGCAGGAGATGGATCAAATGAGACCTGATGATGAAGGGTCTTGGATACCATGATAAAGAGCGCTGACTCTATTCTGTGGGCAAAGAAAAGTCATCAAAGGATTTTAAGGAAAGGCTCACATGATCAGATGTCTATTTTAGAGCCATTCCTCTTAAGGATGGTGGAACATGGATTTGATGAGCGCCTAGAGGATGGGAGACCAATTCTAACACTTCCTCAATAATCTCAGCAAAAGATGAGGATACAAGTGAAGGTAATAGCAAGATCATGTGGAAGCAGGAAGACTGGATTCAAGAAAGAGAAGCAACTGGGTTCAGGTAGACCAGTAAGAGTATAAAAGAGAAAAGTATTAAATTCTTTACTGGGTTGGGGGGCTACTCTGTGTGCATTGTAAGATGTTTACCAGCATTCCCACCTCTACCCACTAGATGCCAGTTATCGCCTCCCTCCTCCCCAGTCACAACCACAAAAATGTCTCTAGATATTGCCAAATGTCTCCCAGGGGACAAAAGAGCCCCTGGTTGAGAATTACTGATCCACAACATCCCACAGAACTGACCCCAGAAATCAGCACCTTCCTTGCTCCTCACAATATTCTGGAATAATAATTTTGCAAAACTCCTTCCATGGTCACCCATGAGGAGGCTTAGCTAACCTGATTCTCTTCTATTGCAGTCCACTTCCTTCAAGGATATTTCTGAAGGAGATCCAATACCCGTTTTGTAAAATAATTTTGTTTGGGGTGTGTTCGTAGCCTTCTTCAGTTCTTTTAACTTTCTCTTTTGGTAAAGTCTAAAGAGTTTTCTGGGGAAGTGACAAAATGTTGGTTCCCTGAAGGCAGGATGATCAATTATCCATTCAAAAATATGGATTGAATACAACCCTGGGATCTTTTCTCTAGGATTTCTTTGTGACTGCTTTTTTATTGAGAAGTCTTCACAAGGATCTGCTCTTCCTAAACGTTGTCATCAGAAGTCTCTAACAGAAATAAAAGTCCAGTGGGCTGGGTGTCCATTCCTTGTCTGACCCACCTACACCACATACTACTCACCATGAGCCTTACATGTCCCCCCAGGATCAAGCATGAAAACATCGTGACCCTAGAGGACATCTACGAGAGCACCACTCACTACTACCTGGTCATGCAGCTGTAAGTGAAAGGTGACCCACTTCCTCCACAGGTGTCTTGGGGGCCTGGGAGGCCTAGAGGTGGTGAGGGGAGTATGGGGATTCAAAAGATAAGATCAAAAATTAGCTAAAGAAGCTCTCAAATGCCAAGAGTTCTCTCAGGCTAAGTATGCTTCTGGTCACAAACATGTTCTGTGTGGACTGAGGGGTAAATCTAGGACTGATGATTGAAATGGTCTGTACCAATACAGCCTTACCAGTTGTTAAAAAATATTTTCTACAAGTCAGTGAGCAGCTGTGACTCCAACTTATTCATTTACCCCTGCTATCCCAGCCACCCCCTTCAGACTTTCTGGACCTTCCCACAACCCCACAGCTAAAGGGATAATGCCTGGCATGGCGGGGCACCTCCAGAACCCTTCTCTGGCACCATGGCCAGAGTCCATTTTGACCAGTCTGTCTGTGTCCATCACACTGAATATTAAATGTCTTAATGCCGGGGCACCTGGGTGGCTCAGTCGGCTAAGTGGGCGACTCTTAATTTCCGCTCAGGTCATGTTCTCGGGGTTCTGGGATCAGGCCCCTCACTGGGCTTCATGCTCAGCAGAGAGTCTGTTTGAGGATTCTCTCTCTACCTCTCCCTCTGCTCCTCCCCCTGCTTGCTCATGCTCTCTCTCTCTCTCTCTCTCCCTAATAAATAAATCTTTAAAAAAGAAATAAAAATTAATGTCTTAATGCCACTCCAGGGTAAAATTACTGTGGGATTAGAAACCATAGGTACCTAGATTTCAATTTGATATTTAAAGAAAAGACCTTCTCGAAAGAGATCCATCCAACATTAAAACAAGCTGTGACCGTGTGTGTGCCCATCTGTGGGACAGAGATGGCACTTCACTAGAAAAGTCTGCACATCCCCGTCAAGTATAAATAGGAGTTCTGCCTGGGAGTGAATGCTGTAGGCATTGGTTGGTGCTTCTGAGGGCTCAGCCTTGGACTCAGAGAAACTTCTATTTATAAAGTACACACACACACCCCACTCTGCAATCTCTGTAGCTAGATGCAGTATTTTTGACCGACAGGCTGATTCCTCAGATACTCAGATGAGTTAACTCAGGCCTAAGCAGCCTTTTAACTCCTCAGCTCACCTGAGGCTCAGTGACTAGAGGGAGCAGGTGGTCAAGGGAGTGAGGTGGGGGGGGGGAGCGCGGGGAGGCAGAACAGCACTAACAAGTGAGCAGGGACCATGTGGCACCTTAATGAGGCCAGTTCAACAGGATTAGCCCACATTAAGACAGTAGGGGAGGCAGGGAAGCAGGCAGATTGAGCTGTCCCCAAAGAGTGGCAAAGCTGATGAGAGTACCAGGGCTAGGACCCAAGATGCTCCAAGTCAGGAATTCCTCCTTGTGCATAAAGACTATCTTTCCCCTGGGCCTCTAGCTCTTGTGACAGAGCCCAGAGCTTTCGACAGAAACAAAGGAGTAGGGTGGTATGCCTTTTGATTAGAGAAATTCTCCTTCCTCTTTACCGCATGGTCCTATCACACGTGCATGTCCGTAGCCAGTGTCCTGGGACAGTGAGAAGGGGTCCAGGCCTGTGACAGAACTGGAAGCCCTGGTTCATGGTTGACATAGGCTGAAATGTTTGCCTGGAGAGGGCCTCAGCTGAGCCTTTCGCTGCCTTCATATACTGGAAAGGATTCACGTGAAAGGATGGTATTCTTGTTCTGTGTGGCCCATGGATGGATGTGGTGTCCCCAGGTAGAAACTGCAAGGAGTAGGTTCCATCATAATATAGAGAAATACTGAGAATGTGGTGAAAGATAAAGCAGTCTTTCTTAGGAGGTAGTGAGTGGTCTCCCTCTGTGGTGTTCCACTATGGACTATAGAACTTTTTGGCCAAAGAAGTGTAGATGGCATTCAAGAGACAGGGGCAGACTGGATCTTAAAGCCCCTGAGTCCTAAGATGCCATACCACTAGAGTCTCCAAATACTGCTATAGCTCCGTCCATGATTCCGGCTTTAGGTAGCCCAGCTTTTCACGATGAGGAAAGAAATCGCGACACAAGCACAGTTGGTCTCCTTTGTACACCATCTCTGTCCTGCGTTGGCCTGATTTCAGTCTCATCTCTCCTTTTCATCATGATTCCCTGGGTCCTAGGGCCAGGAATGTAGGCAGCTAAGAATGTGTTCACAAAGGGATTGGGGCTACTTGCTTGACTCTAACCAGGAGCATTTTGCATTTTAAGGGAGGGTCCAGGGAGAGGGCAATGGTTGGCTCAAAGAAATGACTCCCTCCTGATATTACTCCAGCACCCAAAGGAGTTATTCTCAGACTAAAGTAGACCTCCCTGCCCAGGCCATGGGCACCTGCCTCTTCCACCACAGCTGTGTCTTCATGGCTACAGAGCAACACACTTATGTCCCTTTGACCTGAAATAAGACCTGGATTCCTGCGCTTGCCCCTATGCCCACAGTGTTTCTGGCGGGGAACTCTTTGACCGGATCCTGGAGCGGGGTGTCTACACAGAGAAGGATGCCAGCCTGGTGATCCAGCAGGTCTTGTCAGCAGTGAAATACCTCCACGAGAATGGCATCGTCCACAGAGACTTAAAGGTGCCAAAGTGGGAGCCCTCAGTGGGACACAGAGAATGACCCTTTAGGAAGCTTGCCTGGGTCATGGGCAGCCAAAGCCTTGTAAAATGAGAGGGTAGGAGCAGTAGAATCCTAAGGTCCCCTCTGCCCTCGGATTCCTTAAACAAAACTTAAATGACTGAACAATCATTGCTAATTTTCATCTCAGCCTTTTCCTGAACTTTCCATGGGGCCTCACCCTAGTAGGATACCAAGATAATCCACGTTTCTCGAACCTAGCCACAGTCAAAATCAAATATAAGAAATACTTAATGGGGGGTGTCAATGTTGCACCAAGCATGTACTAGACTTTAGAGAAATCAGAGACAATTAACCATGGTTTGATCCCCTCAAGAAACAGTCTTAGGGTAGTTGGGGATGCGGGGAGGGTGGGTGTAGTACCTTAATGGCTATAAAGCTGACCAACATGAGGGCCATGAGCAAAATACAGAGCGACTGGATATGGAGTAGGGGGCTGTAGGTAGGAGGAAGGAGGAAAGAACTGGGGAGATGAGCCTGACCTTCAAGTCAGGAGCCCAGAGCACAGCTTCCTAAGAAATTATATATCAGGAGAGGAAAAGAAATCTGTATTTCAGATGATTATATCCTACATTACATGATACCGCTCTTCTCCCACAGCCTGAAAACTTGCTGTACCTAACCCCTGAAGAGAACTCTAAGATCATGATCACAGACTTTGGTCTGTCCAAGATGGAACAGAGTGGAGTCATGTCCACTGCCTGTGGGACCCCAGGCTATGTGGGTGAGTCTGGGAGGAGGAGGAAGGTTGACCAGTTGGCTGTGTTCAACCTCATGGATATTATTTCATGGGGAGGGGTGGTTATTGGGATACAGGGTTCAACTTCAAAGGCAACCCAAGTAGAGCATTAACTATGAGGATAAGGGTAGATCATGTATCTCTGGAACTACCCCTCCTGCTCCCAAACCCTGCATCTTTAGAGACAGCCTACCCCTGAGCCATCCCACAGCTCCTGCCTATACTTAGCTATCATTTTTGCAGACAGACATCCTGCTTTGCTTTCTGGCTAGATGAGGGGCAGAGACAAAAGCATAAAACCAGAGATGGTTAGATTGCCAAAAGGTTGACACTAGGCACCCCTTTTCCTTTCTCCCATGCCCAGAAGAGACCTCAGTGCCCCAGTTGTTAGTATCCTGGAGGAATAGTGTTGAGTTTGAAGCTGAGGAACCCAGGTGTACTCCCCCAAATATATTCCCTAAGAAACTGGTAGAGATGGGGCCTCCTCCCTAAACAGGAGGTTCTGAAGTTCCCCCAAAAAGTAAAAGCCAGCAAGTTACCAGGTGAAAACATTCCTGAGATCCATAGAGAGAAAACTAATACTCAGAGCATCCCCTCCTGCCTACTTCCCTCTTAGCCACTCATCACCTGGTTGAGGATGGCACACAGAAAGGTGACCTCTAGCATAACAGAGGAAATACCTAGTCTCACCCTCAAAAAGAGGTCAGTCGGTAGGTGTTGAGTCCTCCCGAGTACAAAGCCCTGGTATCTGGGATGAATTCAGAAGATAACTCTCTACTCTCCCAGTCAGGGGAAGACATGGCTTGTTTTCTCATGGAGCTCTTGATCTGATACAGCAGAAGTTACCTGAGATGGATAGGACAGTTATCACTTCCCTCTAAGAGCTCCTCATTTGATGTGGAAGACTCTGTCTCCTCCCCTAGGGAGATCCCAGTCTAGCGGGAGAGACTGCCTCTACTTCACGTATGTCCCTGTCTGAACAGAGACACACAGCCCCAGCCCTGGGACACACTATCTGCATGGGGAGACAAAGACCTGCCTTCAGAGAGTACTCAGTCTGATGGGAGAGATGTAGCCCCGGTCTGATGTAAGAGTCATAGGCTCTGTCATGGGAACCTTCCAGGCTGACGGAGGAAGATTCAGGATGATGGGAGAGCCCCAGTCCCTGCCCTGGGAAAGTTTTCATTCTTACAGAAACACTACCATCCCAGGAGCTTCCTAGTCTGCTTCTCTAATCCTCTTCCTGACCTTTGACCCCCACCTCTCAGCCCTCTCTTCTTGTTCCATCCCTGACTCTACCTTTCGTTTGCTGCAGCTCCAGAAGTGTTGGCCCAGAAACCCTACAGCAAGGCTGTGGATTGCTGGTCCATTGGCGTCATCACTTACATATTGTGAGTAGAAGCCTGCATTGGCTCAGTTCCTGGGAAATCTCAGAACAGCTCATCCTTTTTCTCCCCTCCCTTATCTTAGCTCCTCAAGCAACACCCACCTTCAAAGCATGTGCGTGTACACATGTGCATCCACATACACACACGCGCACATGCCCACACACTCACACTTACCATGCACACAGCTCCAAAGGTTTCCGTCCTGGTCTCCACCAGGTTATCACAATAGAGTTCAGTGTGAACCCACTCTTTAGCCATATGCTTCTGTCTCTTCCTGCACCCCACCCCCATTTAGTCTCTATAACTGTGTTGAGTCCTGCTCTATGGAGCGAGCAGTGAAGAAAGGAAAGGCCAAGCCAAGCTTAGAAGCCAAGTGGGCACAATGTTCCCATCTCAGGTTGGGCAAGTCTGCCCAAGGCAAAGTGATGGCCTGAATGAACCGGGTCATAGTTCCTGCTCACATCGTCTTGGCCTCTCCTTTCCAGACCTATTCATCACCCTCCCCCACCATCCCTCCTCACCTCCGGATGACTCTGCTCTTAGGAAAATACCATATCTATCCCTTAGCAGGGACTCAACTTTTTATTTACTAACCTTATGTTGAATAACTACTCTCCTTTATTCGTGTACTCAACAAAAATTCATTGACCGTCTCTTCTGCGTTAATCACTGGTGTAGGTACCAAAGAATAAAGAACAAAATAACCTTAAAAATCCCTCACGAAACGTACATTCAAGCAGATGTTTTGTTATCTCTCTTAAAGGTATTTTATACATCCTCTAAGTGTCGGGGAGGTATAGCAGGGGCAGTGTGGCTTTGGGGGGAATAACGCACAAAGGGGCCCTCCAGAGTTGCTTGATGGGGCCTGCATCATTCCAGAATCAGGCAGATCCTGTTCCTACTGCTGGTTGGGGGTCCTGTTTCCTGCCTGTGATCTGCAGTGGAGGCCGGGCAGAGGGGAGAGACTGGGGTTGTTAGCAGTGTAACTCCTTCCTGTTTCACTGCAGGTTGTGTGGGTATCCCCCCTTCTATGAAGAAACGGAGTCAAAGCTCTTCGAGAAGATCAAGGAGGGCTACTATGAATTTGAGTCTCCATTCTGGGATGACATTTCTGAGTCAGGTAAGGCTAGCAGGTGTGAAGGACAAGACAACAGGCTCAAGGCAAAGGCTTCCAAGAGAAAAAAGGCTTAACAGCGGATGACAGTCCTGGCTCTTGAAAGTCCCCTGGGAATCTTCTAGAACAGGCTGCCAAGGAGAGTGGAGAAATCTTCATCTGGCTCAAAGGCCAAATAATCTATTCGCATCTCAGGTTCATGCTTTTGTTTTCCTGGAGACAGAACCACAGGGATGCAAGGAGAGGGGGGCGGAGTGCAGGGGAGTTTAGATGAGGAGCCAGGAGGGCAGAGCCTGCCCAAGGGAGTGTTCCAGGCACAAGTGGCAAAACCAAGGCCAAGTTTTGCCTTTATTATATAACCAGACTGAGAGCCTGCGACGTCTGCGTGTGTGAGAGGAGGCAGTCGTTACAAGTCATTGGGTCCATTAAGTGGAGATCCGTGGAGGGCTGAGGCTGCCCTCACGTGTGCCCACTCGTGGCTGCCGGCGCCTGAGCGGTGCAAAGGCAGACCCCTGCGACCTGCAGGCACAGCGGGGCCTCGCGAGAAGAGCTGTATCTGCAGTGCTGTGTGGGGGAGGCCATGGAGAGTCTCTCTTTGGTGGTTTAGGGTGGGCTGCTGTTAGGTAGTTTGGGTTTCGTTTTTTTTCTCTCTCTTTTAAGAGTCTTAAAATTGCCTCTTTGGAAGATTAGCTAAGGATGCATTCGCTGCCACCCACCAGCCCGGAAGTGAGTTTCCATCAGTCACGAAACCTGGTCCCTATTGTGTCTTTGATTGTTCCCCTTAGCTAAGGATTTTATTTGCCACCTGCTGGAGAAGGACCCGAATGAACGGTACACCTGCGAGAAGGCCTTGAGGCACCCGTGGTGAGTGAGGGTGGGCTGAGCTCCGGCCCCTAGCCTGGTGGTTCCCCAGAGACCATGAGGACTCACTCAAGCGGTGGTTCCCAAGAGTCGGCTTCCCTGAGCTCTCTGCTCTCCAGCACGCAAGGAGCACGGACGCCTGTGTCCGGTCCAGCTAGAGGTGCAGACAGCATTTAAGGAAGTGGGTTCCGACCCCAGAGTGGCTACTGTGTCACTAGTCAAGGCCAGGAGACAGACGCAGCCAGGCACTGTTACCAGTACTAGGATCCAGTACTCAGTACTAGCTACTCAAGAGGCCCCAGGAGTAGGCAGCTCTGCCCTGTCCTGAAGAGCATCGTTTCACTGTGGGGTCAAAACCTGCTCTAAGTGAGGCGATTGGCAAAGAATCACAAAGGAACCGGTCAGTAAAGTGAGCGTGCTCTAGCCTTTGTTCATGCTCACCCCTGCTCAGGATTTGTAATAGTGCCCACCTGCTGCCACAGCAAGCCTAGGTTCCTCTGCCTCTTCACGTGTTCCCTAATCTGGCCTGACCCTTTACCTTCACCTGCATTTCCCCAAAGTCCCAACACACCTTCTCTGTTCCAGAAAGGCCTCAAAGCTCTCTTTCTCTTCCTGCCCTCTCCTACTCCCTATCCCAAGCTCTTTCCAACCTATACCTTGGGTCACACCATTTTCACCACCTAGAATGTCCTGCCTCTTGCCTTATATGCAGCATCCATGAGGATCCAGAGCAGTTTCTGCCCTGCCTGAAGCCCTGGGTCCTGTAGGCCCGGTTCACCTCCTTACCTCCCTCTAGCAATTACACAGCTTACCATGAATTACTCAAGTTCATGGCATGGAACAAGACTCCACAGCTCCACTGGAAGACCCCAGGGATGAGGGTCCCATCTGTTACTACTCTGTGCCCCTGGTACCTAGAAAGTCCTGGGCCATGTAATGGCAAGTATCTGAGGAGCACGTAGAGATGGATGATCAGGAAGAAGGAGGCCTGTATCGGGAGGCCTCACTGAGGAAGTCTTCCTGGAGGAGGTGCGTTCTGAGGAAAGTTTTGAGCTAAAGGATAGTGATAACCCAAGCACCCTCTGACACAGGGCCCAGAAAGCCTATTCTCTAAGAAGCCAGAAAATAAGTATTTTAGTCTTAGCTGGCCGTACGGTCTATAAGGCAACGACTCAGTCTGCCCTTGTCGCATGGAAGCAGCCACAGCTCCTACTTGAATGAACGGGAGTGTCTGGGTCCCAGTGAGACCTCGTTACAGGCCATAGGTAGATCTGCCCCACAGGTCATAGTTTGCCCACCGACTATAAAATAAGACTTTGGTTTTGCCAAAGCATGGAACCCATAATGACAGAGGAGCCCTGGTTCCAGCCCATTCCTGCCATGGGCCACCCTTCCTCTGAGGCACGGCACTCGGCTTAAGCTGGTCCTGCACGCACGGCCCCCACTGAGCCAGGCTTCCCTTCTACACCCACAGGATTGATGGGAACACAGCCCTCCACCGGGACATCTACCCGTCAGTCAGTCTCCAGATCCAGAAGAACTTTGCCAAGAGCAAGTGGAGGGTAAGTGGCCCTTTGCAGGAGGCAGGTGGGCTGCTCTGGGCCCCTGGAGGCTGAGCTGGGGCGGGGCTGGCCAGGGGCTTTCCCTGGGGCTTCCTGGCAGCCGCTGGGCCTCCCTGGACCCTCTCTGAAGTGAGATGTGAGCACATCAGTTTCAAGAGGCCGAAGCCGCCAGGCCGAGGGAAAGCCTGAGCCCCGTGGCCCTGCGAGAATGCAGAGGGTCAGAGGCGGGTCTCGTGTCTCCTCAGCAAGCCTTCAACGCGGCCGCTGTGGTCCACCACATGAGGAAGCTGCACATGAACCTGCACAGCCCAGGCCTTCGCCCAGAGGTGGAGAACAGGCCACCCAGCACCCCAGTCTCAGAAGCCTCGAGATCCGGCTCCTCCGAGATCACCGTCCCCGAGACCCCGGCCCTGGATCAGAGCGCGGCCCTTCCCGCCCTGACACGGCTGCCCTGCCAGCTTGGCGCCCGGCCGGCGGCCCCCGGGGGCCGGTCCCTCAACTGCCTGGTCAACGGCTCGCTCCGCATCAGCAGCAGCCTGGTGCCCATGCAGCAGGGGCCCCTGGCCGCCGGGCCCTGCGGCTGCTGCTCCAGCTGCCTGAGCATCGGGGGCAAAGGGAAGTCCTCCTACAGCTCCGAGCCCGCGCTGCTCAAAAAAGCCAACAAGAAACAGTACGTATCCTCCGCCAGAGACAGAGGCCTCGCCCTGCTCGGGTGCTGGGGCTGAAGGGAGCCGGCTCCGCAGGGCGGCAAGAGCTCTGGGCCGGGGGTGAGGGCAGTGCCCGCAGTCCTGTCCCTGCCCCTAGCTGTGTGGCTGCTGTCGGATCAGTGGATGTCCCTGTCTCTGGTTTGCTCATCTGTGAGAGCACGCTCGCCTGCTCAGCCCACCTCACAGAGCTACCTAAAAGCTTAGTGGAGCAACGGGAATTACAAATGTCTGCAGAAAACTGTGTACGTGTCCGTGGTGGGCAGTCGATTTCTCAAGTTTCTAGAACCATTGTGTTTTGGGTGGCAGGGGGAAGTGGGGCTCCATTGTCATCTCCATCCTCTCTGCAAGGGCTTGTACTTTGTGAACCTGAGGGAGGGAGGGCCGAGCGGAGGCCACAGGCTCGGAGAGTTCCCCCAGCTCTTGTCCCTTCCCCAAACACGTCACAGCCCCCACCGCGCTTGCTTTCCAGGAACTACAAATCAGAGGTCATGGTGCCAGTTAAAGCGGGTGGCGGTTCCCACTGCCGGGCGGGGCAGACTGGAGTCTGTCTCATTATGTGATCCCTGGAGCCCGCGTCTGGGTCGATTTTCAGGTGAGGCAACGCAGGTGGGAGGGCCAAGGCAGGGGGCTCAGGGAGAGCTGCTGTCCCAGAACTCCAGCCCCATCACCGGCTGAATGAATGGGTCTGAGGGCCCCCGGGAGCCACAGGCCCACAGCCACCCTGAACCCCTTTCCTCGGCAGGAGAGGCGCGCGACTCTTCTCTGCCTTCCCAGCCCGGCGTCCACCCTGCAACGGGAGGAAGGCGGAGCTGACAGAGCAGGGCCTGGAGTGAGTGGGTGACAGTGAGAAGCAGCAGGCTGCTGCCGCCTGGGGCAGACCCTTCCAGAAGGCCCAGGAGCGAGCCCCCAAGGCGCGGAGGCCTCGTTGAAGCTGTGGGCAGGAGGAGCCGGCGGCCACCCGCCCCCGGGGTCTCCCTGGCCTGCCTGCTCTGTGCCCCCACACCCTACGTGCCGTGGCTCTGTGCAGTGAACTAGGTAGCTCTCGCCCGGGTCTGTGTTGTGATGAAAAGCTTCCTGGGCTGGCCAGGCTGTGTCACCTTCTCTGAGCAAAGCCATATGGAGCCTCAACCCCCGACTCCTGCTCAGCACATGCTCCTGCCTCGAGGCCTTGATGCCCGTGGCCAGCACGGGCTCATTAATGTAGTCGCCTGCCCATCTGCATGAATGGCCAGGGGCTCCTGCTCTGCCTGTGAGCTCTCAAGTTCCAGTCCTTGACTCCATGATCAGCTCCAACTGGCCCAGCACACCTCCCTCCCTGCCCCAGGCCAAAAGCAGTACCACAGCCTTCCAGATGGAAAAGAAAGAAATCAGTGATTAGGGTCTGTAAGGAATTCTCATCCTGGCTGGATGCCTCACCCACACCCAATTAAGTAAAAGTTGGAAGTTGACTGTTTCCATTTCAGCTGGTAATTCTCATCCTGCTTCTGCTCTTCTCTCCCAGAAAATCAGAAACATTCTTGTCCCTCCCTTGTTTTCTTGTACCCCCGTCCCCTCCAGCTTCACGTTTGGTGTTGTGCTCAATAAAATGGACATATTTTTCTCTATGAGACTTCATTTGGTTATTCGTAAAGTCAGATGTGGCTCTGGGACTTCGGCACCTCTGCGGAGTAGAGAGTGTGCTGGGGCCTTGGGGTCCGGAGGAACCTGGCAGTGTAGAGGCAGACACAGACTGAGTGCATAGTGTGTGCCCGCTAGTACTTGACATGAGATACCGCTGGTGACACATTCCCTCCTCACCACCGCTCCCAGGGTAGCTCTGTCAGAGCTCACACAGTCCAGTCTCCTAACAACGATATTAGATGATCTAGATGATGGTGATTTGAAGCCCTGCCCTGCCCTTGGCCCTGCCACATATGTGACCTTCGGGGAGGGACACAACCATCTGTGCCTTGGTTTCCTCACTTGTCAAATGGAACCAGCATCATGAGATAACGCAGACAACATCTTGCACAGTGCTCAGTAAATAATCAACATGATTAATAATGTCAAGAAAATGTAGGTGAAATGCCTAGCATGGGGCTCCTGGGGGGCTCCGTTGGTTAAGCGCCTGCCTTCCACTCAGGTCATGATCCCAGGGTCCTGGGATAGAGTTCCACAATAGGCTCCCTGCTCAGCAGGGAGTCTGCTTCTTCCTCTCTCTCTGTCTCTCCACCTGTTTTTGTTTTGTTTCTCTCTGTCTCTGTCTCTCTCTCTCTCGAATAAATAAGTAAAACCTTTAAGACAAAATTTTTTTTTTAATTTTGAAAACGCCTAGCACATGGCACAGGCTGTGGTTAGCACACACACCCATGCCGTTTCCCTACCTGCTGCACACACAAACGCACATCCATCTGCAGCTTCTCTTTGAGATCCCAAGAGACACAGATTCTGCCTCTGGAGCTGTGGAAATGTGGACACAAGCCCTCCTTTCTCTGGATTTCTATTTCCTCATCTGTGAAGGAGCAACTGGGTCACTGCTCAAAGATGAAAATCATCGGGTCTCTCAAGGATGGGTTCCATTAAGTCCTGGGACAAAGGGGTCCAGTCCCTCTAAGTTTGGGTGACAAGCAAGCTGTACTGAGCCACGTGGGGCAGCCTGTGCTCCCTACACCACTGGGCCTTGGGCTTGAGCAGAGGAGCGCCCCGGAACCCCAGGTGGGAGACAGGAACAAGTGACAGTTTTACTTATGGGACACAGACCAATTTCTCTCTTTCAGCCTCCAGACTTCTTGCCAAAGGTTTTTATTGGGCTTTTCATTTGTATGTCATTTTTTGGTTCAGTTTTTGTGTTCATCCAGGCTTCAGCCTCCATGGAAGCTGAAGGGCAAGGACGCCGGCCGGCCAAGTGCACCTCCACTTAGAGCTCCTTGTCCCAAGGCCACGGCCCGCCTCCACCCTCTCTGTCTCTCGAATACAGTTTCCCATCAGCTCAGGCTCAGCAGCAGCCCAGAAAGATCTTACCAGCTCCACACAGGGGATTCGGGCTGTGCTTCAAGGCTGTAGAAAAGTCTCCTGGAGCCGGGATGGAATCCAGCCCAAGTAAAGAGGGCAGATGAGCAGTGGCCAGGGGCTGGAGGCTGGCACGTCACTTACAGGTGGCATAGTAGAGCACACGCCCATTGATGTGGTCGCGGATCTGCTCCACGCGCTTCTCCAGCCCCGTCAGGTCTGCCGAGCGGAGCTTGATGGTCTGGCTCCCCCGAAGCAGCTCGGACTCCATGTCTGAGGGCAGATGGAGGGCAAGGGAGGTGGGTGGAGGAGCTGGTGAGACACCCAGAGCCTCCCCACCCTTCCTTCTTCTCCCACCCACCCAGAGGCAGCACCTGCAGGAGAAATCACCTGCTTGGTGGGGGGACAGCTGGACACTGAGGCAGCTCTTGGATCTCCACCCCTACGCCACTCTTACGGAAACCAGACCCAGGAAGCCCCTACCCTTCTCCTCTGCTCTACGCTCTCTCAGTTGTCCTAGACTGACGAAGCAAACCACTGGCATCAAGATTAGCAACCTATGACTGCTGGACTCAGCTGCCGTCCCACCAGGGATCCTCCAGCAGGCACCACGACCACAGAGCCAGCTGGAGCACCAGAATTCCCCTGCACTTTCCCTTCCCTAATTACTCCTCCAGATAAATCTAGTCCCCCCCACGCCCCCACTCTGGTCCATTCCGTATGCCACCACTAGATTATGCACGGGGGATGTGGGAGACTCCAAAGTGACCGAGTGCAGCCGGACCCTCCTGTCAGCCTAGGCGAGAGGCCTCTCTGCCTCACTCACGGGGACTGGTACCAGCCTCAGCCCGAACTCCCCCAGGAATAGGGAGGGAGCGTGCGGCCTCACAAGGCTCCAACTTTAGGCAGCTGTAGCTGCTCAGAGTCTCATGAAGCCAGAATCTGACCATTTCCGCTTCCACTCAGTTGTCTCAGGTCCGTCTCCTAGGAGTAAATGGGGAATATAGCTCTTCTGTCTCCCACGTGGAAGTCTTAGAGATGTCTGAGGCCACAACTTCTCAGATGAAATCTCCCTAGTTCCTTCACCCATTCTTCACTTGATGTCACTACGAAGTCTCTCGACCTCCCAGCCCTGGTGGCGCTCCCCCGATAGGCACAGACTTGTCTATCCCCCCGCGGAACACCACCTGCCAGGTGAGGTCCCACAGGCACTGGGAACAGTGGTGCTGCTGGCCAGACATTCAGCCACTGGCCATCTCTCCGGGCCTGCGGGCTGATCAAATATTGAAATTTTCACAGCTACTGTTGTGTTCCCTGGTCCCCATCCCCAGGACCCCCAACCCCCACACACGATCTTCCCCAAAATCCTACAATGAAAGGTAAACTCCTGCCAACAGGTAAATGCCTGTTCCATTGCTACAATCTGAGCCTTTTCTGATTCATAGGCCTGTGACACACCAGTTACTAAAGATTTCACAAGCTTTGTATGTGTCTGCCCTTTGGGCGGTAGCAAGACACCCCCGACTTCCATGGAGCTTAAAATCACTCGGAACCCCTGGGTTTTTTCCAGGCGACTAACAATTCATATTTCCTTCTCACTCACCAATTTTGAAACGTTTTATCATTTGAGCACTTATAAAATGTTTTCAGGTGCGTGAGCCACTAAGAAGCCAGGCCTCACCTGAGCTGTACTTGTGAGCCTGGGCCCAAATAAGGCCAGAGTGGAAGGTAACACTTCTCTTTCATGTTACCCTGCTCGGTTCAGTGCATCCTCTAAGCCTTCTGAGATAGCCTTAGAATGACTGGTTCTCTTACCTAAAGGATTAACGACCTGTTGTCCCCAGGTTTGATGAACAAATTCTTTATCTTTGCATAAAACACTGATGGATGCGTGCAGGGGGGGCACTGACGCAAGCCTCGGCAACCCCGTCAGGCTCAGCAGCTCACCCTTCTGGGACGGCTGGCCGCAGCCTCCAGCCTACCTCGTCAACTCACCCACCCAACCTTCCCCAGGGTGTCCACCTGCCGGCCAAACAGATTCTTGTCTGTTTTCTCTGAAATTTGGAGAAATTCTGTTTGTGGCGTTTGCTGGGCACACCAGGGCAGTGACCCGTCATCACATCTTAGAGACTGAGCCCAGTTCCTGGAAATCCCTGCTCTCACATCAGAAGAACCTCAGAACCCGTTTGACAACATTTTTTATTGTCTCTGCTGTATTCAAAACCTTTGGATGGTTCTCTGCTCTCTCCCCTCTCGTGCTGGCCCTGAGGCCAGCCCTGTGGACCCGGCCACACTGACCCCATGCTGCTTCTCTCCCAGCCATTCTGACCCTCTTCACCCCTCCTCTCCTGCGGGGTGCTCCTGCCCCTCAGCCCCACAACATGTCTTGTTGCTTCCCCATCACCCTGTCTTAAAGTCCCTACTTTTCCTCACAGCCTCCCCCAGGCCTATGTCAAGTCTTATCTCTTCTGAATATTACCTTCACCGAGCATTTCTCTTGGACAGAAACGTCCGTTCACAGAGTGCTTATCATGCGAGCTCCCGTCACAAACCCCCTTGTGCTGCTGGGTAGTTCCAGGCATCTTGCAGGGGACCAGGAAAATGGCCCCATCTAGACCGCAAGCTCCTGAGGGCAGCACAAATCTTACGAGCATCTCCTCAGTCCCCACAGCCCCATCATCGTGCCTCCTACTCCCTGGGCACTTGGGGAAGCCCCACTGCTCTCGCCCCCTCAGCACGGCCAGCTCTGACAAGGCCGGGCCTCAGAAGCCTGGGCTGGGACCTGCCGCCCGGGATGCCAGGAGTCCATGCCCCAGCAGCGTCCCTTCACCTTTCATCCTGTCCATCATCTCCATGGTCTCCCCAAACAGCTCCTCGGCCTCTGTCTTGACGCTCAGGATCCGGCTGCCCTGCGCCCCCAGCATGGGGCTTCGACCCAACTGGTCCTTCAACTCAGCATATTTTTGCTTTAGTCTGTCGAATCCCTGAAAAAGGGAAGACCATCTCAGGGTCATAAGCAGCAGCACCCAAAGTCCTAAAGACCTTTGGCTAAAGCACTCTACAGCACTCAAATCCACATGCCAGGGGGTGGCTCTGGCCTGTGAAAACCCCGAGACCCCACGCCGTATCTTACTTCATCTGCACGTCCGTCCCTCCATCTGCTCCTGTCCTTTCCCACCCAGCGCCGGGCACCTAGTGGTCACTCAGCAGTGTACTCGGCAGCCGGGCCGCTACTGGCACTGACCATGAATGCCAAAGTTCCTGGTACATTGGAGACCCAGAGGAGGGCCCTCTGATAGCCTCTCTGACACAATTCTGACAATGGTGGGGCCCAGGTTAGGTTAAGTCATGACTGCCTCTGGGCTGGGAAGCCACAGCAGGGGACAGGCTCTGGATTGGATGTCAAGGGACCTGCTCTGTAGGTGAGTTTGGGGCCAGACAATGTGACCCCTCCCTCTGTAAACAGAGAGGGACTGGACTAGATCATTTGCAACACCACTGAACTGACTCCCCAGAGGTGGCCCGAGGTGGGGTCCAGATGCCAGGCCAGGTCAGGGTGAGTCCTGAAGCCCTTTCTGATGATTCTAGAATAACATGTTCCAATGGCTTTTGAGCCCAGGGTCTCAGATAGCATACAGAGTCCTCTGCTGCTCAGGACCCTCACCCTGGCTGGTTCTGCCCAGGATGACCTCCACCCGCCCTCACCTCCTGGGCGCTCAGTGCCCGCTGCTCAGCACCCTCCGTGAGCTGCTGGGCCCTCGCTGCCTGCTCCCGCTGCTGCCTGGCCCTGCGGCCGAGCTCCTCCATCCGCGCCCGGAAGTCTCCCAGCTGCGACGTCATTCCGGCCACCAGTCCTTCGGCCGGCCCCAGGACCTGCTGAACCTTGGTGGGGAGAGAGACCTGGCTTGTGGCAGATCTCCTAAGCAGGGGCCTTGTCTTTCTCTGGCCCAGCTCATCGGGTGGCAAAAACTCTCTCCAAGCAGGATACCACTATTGTCCCCTTGCTGATCCCCTCTCTCTCTGTCCCCTGGCATCCAGGCAGCCCCCTCCCTCCCAGCTCAGCCAATACACACACACACACACACACACACACACACACACACACACACCCCGCTGCAGCCCAGAGCCCACCCCTGGCCTTTTCCATCAAGCCTCACAACCAGAAAACCAAGGGCTCAAAGCCACACCCATAGGCCCATAGCTCATAGTCTTCCCTCTTTAGGTCCCCTTCCAGGTCACTTTCCGGCATTTTCTGTATCTTGGGCCTGAATCTGTCTGGTCATCCCCAAATCCAGTGGAAGGAAGCCACACCCCCTCACCTCCGCAACCCTCTCCTGAATAAGCCGAAGGGAACGGCTGGTGCCTTGCATGGTGTCCTGAGCTTCCTGGAGCGCCACTGTGCCCTGCCGGAGGTTCCCCACCACATCTTCCACCTGGCCCTCTACCGCGTGGGCTCGGCTCCTGTGGCAGCGGGGGGAGGGAAGCAGAGATGAGGGAATGAGAGACCAGTGAATGAAGAGATGCACGGCTCCACTCACCAACGAGCTCAAGAGACTATCCTTCCCAGCCAAGACTAAAAAGGGAGCCCTAACACAGTAGCTTTTCCATCCCAGGATCTCACCAAGCAGACCTGGGCAGTGGGAGCGTTATGTCAGAGACACCCTTTGGCGTCACCAATATGGAAGACAGGGTGACCCTGGACACCGTTTCTCACTTCACCACCCCCACCATGGTAAGCACCTCTCCCGTCCCCCAGCCCTCCACACCCATCTGACATGTACAGATTCTTTACCCTCTGCCAGCAACCCAAGGAGTCAGGGAGCAAAACCCCAGTCCAGCCCTGGGCAGGGAGAAGCGCAGGCCCAGGGCCCCGGGCCATACCTGGCCTGCTCAGCCTTCATCTGGAGCCTCTGGGCCCGAGCAATGTCCTGCTTGGTCTGAGACAGCACCAGGTCCACGTTGGGTAGCCTGGCGGCAATGGCCTGGATCTCATTCATCTTGCGCAGGACGGTGGCCGAGTCTGTGGGCAGCCACAGAGCCAACACGGCCTCGCTGACCTCCTGGATGGTGGCCGCATCAGTGTCTGAGTCTGGAAGACAGCCGTCCATCAGATCCCGGAGCCTCGCCACCTCCCCAAAGATCGGAGGCTTCTCCGAGCTGAGCAGCTCCATGGGAAGCACCTGCGTGCCTCTCTGCCCCCAGCCACCCGAGGAGCTGCCGCACCCTTGCAGGGACACTCAGGGGCCTGTTCTCAGAACTTTCGGGAACGTTGTGGAGGCGGCGGGGGTTGTGGGGGAGGGTCTGTGGGCACAGCTGTGGCAGCTAAGTGTCTGACGCCACAGGAAACTGCTGGCTGGAGAGAAGGAGGAGCTGCCAGGCAGCTGGGACTGAACAATGCCTACAGCGCAAACAGCAGCAGCCCTACGCTGGGGAGAGTGGCCAGAGCCGAACTGCTTCCTTGGCAAGAAGACTCCTTCCACACACCCCTCCTCAGGCCAGTGTGCTCCTTTTTGCAA